>NC_143478.1:31408001-31724876 GCF_027475165.1 Benincasa hispida
TAGTTTTTCGTTTACATAAGTCAATCTATGGTCTCAAATAGGCTTCTAGAATATGGTTTGACAAGCACTCTCATGCCTTATTTCTTCTTGGTTTTAGACAATCAAAATCTGATTATTCTCTTTTTATCAGAGGATTTGGTGCCAGTTTCACTGCATTACTTGTTTATGTTGATCATATTGTACTAACGGGTGCTTATATTGTGATTATTAATGACCTTAAAGCCTAGTTAAATACTACCTTCAAGTTAAAGTATTTGGGGGATCTTCACTACTTCTTGGGTCTTGAACTTGCACGTTCTTCTCAAGGTATTTTTCTATCTCAACGACATTGTACTCTACAGATTCTTGAAGATGTTGTCATTCGGGTTGTAAACGTTTAAATTATCCTAGGAATCCTAACTTGCACTTGTCTCTTGGTGGTGGTCCTTTGTTAAAAGATTCAACTACTTATCGTTTTTTAATTGGTAGACATTTATATCTCACTATCTCTAGACCTGACATTGTATTTACAATTCATAAACTTAGTCAATATGTTTCTCAGCCTCGTCAATGTCATCTTGATGTTGCCCATCATCTTCTTCGATATTGAAGAGTTTTCCAAGTCACGAGATTTTTCTTTAGTCATGTACAGAGTTTCAACTTAAGGCTTACTTAGTTTCTAATTGGGCATCTTATGTGGATTCTCGTAAATACACAACTGACTTTTATGTGTTCATGGGTGATTCCATTATCTCTTGGAAGACTAAGAAACAACCAACTGTATCCAGATCATCAGCTAAAGCTGAATACAGAGTTCTTGCTGCTATTACTTGTGAAATTATTTGGATTCTGCTCTCATTTTTTGTGATAATGATGTTACTCTTTATATTGCTTCTAACCCTATGTTTCATGAGAGAACGAAACATATCGAGTTAGATTTCCATTTTGTTCGAGAAAAGGTTGTTAAAGGCATTGTTAAGCTTCTTCTTGTGAGGTCTCAACAACAACTAGTAGACGTTTTCAATAAAGCTCTTTCATCCAAAGTCTCTGTTCCCTTATTATTCAAGATGGGTGTGATTGACATTCACTTGCTATCTTGAGGGAGAGTATTAAGGGTAAATATGTAATTTCATTACATAAGGGTAGTCTTGTAATTTTTTTTCTTATTATTGAACCCATTTTATTGATTATTGGAAAATAATGAAGGAATGATGAAATTTTGAACCAACTGAATAACTTAACATTAAGTTACACAAATACATCATACTCACTAATAAAAAAAAATTTGTGGCACAAGAGACGATAAGAACGCGTCTAACAAATATTGTACATAGTATATGTATTTTCTCTTGACATTTTCATTTCCATTACATAAATTTATTGTTCTGTCCACCCTCATTTTCCCCTCCCTTCCCATATAACAATTGTTGAGAGATAAATTGTCTCCGAAGATCATCTTCTTCCATATTCAATATTTTCTAAATTCATCAACTTATTAGATACAAACTTAAAAAGTTTAAGCTCTTATTACACACTAAATTTAACTTTACGTATATAGAGAGATATTTATGTCAACTTACTCCGTAAAAACATATATTCTTAACCAAAAAGTCAAATATTCAAATACTCCAACCCTACATATTTAATTCACAAAACTAAAATCTATGAAGTTTTAAAATCTCGAATATGTCAAAATTGAAAGTTTAGAAAGTTATCAACCCCTTCTTAAATTTCAAACTACCTAGTAAACATAAACTTTTGATTTAGCCCATCTATTTTAAGCCAAATATTTCAGTGAGAATAAAACAGAGTAATTATGATAGGCAACTCTTCTTACAAGTCATGGTCACCACTCACGACCTTATAAAGACCATTCTCCTTTGGTCAAATATCATCAATAGAACAATCATCTTAACAGACCAGTTAGTGACAACACAGAAACATTATAAAGAGACAAATGAAAACACCAAAGAACTCGAAGCTAAATCTGTAGTTCTATTCCAGTCTATAGTATATTCCTAACTCCATCATCTAAGGCATCATCTAAGGCATCATCTAAGGAATGGCAGTGAACATGTAGCAAAAATAATAAACTTATTACTATTTTTTTTTTCAAATAAAAAAACCATTTTGATATTGATATTGACAATTTGGGATCTTGATATTGTAATGCTTAAGCTCACGCCCTACCATCTACATCAAAGCCAGAGCCAGTCCAGCCAGAGTCCGCAGAGCTTCTTCCTTTAGGCACTGCTCCAATTCCTTTCCCTCTACCATGAAACTGGTTTTTCTTTTTCCCTCTTCCTTCTGTCTCAGAAGGGGGCTTTTGATTTTGCCCATTTATCACTGGAGCTCCATCCCTGGCTATGTGATTGGGGACATTTTCACTTGCTTTTGCACCTGTTTCTGTTGATGTGGCAACTCCAGAAGAATCTGCATCTCTGCTATTCTGGGCACCTCCCATTGTCTTGACATCCTTTGTAACCCAAAAGGCATACATATTACGTCATATCTCAACAGGGCTATGTTAATGGCAAACCAGCAGAAGCCACTATAGTTCTGATTTGCATTAGAGATATTATATGCAATCTAATACAAGACTTACATGAGAAATAGAGGTTGATACTCGATTTGAATTCAAAGCTTCCATGCGCCGTTTTAGTTCTTCTAGTCTAGTCAACTGAAAGTTACTGCTTTCTTGAACCTATGGAGAACAAATGACGATGTTATCAAAGCAACTGCATTATTTTAACACAAGAAAGAATAACGCAGAGATATGTACCAGATGATTCAAGTCTTCACATAGTTTTTGCTTAGCTGCTTCCTCGTCCTGCACTACCTTTGATGCTGCTTCCCAAACCTGAAGGTAAAACATCATATAAGATTCCTGAGTAGCGATTAACAATCTTAAGAAGCAAGCCCGAATGAATGTACAGTGTTAAACACATGTATTAGAAGCAAACGGTTGACACCCATTTTGTGAAAATCCCAGAGAAAAGATATAGTTTGTGTGAAATGCAGTAAGAAAAAGATACAAATGGCAAGCATGAGAATATATTTTCACAGAACTTACCTATCATTTTTATTTTCTTGAAAAGATGTTATCGATATGCATCTTCAAACATCTAAATAAAATGCAAAGACATGAAATTTGGACAAAAATAGGGGAAAATGGTTATAATTTAGCAAGGCCAGAACAATTCTGCTGAATAAATCCTCCATATATCGTTTTCCCCTAAATTCTAGGTTCAAAACATCATACAAAGAATTGTGCAACTTGTGGAGCAGGCACAAAGTTACTGTACAATAAAGGGGCAAACCTTCTTTGCTTGTTCTTCTTTCAACTTAGCTGCACGCACTCTCTCGGTTGACACTTCTATTTTCTTCCGCAAAAGTTCAAGTGCTAGAGATATGCAACCATGGTTGATTGTGAGTCAGCCATTTCATGAAAATCAAGAATCAAAATAAAACAACTGAAAGTAAGCTCAACCTGCTTTTTTTGGTCCAGATGTGAGTTTCATCTCCATTGTAAGATTTGCCAACTCCCGTTCAACATCCCGAATTTTAGATAAATTTTCATCAATACATCTGAATAAAATAACAAACCAGGTCATGAAGAACATTTCTTGTTTAAGGAAAGAGGTAAAAAGAGAACAAGAAAACTTGATGCAGGATATTCAACTTCATTCCATTAATTTCATGCTTGGAGTAACAACAGGCCCAAATGTCATTTCTGAGGTGGAATCATTCTCAAAGATAAAGGCTGATCCTATTAGCTCAGAGGATGGACATTGGTTCCTCTCCATAAATTGAAGGCTCAAACTTCTAAATACTCTTAAGAAAAAGTGAAATTAACTAATCCAGGATGGTTCCTTCAGGATTTCCTCAGGTACCATTAATTGAATAGTAGTGCATTGTGCATTATAAATAAACACTTGCTATATCCATATCCGTTATCATCTAAAGAATGTAAACAAGGGTACCGGCCCACACTTAAATTTCCGTCAACAGGAAAGATAGAATAATAAGTGATGATAGCTCTACTTTTACGAATTGTAAGCAAAAGAAACACAAAAAAACCAAAGTATAAAATGCGCGAGAAACTAGATCTGAGAAGGTAATGAACGAAATTCGTACTTTCTCAATTGAAGACTCCCTTCCTCGATTATCTGTAACACAGTTCAATAACAAGTAAGCAAAATTGAAAAGAAGAAATAAGAACTAAATTGGGGAAAATGTTGCAGCCCAAAATTCAGATTCATTACCTTTTCGGTGTAGGCAATTACAGGAGCTTCCCTGGCAAGGCCATCGGGGCCAATCTCAGGCAAAAGAGAGGGATCAGAACCCATTGTTTCTGAAAACAATTTCTTGATAGGGAATCAGAATCAGAATCGAGAATGGGTTAAAAGGATTCTGGATTTGATCCAAACGAAAAAACCCAGCTTCTTAAAGCGACTATTGACTGCGAGAAAATGGGGATAGCGAGATCTCGGAAACTGGGGGCTCTTCGATGGGGGAAAGTAAGCTCAGTTTTGCAGGCAAAACGAAACGTCGAGGCTCAGCAAATGCAACCGCGAGTTGACCGATGGAAGCGCATGTGCTAAGCACGATAACAAAGAGAATTTGACGCAGAAATTTGTACACAAAAATCTAGGGTAAAGTCTACAAATTTTGAAAACTAACCTTTTTATAGTTTTATTGTATCTAAATCTGTTGTCAAAATATATAAATAGAGGATTTTCAAAAGTAGAAAAATAAGAAATAATAAAATTTAATCATTTTAGACTTATTAATGATAAATTTTTATCATTTTTTATCAATTTTTTTATTTTTATAAATAGTTTGATATTTTTTATATTTATGAAATTTTTCCTATATATCGTATCTAAATCTTAAAATTGGGGGAAAAATAGTTTAAGGTAGAATTTAATTTGAATTATATATATATATACTATTTCTTTTCAACTAATTTTATTTTGGTTAAAATTAAAACATGTCTAAGTATAACATGATATCTTATAAAATATTTAGCTTAAAATGGGTAATATAATAATGATAACACAAATTATATATATATATATATATATATATATATATATATATATATATATATAACATATTCTTTTATTAGTTAATAGGTTAAAATATCATTTTGGTCCTGTTCAATTTTAGTCCCCTTAAAATGTTCAATTTAGTTCATATTTTTTTAAGAGATTTTAATTTTAGTCCCTACTGTGGGTGACTTGAGATTAGATGAGGCCTTAGGCAAAACTTTGATAGAGATGCCTTCATATAGAAAATATTGTCTAAAATTTAATTTTCTTGCTTTTTAAGATGCAAAATTTGTATTAAATTTTGATAATCTAAGTTCATTAATATATCTTTTTTAATGGATAATATTACCAATTCATTTAATCTTTCTTTCGACATAGTTGACCTTAAATAAGATTTAATTAATTTAAACTTTGAAAAGTTTGTTTAAGTAAAAGCAACCGTTAATAGTATTGTTAATAATATTTTATAAGCAATATATGCATTTGGAAAAGCATTTACCTTTTTTCATATAATTTAATATTTTAATAGGATAATTAATTTCATTTTGCAAAACTTCTCTTAATATTTTTAATTTAAAAAATAAATTAAAACCGCTAATATCAGAAAATATATCATGTTTTAATGTATTTTCACATTAATACAATATATTTTCAAATTATCATCATCTAATGACTTTAAAATTTTCATATCAAATAAGATGTCGAATAGTTCAGATCTATTTTTAAATGAAGAAATTGCTTGATCTATAATATAGTAAAAGTAATCAGGTGATCATGTTTCTTCAATGTCAACATTCTCATCAAATTGTTTTTTTTCTTTGAATCATTCTTTTTTAATAATGGTTGTATTTCCATATCATTTGCAATTTCTTTAACTAAAATCATAGCATCTGTAAATCCATTTTCTCTATATTTTTCTAAAAGTGAATCTAAATCTTTCAAGTGATCTAAAACAACATCAATATGCATATTTTTATGTTTTAAGACTTTACTCACAGAATTTATAGCAAATAAGATATCACATATAGCCATGCCTAACAAAAATTCAAAATTTTCAAATTCATAAGTAGCTAAATAATTAGCTTCACTTTTCACTTTAGGATCTTCACTATTTTTTTTTAACTTTAATGAAGCCTCCCTTATTTGAGGCACTTGAAATCTTATTGCTTTAATACTCTCAATTCGACTTTCACATTGTGTTCGTGACAATGGTTTGATAGTCAAGTTGATTATGTGATCTAGCAAAAGTTTCCACCATTAAGAGAATAAAGAATAAATACGTTGCACAACTCCAAAAAATGTTATAGCTCTATGACATGAGCTGGCCATATCAGAAAGTACTAGATTGAGATTACGACAAGCACAATGTGTATAAAAATGTTCTAGGATTAATTTCCAGTAATCGTTTTTGTGTACCATGTTGTTTTTCTTTCATAATCATATCCTTGTCCTCTTATATTCGATATATCAAGTTTAAGATCCTTACTTGTGTTTATAAGCACATCAAATAAACTTTTTTTCAATAGTATCTTCAACTTTTAAAAATTCTAAGAAATATTCTTCTATTTTTATTGAACTTGTTGAAATATTAACATACCTCAATATAAGAGACATTTGTTCTTGATGATTTACATCAGGTGTACAATCTAATATAACCGAAAGACATTTTGCTTCTTTACTTTTTTCAATAATTATATTTTTTGATTTCAAATTCTAATAGCTATATGAGTTCATTTTTTATATATATTATGTCTAAGATAATGATAACGAATTTCTTTATTTTGAATACGACCAACATGTTCTTGCATTATTAGATTAAATTCGGCAATCATTTCAATTAAATTTAAAAAAATTTAATTATTTTCTTGATAAATTTTTTTCCTTACTTCCTCGAAATGCTAAATCATTTTTAGAGAGAATTTTAAAAACGACAACAATTCGTGTTCATGCTTTATTCCAATGTTATTTTTTTTATTAGTTAATTCTTGAACAACTTTGTCAATTGTTTTTTTTTTTTTTTAATAATCTAATTTGTAAAACAACCCAAACATTTATATTAGATATATGTTAATTACTATTCATGACTTTTAAGCCGAGAATTAAGATTTTTCTAATAATTAACTCATTCATTAGCCAATTGAACTGTATTAGATTTAGTACCAAATAACTTACAACAAAAATAATAACTTTTATCGAAATCTTTTGAATAAATTAACCAATTTCTATTATATTTTTTGCCATTAGATAATCTTTTAGTATAATGTATGTTAGAAAAATGTTTAGAATTTTCATCTTTTGGAAAAATAGACTTTCTTTAATAGGATCTTTTTCTACCAATAAGTCAATTGATTTACAATCAATATTTTTCACCTTCTTGAATCATATATATTATATTCATAATGCATCATAAATGTCTCATTATCATTACTACTATCATCATTGTTTTTTTCTTTTTTCAATTTCCTCCTAGTCCTCGTGCTCATTAGTTTTTTTTTTTTCATTCCAATTTATTTGATTATATACTTCATTTTCAACCATATAATTATCTACTATTTTTGTTTCATCTTTCAGTTTGTCTATACCTATCATTTCTTCTATCATTTCATCTATTTCGTTACTTTTACTTCCAACAACAAATTTATCAAGAGTATCTTTTTTAGATTCAATCAATTTTTCTATTTTTCTTTTATTCTTGAGCTTTTCATATCCAGACTCATATTTTCTAGTAGACATATTGATATTCTAAGTATGCAAATATAAATAAATCTTAGATGTTAAGATATTCAATATGAAATAATTTTTAAAAAAAATGTATAAGAATTTGAACGAAAAGAACTAGAACTTTGAAATAGTTGGGTTGATTTAAGGAAATGATTTCTGCTCTAGCAATTGATAATCAAACTTGAACTCGTGAGACTATATAGAATATCGATGAAAATGTGAGCATTGAGAGAGATTTGGAGAGAGGGAGAGAATTCGACTTAAAATGAATCTAACCTAGCATGCGCAATGTATTTATGAGAGGAACTAGAAGGGTTTTAATTTTGAAGAAAAAAAATATATGAAGGGTCCTCAACTCTCCCAATGTAAACTTACTAGAGTTTTGAGGAAATTATATTAATGATGGAGATTTGAAAAGGAGATTTGAAAAGGAATTATGAATAAAAAGATAAAAAGTTAATAAATTTGAAATGTCAGTCAATCAAAATTGAAAGAGTTTTGAACCATTTATTATGGATTCTTTTATATTTTAATTTTAATTTTATTAAATAGATACCAATATATATATATACATATGAAGTCTTTCTGAAATTGGTCCTTAAGCGACTGCCTCATTCGGCTATAGTTTAAGCCAACCTTAGCTGCTTGGTTATTATTTTTTTTAGAAAGGAACGTTTTTGTTACTTAATAATCTTTTCACTCAAAATTTTGAAAAACACATTCACATGTTATATTTTCTTACATAAAAATTATTATTATTATTTAGTCAATTTTTCTAAAATTTTTTTTTGAAGAATTAAATTTATTATTTATTGAAAATATAAGAACTAAAATTGGATATTAAAAAATACAGAGACTAAAATTGAACAAATCTCGTTGAGATGTTCTCGTGCACTTCCTAATCCCTCTCCCATCGGTATCTTGTTAAAATAAAAAATTGAACATAACCTCAAAGTATAAGACCAAAATAGTATTTTAATTTAATTAATAATAATAATTAAGATTCAACCAAATATTTAACTGGTAACCTTTTCTAAAAAAAGAAATATTTAACTGGTCACTTAATTTATTTTTATGAGAGCTATTTTTAAATATAAAAAATAAACAAAAATATTTACAAATATAACAAGATTTCACTATCTATCTATCTGATACAGATAGTAGTTTGGATAGACTGTGATATTTTACTATTATTTGTAAATATTTTTAATATTTTTATCATTTAAAATATATTTTTTTATTATTCATAAATATATTACCAAATATATTAGGTAGAATTTTTTAAATTGTTGCTTATTTTGTAAATATATGATACACCAAACACATAGTAAAAAACACATTAAAAGCAAATTACTCCCAAACATCGCTATCTATATAAATCATAAAAGTGAAAAATGGTTATTAAAGGTACTTTGTTATAAATATTTGACTATTAGATATAGATGTTGATAGATTATATAGAGATCCCTACCTTTGAAAAAATCGTATAAATAGAATAGCCTAAAAACTATTTAGATTTTATAGCAAAAAGTTTCAAAATTGCATTGTACTTTTGGAATTTTTTGCTATAAAGTCTAAATATTTTTAAATTATTTTTTATATTTAAAAAGATCCCTTTACATTTCTATATCATGTAAACTCTATAAATAGTGGTCACTGGGACTTTTGAGATATACAATTGAATAGAGAATACATTTACTCTCTACTTTCTTTTCTCCCTATTTTGTTTTTTATTGTTTTGTTTTACAACACATTATCAACACGAAGTTCTATCGGTTTGAATTGATAACTAGGCTCTGCCACTCTAAAGATTGATATTGTTTTATTGGAATAATAAGAACGTTAAAGACCTACTAGAATTTTCTCTATATACTTCAAATTATTTAGAATTTAATTTAAAGTTCAATGATGGTGAGTATTCTTTTTTTTATCATGTCGGTAATATATTGGTTTTCAAGGTTTGATTGTTTCAAGATTTTTGGCATATAAATTAATGTTGACTGGGGTCAGGATTTTGTGTCTTTATTTAGTACTCATACATCCCTGCCATATTTTTGACACACCATATGAGTTCACAGATACTAATATTTGATCTGAAGTTTAATTGCAAGTTGGAGCCATCATTAAAAATTTTGCTAAATTCAATCAATTATTGTTTTTGCATGGGATGAATAGCTATACGTTTTTCTTTCCAGTAGAATTTATTATTATTATTATTATTATTATTATTATTATTATTATTATTATTATAGTAATTTTGGTTCAAATGGTGGCTTCTTCTATTAATCGAAATTTAGGGTTTTTCAAACATTAATTTTTTAATGTCTCAAAAAAGAAAAGATTTGAAAATGAAGAAATAATATAATCTAATTTAAATTGTCTTCAGTTTCAAAGAATTGCTAAATATTTGGGTCAATTTCGCTATTTAATTTTATTTATGCATGAGATATATGTTTAAACTGTTGACCTTTAAATTTTTTTACAAAAATTATTTACATTATAAATGTTTTTTTAGAATATATGTTGCTAAAATAAGTCATTTTAGATTGCAAATTTTTATATTTGAATAATTTTATTGAGATATTTGCAAATCGTTTTTCCTTGTATTTGAATAATTTTATTGAGATATTTTCTTAATTAGTTTATATTTCTATATCATTGAATATAATTGTTATATATGAAAAATTAAATTAGGATATTTGTTTCCTTAATTGGATTGTATACTTCTTGATAAGAATCAATTTTTTTTTAAAATAAAGATTCTCACCTATTTATATTGTCTTTTATATAGTAAGATTATCGTATGATAATATTATCTTTTATCTTTCAAATATGTAAATAAATATTTATGATTATCTTTAATTTTAATTTGACAGAAAATTTAATGAACTAGAAATAAAAAATGATTATAGGGAACTAAGGATTGTTTTGTCTAGACTGAGGTATTTAAGCTAACTATAAGTAACACCTCTAACTATTTAGAAACTAATTTGGGAGTTGAATTAGTCAATTTTTATGATATTGATTAAGTTCTTTTTTTAGAATTCTTGAAATAAGTTACTTCATGTAAATAACATATTGTATATATATTTATTTATAAAGTAACAAGCATGGTTCACTTCTTTTAGAATGCATTGTTAGTTAAATTTTCTAAAAGTTGATTTTTTAAAATAGTTTTACCATGACAAATATTGTAAAATTAGATATCGTAGCTCTTGATATCAATGGGAAAAATTATTTGTCATGGATTCTTGATGCTGAAATGTATTTGGATGCTATGAATCTTGGAGAGACTATTAAAAAGGGAAATACATCTTCTAATCAAAAAAAAGGAAAACACAATGATTTTTTTTTTACATCATTTTCATGAGGGATTAAAGATTGAATATGTTATGGTAAAAGATCTCTATATCTTATAGCAAAGTTTACAAGAAAGGTATAATCATCAAAAAATAGTAATTCTTCCTAAAGTTCATTATGATTGGTTGCACCTAAGGTTACAAGATTAAATCAGTGAGTGATTATAATTCTACATTATTTAAAATTAGTTCAAAATTATTGTTATGCAGAGAAAAAAATATTGATGAAAACATGTTGGAGAAGACATTTTCTACATTTCATATTTCAAATATGCTCCTGCAATAGTAATATCGAGAAAAAGATTTTAAAATATTTTCTAAACTTATATCACGTCTTGTGACGAAATAAAATAATGAGCTATTAATGAAAAACCATGAATCTCGACCAACTGGAGCAACACCATTTCCTGAAGCAAAATGCTGTAATTTCTAATAATCACAGTTGAGATTGAGGTCGTAGTTGTGGTCGACGTCGTGATGACAATAGAGGATGAAATAATAAATTCTTGCCGTGATAATAATCATTCAAATTTCAAAAAGAAAAAAAAAAAACCCCACAAATGGTGATGATCATAAAGAAAAAGGCTCTACAAAATAAGAGCTCTAAAAGTGTTAGAAATCAATGCTTCTGATGTGGTATGAATGGGCATTGGTCTCTTACCTATCGTACGTCCAAAAACTTAGTTGATCTCTATTAGGCCTTATTGAAGGAGAAAGGAAAAGATGTGGAAGCAAACTTTGTATATCAAGATGATGTATTTAACTCTTCCGACATGACACATTTAGATGTTGCTGACTTCTTTGAACCTCTTGAAGAGAATATTGATTATATTGAGGGGTTGTTTGGGGCGTTGAGTTGATGTCTGTAAAGTTTATATATCTATGGAGTTCATATGTAAGTTATTTGGTCTGAGTTCATATGTCTGTGTTTGGGGTACAGAGTTGAGTTCATATGTCTGGGTATCTGATGCAGTTTTTTGAACTCTAAATAATATGTTTTTATGATTACTACTTTTTCTTTTGAAACTTTTTTATTCAATAATTCTACTCATCTTTGTTTGAATAAAATAAGGATTGCAATTTTTTTCTTTTAATTTTTAAAACTTTTCTTTCTTTCTTTCTTTCTTCCTTTTTTTCTTTTTTGGGCAATAACAACAATTAATCCATTACATTTCTTGTAGAAATATGGTTAAATAAAATGAGAAACTAAAGAGAAATCAAAACTTTTGATTCTAGCTAATTTTTCTCCATGAATTTCATTATCATCTTCTTCTTCTTCTTTTTCTTCCTATTGTTGTTGTATATTTTACTATGTCATGTATTCTTTTTAATTAAATCTCCCCTATCATTGTAATAGCTGATAGAATGTCACCACATTTCTTCAATAGTTTCACGTTCATTTCCTCTAAATTTGGAGGATCACCAGAGAACAAATCTCTATTTTTCACTAATTCTTGCTAGAAAATATTCCAAGAAAAAAATTTTCATTTTATAGTTTTTTTTTATTATATGTTACATACTTTTCAACTACATACATACTTTTCATCTAAATATTCTTAATACCCATTTGATATGTGAATTCATTACATATAAATATTGTAGTTAATATAAACAAAATAATATTTTTATATAATCAACAACCCTACAACAGGTTTTAACAATCATCAGTCTTATAGTAGTCGGAAGTAGTTGTTGCTGAAGTTTGTAGTCGGAGCTTGAAGTTGGTCACATAAAGGTGTATTGGAGTTGGTTGTCGAAGTTTGTCATTGGAGGTGGTTTTCGAATCCTAGAGTTGGTCAAACAAAAGTGGTTATCGAAGTTGATCATCAAAGATGATTTTCGCTAGAGATTATAGTCGGAATTGACCATCTGAGCTCGAAGTTAGTTGCATGAAGGTGGTATTAGAGTTGGTTGTCGGAGTTTATCGTCAAAGGTGGTTGTTGAAGCCTCAAGTTGGTCGTCGGAGTTGCTCGCTCAAAGGTGATTATCGAAGGTGATTTTCATCGAAGTTTGTAGTTGGAGGTGGTTGTTGGAGCTGTGAAGGTTGTTGTCGGAGTTAGTCATCGGAGTATGTTGTTGGAACCAATTGGTCATCGGAGTTTTTAGCACGAAGGTGGTCATCGAAGTTGAGTCACCCGAGGTGGTTGTTGGAGGCCAGAATTGGTTGTCAGAGTTGATCGCACGAAGGTTGTCGGAGCTTGGAGGTTGTCGCTAGAGCTGTAATTGAAGGTTGTTGTCGGAGTCTGGATTTTGTCACCGGAATTGTCATTAGAGGTGGTTTTCGGAGCCCAAAGTTAGTCGCTAGAGTTGTCATCGGAGGTGGTTGTCGGAGCCCGGAGTTGGTCGTCGGAGTTGTCATCTGAGGTGGTTATCGAAGCTCGGAGTTAGTCCTCGGAGTGTGATAGTAAACAATGGATGGAGCCATTGAAAACATGGGAAGAAGGGAGAGTTAGGGTGAGTTGGTGAAATATACTAACTCAACTCCACCAACATTTAAAATTGGTTGGCCAAACAATAAGTTGGTATATTATACCAACTCAACTCAACTCATGTTATGAGCCAAACACCCTCTGAAAGAGTTACAAATGTTTTTTTTTTAATTTTGAAAATGCCCAAAACTAATATTGCTTTATGTTTTGCTATTTTCTTAGGCTTATTAGTTAAGTTTTTTTTTAGTCTCTGAGGTCTTATTTAAGTATTTGTTTAATTTTGAACTCATTGTAACTTTATTATTTTATTTTTTTAATACAGAATCATGAAAATTTCACATTTTTTTTTTGCTTGTTCAACAATGAATAATGAAGATTTATGCTTGGTAGATTGTGCAACTATACCTACAATATTAAAGAGTAGAAAATATTTTTCTAAATTGGCAATGCTTGGAGCAAATGACAATACATTATTAGGTTTTGTAAACTTGATTGAAGGTTTTGGAAAAGCAAACCTTATTTTACCTAGGGGAACAAAAATCTCAATCTATCATGCTCTATACTTTAGTAAATCCAAAAGAAATATATGATCTTTAAAGATATACGTTATAATAGTTATCATGTTGAAACTAATAATAACAATTGTATTACATCTGTTGTTTCAAATGAAAAACGTATAGTATAAACACTTACCTTTTCTTTTGGATTATACTACACTCATATTGGCATAATTGAAACATATGTAACAATGAACCCAAAGTTCATGAATCTAGATATATTCACTGTTGGCATGATCAATTGGATCATTTTAGGTCAATAATGATAAGAAAAATCACTGAAAATTCACATGGACATCCGCTGAAGAACAGAAAGATTCTTTAATCCGATGAATTGTCATATGCTGCTTACTCTCAAGGAAAATTAATTATTAGACTCTCATTAGCTAAAGTTGGGTTTGAATCCCTTAAATTTTTAAAATGAATTCATGGTAATATTTGTGGGCCTATTAATCCACCAAGTGGACCATTGAGATATTTTATGGTTCTTATTGATGCATCTAGTAAATGGACACATGTGTGCTTATTATCAAGTTGAAATCTTGCACTTGTAAAACTACTAGCCCAAATAATTAAGTTAAGAACACAATTTCCTGATTATGCAATTAAGAAAATTTGTCTTGATAATACCGGTGTCTCAATAATTCAATTATTATTATATATCAATTGGGATAAGTGTTGAACATCTTCAGCCCCCTTGATCAAGTGAAAGAATAAACATACCTTTGAAGACTCATCTTCAATCTCCCTTGATGACGAACGCTCAAACAATCAGCAAGACTGCAAACCCGAACGCTCGAACACTACGACTGCAGCACAACACATCATAGAAATCACGAACACAACGAACTCCAAGACCATGAACACAGTGAACGGCCTCCAAAAACCTCGACTATGTCAAGTTGAGTATAACACCACCATCATGGCTACCTTGGTATTCTCGGTGTGAGAATCTAGAAGTGTGGGTTTGGTGTGGACTTGATTAGAGGACGAGACTGGAGGAAGAACAATCGTGTAACGATTGAGCAAGTGGGAGATGACAAGGTCTATCGTATAGACGATGCCCAATCGTTTAACAAATGCTATGCGATCGTTTAGCAAAAGCTTCGCGATCGTTTAGCTATCGGCCAGTTGAGTGACCATCATGTAGAGTCACTCCACGATCGTCTAGTCTCTCTTCAGCTATCGTTTAATGAATCTCATTCACTTGACAGTCTTTGCGTGAGATCTTTCCTTGAATAGAAATCTCACATTCATCAACTACTAAATTTAGAAAAACGTTTTTTCTTTTGTCTCACAGTTACCATGAAACTACCAATAACCTCCCACTCAATTATTTATTAGAGAAAAAGAGATAATTATCCAATAATTAATATAATTATAAATATACATGATAACCAACTTACCATAGTATATGTTAGAGTTAGATAACATGCAGCGGAAGTATCAAGGATCCTTAAGCATTCAAATTTACTAATTTTGGTAGAAATTAAAGCATGTTTTTCTAAAAAGAAGGTTTTAAGATCATATCTTTGAAGAACTCTTCAAGAACTTGATCAATCATCAGCAGTCTTCACGAAAGATCACCGTGAACCACCTTAAGATCTTTCCCACATCCTCTTGGAGCTTTAGATCGAGTTGTGGGACTCAAGAACAGCTTGAAACGATGAAGAATAGAGAGACACTCACAATAGCTCCTACGAAGAACCCTTTCTTCTCACTGAAATTTTCTCTCAAAATTTCAGCGTTATACATGCCTTCAAATCACTCCAATCTTCTTTATTTATTGCAGATGAACATGCAAAGAAAAGAACTGCATGGCTTGTAGCTCATGCTTGGAGTATTAATAAAGGAAGAAAATGGGCTTTGTGTGAACATGAAGAAGATGATATTGGAAAATTAACAGTTTCCATCTTAATGCATGCAAACCGATTTTTCAATTTTCTTTTAAAATCAAAATTTGATTTCACAAACCATTTTGATTTATAAAACTGAAAAATAATTTTCTAAAATTAATTTCATAAATTAATTAAAAATATTAATTATTTTAATATCAAATATTAAATTAATTTTTGCACAATAATCATCTTCATATATTTAAATCATATTTAAATATATATTCTCCTATTCCGTTTAATTTGAATGTTTCAAATTAATTTCTCAAGCTACTATAAAGCTTAACCATTTACGAGCTAGTAGGGAGACTTCGTGGACCTACAGATCATGGGCTCCAACAATTCGTGATTAATCGGCTAAACTCATTAGTACGATCTAACCCCCATTCGCTAACTAATGGGACACTCCACTATAGCTCATAGTTGAACTCCCCTCACTGTAGATATATTATGTCCACGTAATAACTATAATCAGTCAGTCGATCCTTCACGGGTTGTTCGTAATCACAACTAGGTCAAAATTATCGTTTTATCCTTGTGAATACATCTTGTTCCTTAAGTTCCTAATGACCCTCTAATGAACAATTATGATTCATAATTTCTATGAACCAAATCCTTTCTCTATCATGAAAAGGCAGGGCCTCGAATTTTCAAGATCTAGAATCAGTAATTAAGAGAACAACCTATATGCTAACCCTAAATAGGGTAGGAGTGAATTCCATCTTGTAAGGCTAAGTCCCCAGCTATTCATCCGGTCTTATCCCCAAAATGGTAAGCTTATTGAGCAATGCTATTGGACTACTCTCACCATTTGTAGATCAAAGGATAATCCTGAACAAACGGGAGTTCATAGCTAGCTCAAAATTAAGATCGAGTTAACCTAGTTTGTATGATAAATGAAATAGTCATTTTTAACAATAAACGGTCGTTATAAAGAAAAGTGACTATTTTCGTGGTCTAGTCTATATGCAAACTCATTGCATCACTCACATGTCTCAACATGAACGATTTGTGGATCACTTCTTTTGTAGCACTTTACAACTTTTTGTAACAACTACAGAGTGAGCCACATCCAATAGTGTTACGAGGATGAGATACCCAATTTCATCCATAGACTTATTAGAACATTTAGGCTATATATAGTCAACTTGATCCTATTTATGTCACTACATAAAGTTACAGTATTCAGACTATAGCCAAGTATGCATTTATTGGATTTCCTTAATAAGATGCAAAATCAACAAGTCATTATTATTGATAAATAGAATGTTTAACACGAACTGCGAGTTCTAGGACATTCCCAACAATCTCTCATTTGGACTAAAACTCTAGTGAGAACAAATATATACAATATAATGTTGAGAAACATAATGGGAATAATACAATAAACTAGGGCATCTCTAATACCATAGACATTCTCCCACTTGACCTAGGTTACACTACTCAGAGTCCTAGTCCATCTACGTGGCCCTCCATTACTTTAGCCGAAAGGGTCTTTATGAATGGATTAGCATGGTTGTCTTCACAGGCTATCTTTATGACTATCACATCTCCACTGTTTACCATCTCCCAGATGAGATGGTACTTTCTTTCAATGTGTTTTCCACGTTTGTGAGTCCTGGGTTCCTTTGAGTTGGCAACTCCACCACTATTAACACAATACAGTGTGATAGGTAGGTGCATATTTGGAACAACTTCCAAATCAGCCAAGAATTTGTGTAGCCATATTACTTGTTTAGTAGCTTTGCATACAACTATGCATTCCGCTTCCATGGTGGAGTCAGCTATACAACTTTGCTTGATGCTTCTCCAAACTATAGCTCCTCTGTTAAGAGTGAAAACGGATCCTGAGATAGATTTCCTGGAATCTACGTTAGTCTGAAAATCAGAATCAATGTATCCTGTAAGGATCAAATCCTTAGGTCCATACATAAGCATATAGTCCCTCGTTATCCTTAGATACTTGAGGATATTTTTTACAGCGGTCCAATGACCGTGTCCTAGATTGGATTGGAACTTGTTGACGATTCTACCTGCAAAACATATGGCAGGACGTGTACACAACATAATGTACATCAAACTCCCAACTGCAGATGCATATGAAATTCTGTTCATTTCCTCAACTTCTTGAGGTTTCTTAGGACATTGTTCCTTTGACAAATGAATTCCATGCCTAAAAGGTAATAAACCTTTCTTGGAATTTTGAATATTATACCTTGATAACATCTTATTAATATAAGATGCCTGAGATAGTGCCAATATTCTATTCTTTCGATTTTGAAAGATTTGTATTCCTAGAACATATTGAGCATCACCCAAATCTTTCATTTGGAACTATGTTGTTAACCATCTCTTTATGTCAGCAAGAAAACTTGTCTCATTCCCAATGAGCAAGATATCATCAACATATAAAACTAAGAATGCTATGGTTTTGTTGACTATCTTCTTATATACATAAGGTTCGTCAACGTTCTATTCAAAGCCACAAGATTTGATTGCAATGTCAAATCTTATATTCCAGGATCTGGACGCTTGTTTCAATCCATAAATGGATCGATTAAGCTTACAGACCTTCTGTTCCTGTCCTTTTTCCATGAACCCTTTTGGTTGAGACATAAAAATACTTTCATTAAGATAGCCATTTAGAAAACCTGTCTTTATAGGTCTGTACCTTACCAGTTTGATCTCGTTTTCTCTTGTAGATCCATTTAAAACCTATAGGTGTAACACCATGTGGTTGATCTACAAGTTCCCAGACAGAGTTGAAGTGCATAGACTCCATTTCATCGTCTATGACTTTTATCCATTATTCTCTGTCGACATCTTCCATTGCCTTCTTAAAGGTTAATGGATCCTCTAAACCATCATCTTGTATGATGTTTTGAGTTTCTGTTAAACCCATGTATCATTCAGGTTGTTGAATAACTCTCCCACTACAACGAGGCATCCCCAATTCTTGGGATGGACGTGACAGGACAAAAACCGTTGTTGATGGACCAGCTTGATCAATAACTCTTGTTGATCTTTCTGTAGTATCTTTAGACAGTTCTTGCAATATTAGTTTACTGCAAGGTAGATGATTTTTAATATGATCCTCTTCCAAGAACGTTGCATTTGTCGATACAAACACTTTATCTTCTTGGGGATCATAAAAGTATCCTCCTTTTGTTTCTATGGGGTATCCTACAAATAGGCATAATTTTGAACGTGTTTCCAATTTCTTAGGATTTTGTACCAACACGTGTGCTGGAAAACCCCAGATACGAAAATGACATAAACTCGCTTTGCGTCATTTCCACGATTCATATGGTGTTTCTGAAACACTTTCGGACGGAATAACGTTCAAAATATAAACTGTAGTCTATAATGCATACCCCTAAAAAGATTAAGGTAATTGAGCATAACTCATCATAGATCGAACCATGTCTAACAAGATTCAATTTCTCCTTTCTGCAATACCATTTTGTTGTGATGTTCTACGTGTTGTGAGTTGGGATCGAATTCCATGATCTACTACATAGTTCTGGTATTGAAAATCTATATACTCATCACCTCGATCAGATCGAAGTATTTTAATTCTTTTACTTAACTGATTTATAGTCTCAGCCTTAAAATTTTTGAACTTTTCAAGAGTTTCAGACTTAGGACTGATTAAGTAAATATAGCCATATCGAGAGTAATCGTCAATAAAACTGATGAAGTATTGATATCCTTCTCCTGATATCCTCCTCAAGCTTTAACATTCATCGAACCACATAGGTCTGAATGTATAAGTTCAATAGGTTCTTTGGTATGAAGACCTCTACCAGAAAACGATCTTTTCGTCATTTTTCCCTCAAGACATGATTCACATGGAGGTAGGGAACTGTCTTCCAACTGATTTAGGTGACCTTTTTTTACCAATCTCTCAATCTTGTTGAGATTAATATGACCAAACCTAAAGTGCCAAAGATAGGCGTTAGGAGAAATTTTTTGCTTTTTATTATGAGTCTCAGCCGTTTTAAACATCTCTATATTTAAAATGGCTTTGGCTTCAGTTGGTTTTAATATGTATCAGTTGCTATCAAGTCTTGCAGAACAGATATGTACACCTCTTGAATAAACAAACACTTCATTACATTCAAAAGATGCACTGTACATATTTTCTAACAGACAGGAAATGGAGATTAGATTTCTTTTCATTTTTGGTGCATAGAACACATTCTTAAGCAAGATAAAATAATCTCCAAAAAACAACTTTCCATCGCCCACTGCTTCAGCTGAAATGACTTCACTTGTTCCCACCTTTAAAGTCATCTCAAATTCAGAAAGTCTTCTCCAAGAACTAGTTTCCTGTAGAAAAGTACAAACATGATTAGCGGCGCTAGAATCCAATATCCAGGTAAGGTGAAAATTTTCCACTAGACATGTTTCAACAACCAATAAATCATATTTACCTTGTTTAGCCTTTTCTGCTTTCTTATCAGCTAGATATTTTGGACAGTTTCATTTCCAATGCCCAACTTCTCCACAATGGAAACATTTTCCCTTAGGAGTTTTTTTTTTTTTTTTTTTTTTTTTTTTTTTTTTTTTTTTTTTTTTTTTTTTTTTTTTTTTTTTTTTTTTTTTTTTGCAGTGGCTTTCTTTTTCCCTTTTCCTTTCTTCTTCATTTGTATGGTTTTATCCTTAGAAGAAGAAGGACTAGCTTTCTTATCATCAATGGGTTTCGTACCTGACGTTGACCCTTTATAAAACTTTTTCGGTTTTGAAATAACATTTATTTCCTTTTCCTTCAGTTTCATTATGGATTGATAAGTTTGCAACTCATTCAACAATGTCGTTAAGTCATAAGTGATTTTTTTCATGACAACGTTTTTCCTGAATAGTAGAAAACTCTTAGGAAGAGATTCCAGTATCATGCTCACTTGACTTGTCTCGTCTATCATTGCCCCATGAGCCTCTGCAATATTTAAATGAACCATCATATCGAGAACGTGTTCTCTTACGTTGGTTCCATCTTTCATGCGTGTTACATAAACATATTTGATGGCTTCATGTCTAAAAGAAGATGACAGTTGCCCGAACATCTCCTGTAATGATCCCATAATCTTATAGGCTGTGGGCATGACTTCATGCTTTTTGTTGAGTACATAAGATATACTTGCCAAGATATAGGCTCGAGCTTTCTCGTTCGCCCTCACCCACCTATCATAGATGTCCCAAACATTTCGGGTGGCCGTTGAACTGGGAATTGGAGGACACTCCATCAACAAAAACCTCAGATCGTCTACAACTAATATCGTACTGATGTTTGACTTCCAGTTCGAATAACCCTCTCCGTTAAATTTATCAGATGCAAGCTATTGTATGATTGAGTTCGAAATTGCTGAAACATTTTAAACAAACTCTATTAAAAATGCATCTAAATCCATTTTTAGCAAAACTTTAATAAAGTACCCAATAAATCTTTATTTATTTACAACGATACTTATGTGATTTAGAACAAATGCTACTGTGGGGCAGTCAAGAATTCCTTCATAGAAGCAAGACAGTTCTTGACCAAATACTATTTCCAGAATAACTCATATTCCAATAGTTCTTTTGGTTATCGTTTTTGGTCAAGATCTTTATAACAATTAGTAATTCTTGTAAGTGTGACCCACCATTTTCAGATCTTATAGGACGGTATGAATATGCCTCCAAAATAGAAGCCAATATCTAAGATGGAACTATAAGACCCTATTCATTTTACTGAAGCTTGGGTTATTCCGAATCCTATGTTACAACCTTCTGAGGGGATTTAACGACTAACTAGTGCCGGCTAAAAATGACAGCATGCACAACGTAGGAATTTCACGGTTCAAATTAATGGAGGAGACCGTAGGACAATGTTGACACATTTCCTTCACCCACTTACTATGAACTACCTCCCTCATTCACCTTGTTATTGACCCATGTAAACACTTTGTGAATAGAGCAGTCGAGGTAAAATCGACACGAAGCCGAGCATGGATCTCACGGTGTGAGCTCTTGAGGACATGAGAGCTAATAACTATATATCAGATATATTGTTAATCTCCCATTGAAGTGTTCTAAATGTTGGGTAATTTACTTAGGTATGACGGCTAATTTCATACAACCTAAGTCTAAATTGTTTACCCAAGTATAACTCTTATAATTAGATTTAACCTATAATGTCTAGGTGATAAACCATTTTATTACCTCACATCGCTCACGCAAGCTCATAAAAATCAGTTAACAACTTTCAATAGTTCTGCCATAATTCTTAGGTAAGAATGTTCTGTAAACCGTCAACTTAAGTAGCCCCAACCTTAGATAGGTTTATGAACTGATATGAGTTTGTAACTATATTTTATAATGTAACAATCTACTTTAACATTTAAAACTAGTTGTTAACCTAAGTGAGCATGCATCTATTCTTTGTTATGGATTTTAAACATCTAACCAATTTTATAACAACTTACAAAATTTAGACATGCTTGACATCCACAATATTCAACAAATGTATTTAATATAACCATTATATTAAACATAGTCTAACATGCATACTATATATTATAACTGTTATAACATACTTTCAATGCATGTAGCATACTTCCTACGGTGGAGTTTTAGATCTACATGGCATATTGTATGCATATACATGAAGTATTTAATTATTACATACATCTCATGCATGGACAATTAAATATTAACTGATATGGTTTTTGTTTTGGCATAAACAAGCAAATAGATGCCTAACTATTACAAACAACTTCAAATCGTTTTGAATCGCTCGAACCGCTCTAAATCGAACCCAAACATCTTGAACCAGATTGGATGAGTCTAGACCAGACCAACAAGGCTGAACCGGACCAGCTAAAACACTTTGAGGCTGAACCAGATTAGACCTTGAGAAAAACTGGTCGAACCGGCTCTTTCGGTCCAACCTCAAAGTCTTACTAAGGCCGATCATGTAGCGCTGAAGGCAATCGTCTTATGTTAAGAAGAGGTCGTCTTATGTTAAGAAGAGGTATACGATCCCTTAGTGTCTGCCGAAGCTAAACGATCGTTTAGCTCTATCGTATAGAACCTACACGATCGCTTAGTACCATCGCCTAGCTATCCCTTAACTCTATCATATAGAACTACACGATCGCTTAACACCATCGCCTATTGCTTTCATGTCATTCTTTAGTATCTGCCGCAACTAAATGATCGCTTAGCTCTATCGCATAAAACATCATCGCGTCGCTTAGCACTTCGTCTACACGATCGCTTAACACCGCATCTAAATGATCGCTCAACGCTATCGTGTAGCACTTCATCGCATCGCTTAGCGTGCGTCATAGCTAAATGATCGTGTAGTGCCATCGTTTAGCAAGTCCAACGTATCGTTTAGTTCCCACACCAAAACTAAATAATCGCGTAGTGCTATCGTATAACATTTGAACGCATCACTTAGCTCCCGTGGGTACACAATTGTTTAACGTTCAACATCACAATGACCAGCGCCCATTGCTATGTAATCACCTAGCTTTTCTTCATATCGTGTCATGTCTAAAACTAAACGATTGCTTAGCAACTAAACCTCAACAACGAATTTGAGTAGAAGCTGAAAAATTGGAACAGCAGCTCAACCTCCTTCACTTGTTTCTTCAATTACATCGTAATTTCAACTCTAATGACTCCAAATAAATTACAGATTCTTCCTAACACATAAAAGCTCATCAAACAAGAGCCAATTATAAATTTAATTGAGAAATTAAAGAGAATTAAAATGCTAAAACTCAGAAAACCATAACAATGCATCAGTTTAATAAATCTCATGAAAAACACCCGCCACACCAAAATTAAACCGAATTGAATGCTTAAAACCTGGCTCTGATACCAATTTTTAGAGTTAGATAACATGCAGCGGAAGTATCAAGGATCCTTAAGCATTCAAATTTACTAATTTTGGTAGAAATTAAAGCATGTTTTTCTAAAAAGAGGGTTTTAAGATCATATCTTTGAAGAACTCTTCAAGAACTTGATCAATCATCAGCAGTCTTCACGAAAGATCACCGTGAACCACCTTAAGATCTTTCCCACATCCTCTTGGAGCTTTAGACCGAGTTGTGGGACTCAAGAACAGCTTGAAACGATGAAGAACAGAGAGACACTCACAATAGCTCCTACGAAGAACACTTTCTTCTCACATGCCTTCAAATCATTCCAATCTTCTTTATTTATTGTAGATGAACATGTAAAGAAGAGAACTGCATGGCTTGCAGCTCATGCTTGGAGTATTAATGAAGAGAAGGAAATGGGCTTTGTGTGAGCATGAAGAAGATGATATTGGAAAATTAACAGTTTCCATCTTAATGCATGCAAACCGATTTTTCAATTTTCTTTTAAAATCAAAATTTGATTTCACAAACCATTTTGATTTATAAAACTGAAAAATAATTTTCTAAAATTAATTTCATAAATTAATTAAAAATATTAATTATTTTAATATCAAATATTAAATTAATTTTTGCATAATAATCATCTTCATATATTTAAATCATATTTAAATATATATTCTCCTATTCCGTTTAATTTGAACGTTTCAAATTAATTTCTCAAGCTACTATAAAGCTTAACAATTTACGAGCTAGTAGGGGGACTTCGTGGACCTACAGATCATGGGCTCCAACGATTCGAGATTAATCGGCTTAACTCATTAGTCCGATCTAACCCCCATTCGTTAACTAATGTGATACTCCACTATAGCCCATAGTTGAACTCCCCTCACTATAGATATATTATGTCCACGAAATAATCATAATCAGTCAGTCGATCCTTCACGGGTTGTTCGTAATCACAGCTAGGTCAAAATTATCGTTTTATCCTTGTGAATACCTCTTGTTCCTTAAGTTCCTACTGACCCTCTAATGAACAATTATGATTCATAATTTCTATGAACCAAATCCTTTCTCTATCATGAGAAGGCAGAGCCTCGAATTTTCAAGATCTAGAATCAGTAATTAAGAGAACAACCTATCTGCTAACCCTAAATAGGGTAGGAGTGAATTCCATCCTGCAAGGTTAAGTCTCAAGCTATTCATCTGGTCTTATCCTCAAAATGGTAAACTTATTGAGCAGTGTTGTTGGACTACTCTCACCGTTTGCAGATCAAAGAATAATCCCCAACAAACAGGAATTCATAGCTAGCTTAGAATTAAGATCGTGTTAACCTAGGTTATATGATAAATGAAATAGTCATTTTTAACAGTAAACGGTCGTTATAAAGAAAAGTGACTATTTTCGTGGTCCAGTCTATGTGCAAACTCATTGGATAGGATGCCCCCACTCACATGTCTCAACATGAATGATTTGTGGATCACTTCTTTTGTAGCACTTTACAACTTCTTGTAACAACTACAGAGTGAGCCGCATCCAATAGTGTTACGAGGATGAGATACCCAATTTCATCTATATACTTATTAGACCATTTAGGTTATATACAATCAACTTGATCCTATTTATGTCACTACATAAAGTTACAGTATTCAGACTATAGCCAAATATACGTTTATTGGATTTCCATAATAAGATGCAAAATCAAAAAGTCATTATTATTGATCAATAGAATGTTTTACACGAACTACGAGTTCTAAGACATTCCCAAAGTATATTTATAACCTGTAGTTTTAATATTTCATCTCATGAATCATATAAACCATAGTTCTTTTTCTATTCCATGGTACTTAATATAAATCTCATTCACATTAATCCTCCATTTGATGTATCTCATACATCACATCGATCATAACATATATAATCAAATTACCTCTTGTCAATTTCAACATATCAAATCAACACTAAGAACTGATTCTCAACTTGAATCCATTGAGCTACCAAGGGGACCTTAGGACCTGTAGCTCGAAGTTCCAACGGTACGTGAATAACTGACTAAACCCTTTAGTCATGGGATCCATCATCCGTTAACTGTCAGGCACTCTACTAAAGACCGACAGCTAAACTCTCCTTGCTACAGATATGTTATGTGTCCATATCAACCAATCAACAATGCGATAACCCTTCATAGATCGCTCGTAAGTATAGTGATAATAGATAGAAATGCACGTTATCATGGTACTAAGTTCTTAAACAATGTTGGATTGCGTTGATGAAATATGTTAAATTATGTCCATTAAGCATAAATTCTATAATATTGCGGTCGCATGTGTCCAACTTATTAGAACAATTGATCTTTACATTTTTGTGCAGAAAATGCGTTAACGTAATGCAAAGATTGCGATCATAGGAATAAAATGGCCGAGTGCAACTTCATCGCAAGACTTTATGTTGATCGTGCTCGTAAACATTCACCCAAAAAGAATCACCACAAATTGGTCAACGCAACACGGTGGGCGCATCCGAGTGAAAGGACGATTAAGATCGATGGGACAAAAAGCTGACGGCAGTAGGATCCAAATTAAGTTGACAGCTAGTGGTTTGCTTGACAAAACTTACGAGGAGGCAAAAAATATTCTGGACCGCATCTCCAAGAACCATGAAGACTAGAGGGAGAGTGACCAGAGATTGAGACTCAAAATATTTTGATGCAAATAACGGTGCCATTGTTTCGTTACAAAACCAAATGACCACAATAATGAATTTGATTCAAGGAATTGCGATTAGCAGCCCAACATCGCAAGGTGGGCAAATCAACGCAATAAGTCAAAACACCGCAAGGTGTGCGACTTGCAGTGATGGGCACGTGATGGAAGATTGTCCGCAAAATCCACAGTCTGTATATTTTATAAAGAATAATCCCTTTTCAAACACTTACAACCCCAGGGTGGAGAAACCACCCCAATTTTTCCTAGAAGAATCAACAACAAAATTTTCAATCGGTGGCGCAAAAACAAGGCCAGCAAGATTCTTTCAACGCAACAATGGTCAATAGAGCAATCAATCAAGTAGCTCACAAAAACCAACACAATCTTCTTCTCTAGAGAGCCTATTGAAGCAATATATAGAGAAAAAATGAGGCAGTGCTTCAGAGTCAGGCTACGTCCATCTGCAACCTGGAATTGCAAATGGGCCAGATTGCGAGTGAGCTGAAAAGTAGGCCGCAAGGGGCATTGCCAAGTTCAACCGAGCTTCCACGCAACCCAAAGGGATAAGGTAAGGAGCAATGTCAGGTTGTGACATTGCGCAGTGGAAAGACTGTTGAGGGAGAAAGGAAGGATCAGAGTAGAACAACTTCCATCGCAACTGAGCTTGAGATTGCAGTAACGCAAGAAGAAGAAAAAGAAAAAGAAAATGAAGCAGAGGAACCTAAGGTTGCATCGACCTCAAAGTCAAATGAAATAGGAACCGTGAAAGTCCAGTTACCACCTTTCCCTCAGAGGTTAAGAAAGAAGAAAAACAAAGAGGTACAGTACCAACGCTTCTTATCTATGTTGAAGCAATTACATGTTAACATTCTTTTCAGTGAAGCGATTGAGGAAAAGCCTACCTATGCCAAGTTTATGAAGGACATGGTAACTAAGAAAAGAGGCGCTGGAAAATTTTCCACGGTGGCATTAACGCAAAGTTCCAAATCTATTATCCCACCAAAGATGAGCGACCTTGGGAGCTTCACTATTCCTTGCTCCATAGGAGGACTCTATATTGGGCAAGCTCTGTGTGACTTGAGAGCCAACATAAATTTGATGCCGCTGTCAATCTTTTGAAAATTAAATGTGGGGCAACTTGTACCCACATCCGTTACTCTCCAATTGGCAGATAGATCTCTGGTTCATCCAGAAGGTAAGGTGAAGGGTGTGCTGATCACGATTGATAAATTTATTTTGCCAACTGACTTCATCATCCTAGACTATGAGGTCGACAAAGATGTGCTCATCATTTTAGGTCGACCCTTCCTATCAATGGGTCGTGCTCAAATTGATGTGCACAGGGGAGAAATCACTTTGAGCATAAATAGACAGAAGCTTAAGTTTAATATAATTCGTGCCATGAAATTTCTTGATGAGGAAGACCTGCAAGATTCTGATGATGACCTGAATTTGATCGAAGAAGAAAAGTCTGATGAAGAGTGTGAAGAAGAGGATGCCAACGCATCCGTAGCTGCTTGCAATGCGATCGTAGCAAAAACAAACAAAGAAAAAGGATCGGTCGTAACGCATGAAGAAAAGCCAAAAGAAGAAAGAAAAATAACGCAACCTTTTCTCGTGGAACCACCAACCCTTGAACTACAAATCCTACCAACACATTTGAAGTACGCATTTTTAGGGCAGAATGAGAAGCTGCTAGTGATTATTTCCTCTGCGCTCAACGCATATCAAGAGAATGCGTTGATGAGCATTCTCAAGAAACATGTGCGAGCAATTTGTTGGATGCTCGCTGACATCAAAGGAATTAGCCCCGCGTACTACATGCACCACATTCATCTTGAGGACGACCACAAAGCAACTATTAAAAATCAACGCAGACTTAACCCTGCAATGAAGGAGGTCGTCAAAAAAGAGATTATCAAGTGGCTGGATGTGGGCATTATCTATCTGATTGCAGATAGGACGTGGGGCAGCCCCATGCAATATGTGCCGAAGAGGGGTGGCATGACAGTAGTCCCCAATGAGAACAACGAATTAATACCGCAAAGAACCATCACTGGATGGTGTATATGTATGGACTACCGCAAATTCAATGCGGCCACAAAGAAAAATCACTTCCCTCTGCAATTCATTGATCAAATGCTAGACAAACTAGAAGGGAATGACTTTTATTACTTTTTGGATGGATCTGCCGGGTACAATCAAATCATGATAGCTCTTGAAAACCAAGACAAGGCCACATTCACTTGCCCATATGGGACATTTGCTTTTCATCGCATGCCGCTTGGCCATTACAATATGCCAAGCATGTTCCAAAGGTGCATGATGGCAATCTTTTCAGATTATCTCGAGGACTCAGTGGAAATATTTATGGATGACTTCTCCGTTTATGGGAACACTTATGAATTCTGCTTGGCCAATTTGGAGAAAATGTCACTTTATGGTGAAAGAAGGTATAGTGTTGGGACACAAGGTCTCCCGAGAAAAGTTAGAGGTAGACAAAGCAAAGATCGATGCAATTGAAAAGCTTCCACCTCTAACCAGCATGAAGGCTGTGCGGAGCTTCTTGGGGCACGTTGGATTTTATAGACGATTCGTCAAGGACTTTTCTAAAATAGCACGACCATTGAGTGCGTTGTTAGAGGCGAACAGAAGGTTTGAATTTAACAACAATTGCCTCAATGCATTCCGAGTTTTAAAAGATACGTTGATTACCGCACCCGTCTTGGTTGCGCCGGATTGGACACTGCCGTTCGAAATCAAGTGCGCGCAAGTGGGTATGCAATGGGAGCCGTATTAGTGCAAAAGAAGAAAACCATTTTGCACCCCATCGCATATGCGCGTAAAACTCTGAACCCTGCTCAAGTCAATTATACCACCACTGAAAAAGAACTCCTGGCTGTGATTTTTGCGTTGGAAAAATTTCGGGCATATCTATTGGGAACCAAGGTGCTCATTCACATTGATCACTCGACAATCAAATATTTGATGACAAAGAAGGACGCAAAGCCGAGGTTGATCAGATGGGTTCTCCTCCTTTAAGAATTTGATATCGAAATAATTGATCGGAAGGGGACAGAGAATCAAGTCGCGGATCACTTGTTCAGACTGGAAAATCCCGAGGTTGACTGCAATGAATCTGAAGTGAGTGTTGCGTTTCCGGACAAGCAATTGTTCCACATAGAAGAATTGCCCTGGTATGCAGACATCATTAATTATTTGGTTTGTGAACAATTTCCTGAAGATTACACATACCATCAACAGAAAAAGTTCAAGCATGAATGCAAGCATTATTATTGGGATGAGCCAAATCTATATAAAAGAGGTGCAGACCAAATCATTCGATTATGCATACCAAATGCTACTTAACAACGGATATTGTCACAGTGCCACGATTCGCCATATGGAGGGCACTTTGGAGAACAACGTACTACAGCGAAAGTTTTGCAAGTGGATTCTTTTGGCCTTCATTATTCAAGGATGTTGCTGACTACGCAACGAAATGTGATCAGTGTCAACGCACCGGTAGCATTTCATGGAAGAACGCAATGCCAATGAACACTATCTTGGAGCTGGAATTATTTGACATCTGGGGGATTGGTTTCATGGGACCATTCCTTCCTTCGCATGGCAAGCATTATATCTTATTGGCCATCGATTACGTTTTCAAGTGGGTAGAGGCAATTGCATGCGCCGCAAGTGATGCAGCGGTAGTCTCCCAGTTCCTCAAGAAAAATATTTTCACACGTTTTGGCACTCTCTGTGCCATCATAAGTGATGAAGGGTCACACTTTGTCAACCACAATATAAAGAAGCTACTGCGTAAGTACAATATTCTCCACAACGTGACCACCACATACCACTCATAAACAAATGGCCAGGCTGAAGTGTTCAATCGTGAAATTAAATTGATACTTGAGAAGGTAGTAAAACCTTCGTGGAAGGATTGGGCAATGAAGCTTGATGATGCGTTGAGGGCATACCGGACCGCATTTAAAACACCAATAAGTATGTCTTCCTATGCGATGGTATTTGGCAAGGCGTGTCATCTACCTTTGGAGTTGGAGTACAAAGCATTGTGGGCGGTCAAGAAACTGAATTTCGATTTAAAGAAAGTAGGAGAAGCACGAATACTGCAGCTGGTCGAGCTAGAAGAATGGAGGATCAACGCATATGAGAATGTGAAGATTTATAAAGGTGCACCCAACACTGGCATGATAAACGCATATGCTCTAGAAACCTCCAAATCGGGTAGAAGGTCTTACTCTTCAATTCAAGATTGTGGCTCTTCCTAGGAAAATTAAAATCACGCTGGTTTGGTCCCTTCATCATCAAAGAAGTATTTCCACTTGGTGCAGTGGAACTAATCACCGGATGGCAGTTGAAAATTTAAAGTTAATGGACAATGGATCAAAGTATATTGCGGAGGAGATTTTCAGCCAGAAACAGCCTCCGTAAAGTTGAAAAACCCAGAATATCCCTTACTCAACTCTTGAACATTTAACTCTTCGTCACATTACTACTATCTGTATTTTACTTATTTTTCCCTCTTAAAAAAAAAACTTGTTGTTTTGTTTTGAAATCATTTGACACCCTCTTTGTCCGTTTATAAGGATTAAGGCACAGGATTGCGGAGCTACTACAAGAAGAAGCAAATATTCTGATTCCATCACTGCAATCCACAGAAGCAAAGATTGCCGCAAGGATGGATGCATCAATACTCACTGCGGGCGACAACGCAAAATTTAAGGGGTGTACTCTTCCTTATCTTTATTTCAAATTGTGCGTTATCACATTGCATTTTATTTTTCAAAGATTTATCACCGCATCCTCCCTGATTACCGCAATCATTTTCCGAGTAGATAAATTTAGTAGTTTATTGCATGTTGTTTCTTTACCAAATATAATTTCAATGATGAAAAATATGCTTCTATCTCTTTCGTTTATACTAGAGACAACTTAAATCTTAAGATAGTCATCTTATAAAATATTTCTAGAAGTTAGGAGTTTGCTAGCTTTCTTTCAAACTCTCTTTATAATGCATTCTATGACCATCGCATGACTTATTTTAATTTCTTTTGGCAATGAGGACAATGGCGTATTTTAAATTTGGGGGTGAAGTATTTATGGTATTTATTTTCGACCTTGCTATAAGATATATATATATATATATATATATATATTTGAAAATAACAATTCCACTGTCAACGCAATGGAGAACCCATGTTGATAAGAGTTAAGTTGTGAAGTGCACTTACTCGTAGTTGGGGTCAAGCCAAAACGAAGGCAAGGCACTCTGATTAGCGCAAGGTCAGAATAATAATAATAATAATAATAGCAATGAAGAAAATTTTTGTGCAAGGATAAATCATTTGACACCCCAGTAGAAAATTTTCTTTTTGAAATAAATCATGCGATGTTCCAGAATTTAGTAAAGTCCTTTTGAAAGTTAAGCTTGCAATTTCTAAGTCGTAGAAATATTTTAGGAAGAGACTTGGATAAGACTTAAGGAAATTCTGGCATATAGGATTTGAACAAAGTATCCTTGAGAAAACTAAGGAAAGAAAACTAGGGAAAGAAAACTTTGCGGTTAACTTGCTAAAGGAATATTTAGCTGATGCTAGAAGACAAGCATTGTTTAAATTTGGGGGTGTGATAACGGGCAGAAATGCACGATATCATGGTACTAAGTTCTTAAACAATGTTGGATTGCGTTGATGAAATATGTTAAATTGCGTCCATTATGCATAAATTTTATATATTGCGGTTGCATGTGTCTAATGCATTAAAACAGTTGATCTTTACATTTTTGTACAGAAAATGCGTTAACACAATGCAAAGATTTCGATCATAGGAATACAACAGCTAAGCGCAACTTCACCATAAGACTTTGCGTTGATCGTGCTCGCAAACATTCGCCCAAGAAGAATCACCACAAATTGGTCAGCGCAACACGGTGGGCGCATCCGAGTGAAAGGACGATTAAGATCGATGAGACAGAAAGCTGACAACAGTCGGATCCAAATTAAGTTGACAGCTGATAACGGTCACAAAGTACATCTAGCTTTATCGGTGACAATTATCCGACGCATCAGACAGGAATTAAAGCTGTCCCATCTGTACAATCGGGAGAAAGAGGCCGCCTTTCACCTTTGATGCCCTATAAATACCAAGTGCAGTCTTCAAAGAAGGGGTTAAGCAGTCGATTACTTCATCATTTTTACAAATTCGTGTTTCTGTCCATAGTCTTCTTTCATTTTAAGGCGGACGCGAGGAGGAAGGTGTGCCGATAGATTGTTCCGACAAGCTTGGGACCGGAAGCTCCAAAACAAAGAGTCGACGCCTGCGAAAGCGGGAATATTTGTAAATCAGAATAGAGATTTAGTGTAAAAAGCCTCGGTCAGCAAGGAATTGCTACCAGGCTCTCTATCTTTATTTTCCATTATCATTTTGTACTCAATTCAGTTATAACAATGGAACATCTTCCTTTATATCTGTTCACTCTCTGTAACTCACGCATGAGTAGTTAAATCAGTTGAATGGGTTGAGAAGCATTTAGCTAGCACAACTTGGGAATCTTCATTCTTTGTGATTATTTTGTTTATGTATACTTCATTCGTCTATTAAAGATACTCAGGAGGGTAGTCTAAGGACAAGATCTAGACTTGGGAAGGTTAGGTCAGAATCTAGGTTTGGAAGAACCAGATTAGAACACATAAACGAGAGATAAGCGCTTAGGAATGAGCACTATTTGTTATTAACGCATCGCATGCATCTTAGAATTAAGATATGATTGTATGCGGTCACCTTGCTTTCATACATTTTGCATCAACGCATAGGATAAGAGTAGAGACTTAAGGATAAGCTCTATGGATATTTTGCATTCAACTCATGCGTCCTAGACTTAGGAGCATCACATTTACATTGGGAAATGACTTGATGTGCACGGTTGTAACATGATCGCAAAGTTTGACACATTCCCAGTAATGCTAACTAAAGATCTTCGCAACCCGTTCATCGCATACTCATTGCATCTACCAACGAAACTCTCTTTCTCAAATCCGCCGCCTTTATTTACTCCTTTTTCATCAACGCAACAACACATCCAGACTTGATTTATTTACTTGGTTACCACAAGGTTTTCATAACCATTATCAACACAACTATTTTCACAAGTCCCTGTATTTGACCCTGGACTTACCAGGAAACTCAGAGAAATTTATACTTGAATTCTGCTTGGGAAACTTGAGTGCACAACGCAATCCATCAACGCATATCATCCATATTTTCATTCAACAAAACTAACGCATCATACAGCTGAGCCAATAACCGTTATGACCTTGTAGTTACATGTAACTCCTTCAGTATCACCGATCCCTCTAATGAACATAAATCATAGTCCTACTGTGTCTGAGTCCTCTCTTCTAAAGAGAAGTTGTGGCCACTATGTTCAAGCCCGGAATCAGCCCTTAAGGGAGCAATCTATTTACTTACCCCTTCTTCGGGGAAGGAGTGAATTTCATCTTATGTAACTAAGTTCCCAACTCCCAAATCAGACAAGTCCCCAAAAAGGTAGGCATGTTGAGTTGGCAATCTGGCCACTCTCACCCATACTAATCAAAGAACTGCCCTCAAAGGCAGGAGTTTCCAAAACACTCAGGATTAAGGTCGTGTAACCTATGGTCGTTTAGGTGAGATGTAAGTCTCTAGTATCAACGGTGTTATATATAAAGTCTAGTCATCTCGTAGTCCAGGTCTTATACAATCTCTTTGTATAGGACACCCCCACTCGCATGTCTCCACATGAATGGTCAAAATCTACCATCTATAGTAGTTCACAATACTTGTAAACCTCTACAAAGCGGGCCTATCCGTAGTGTCACCAGGATCAGGAATCCCTCCTTAATCCTTATATTACAGACCTATTTAGGTTATCACTTAAGGCATGATCCACTTGTATATCACTTAAGGTATGATCCACTTGTATATCTCATATGCATGCTTAAGTTTACATACAATAACCATAGAACTTTATTTATTGGATATGAGTAAATGCCAGATAAAATAACTGTTATTTTATTCAAAACAATGTGTATAATTACAAATTACGTGACTCTAGGAGAATTAGGACATCAATCCCAACAAATACAAAAAGCTATCATAACTAATGAGTCAACAACATGCTTGAAGTGTGGTAGACCAGTGGGTTCCAAAGATAAAAATCCTCGAAAAAGAAAACTAGTCAATAACTTGGTTGAGAATACAGATATTCTAGAAGATATCCAAAATTTGACTCTTCATAATGTTATAAAAGAAGATGAAACAATTGAGGATAATAATGAGATTTCGATAAATTATGTCATGACAGGAAAGAGAAGGAATCGAACTAATATAGTTATTGACAACATTTTTGCTTATAATGTTGCTTATGATAATATTTATGAAATTGAGAATTTTGAGCCAAAATCTGTCAAACAATGTCAAAATCGTAAACATTTTCCTAAATAGAAAGAAGCAATTGAGGTAGAACTATACTTACTCTAAAAAAGTAATTTTTCGGACCAGTAGTCCAAACGACAGAAGATGTAAGCTTGTGGGATACAAACGGGTCTTTATAGGAAAAGAAATGAAAAGAATGAGGTCATGAGATATAAAGCGAAACTTGTTGCTTAAGGTTTCTCGCAAAAACCTGGTATTGATTATGAGGAGATTCTCCCATGGTGGATGCAATAATATTGAGATATCTAATTAGCCTGATGTGTATGAAAAGCTAGACATACATCTAATGGATGTAGTCACAAATATTTATATGGATCTCTAAATAATGATATTTATATGAAAATCCTTGAAGGATTAAAGATACCATAATCATATAATTCAAATGCTAGAGCATTATATTCTATCAAATTACATAGATCCTTATATGGATTAAAATAATCTGGACAAACGTGGTATAATCGTCTAAGGGAATATTGAAGGAACTGTGAAGTTTCGTAGCGGAAACAGGGATCGACCCAATTTTCAATTTTCACAGAATATAAAAATTACATAATAAAAGTATGCATTAACAAGAAAAATTATAGCATGCATCTTTAAAAAGAGAGAGAGAGAGAGAGAAAGAAAGGGTTGGAAGAAACACGTATCCTTGAAGAACCATTCTTCACGAAACTCTCGAACCGATCACGAACAATTCGTAAGGACACTACCAATCAAAACTTTCTGTATTCTCTTTTGTGTAGAGAATTTCTTAGGGGTCAAGAGTGGGTGTGCTCTGAGATTTTTTCATCTTCTTCTTCACATCTGATTGAGAGAATTAAGGGGAGGGAGTTGTAACTCCTTCCCTTTAATTTTTAAATTTAAAATAAAAATAAAATATAATAAATTTAAATAATAATTATATATATATATAATAACTAACTGATTTTATGTATATAACTATATGTTATATTAAATATAACACATAACCGATAGTTTTTATATTGTATCAAATACAATATAACCTATAGTTTTTAATTCTCTCAATCATTTGTGGTATTTAATATAAATCACATTTATAATAAATTTAATTATATGAATCAATCCATATAATTAATATTTGAATCATATTCAAATATTTATTTCCTCTCAAATACACTTCATATTATAATGTATCAAATACAGTATATTACTTATATCACATATATAATTAATTTAATCATATCACATATAATTAATTCCCTTAATTAATTTGAACAATTCAAATTAATCCAAAATTAATTCTCAATAATCCTTGTTGAGCTATAGAGGGGACCTTATGGACCTGTAGATTGAAACTTCAATGGTACTTGCATAATTTAATTAATTAATTAAACTCCTTTAATTAAATTATTCAACATCCATTACCTGTCGGTCAACGCACCAAAGACCAACATTTGCACTCTTCGTACTGTAGATATACTTTTGTGTCTATTGGATATAATAAGTCAACAGTATGATGACCCTTCATAATTACTCGTAAGTACCCTTCACAAAATTACCATTTTGCCCCTATAGTTACATCTAACTCCTTAAGTACCATTGGTTCCTTTAATGAAAAATAAGTCATAGTCCAACTATGACCAAACCTTTTTCGGGTCAAGAGCAAGTATGAAGCCACATTGTTCAAGCCCCGGAATCAGTCCTTAAGGGAATAATTTACCTATTTATCCAGACGTCAGGGAATGAGTGAATTCCGTCTTGTGTAGCTGTATTCCCAGCTCCCCAATCAGAGGCATCTCCAAAATGGTAGGCTTATTAAGTTGGCGATCTGGCCACTTTCACCCATACAAATAGAAGAACTGTCTTCATGGGTAGGAATTCACAGCTCACTCAAGATTCAGGTCATGTCATCTATGGTCATCCTAGTGAAATGTAAGTCTCTATTATGAACGATGTTATGTAATGAGAATAATTATTTCATGGTTTGATCTTATACAAACCCCTCTGTATAGTATACTCCGTTCACATGTCTTCACATGAATGATCAGGATCAGATCATTTGTAGCACTTTACAATAATTGTAATATCTATGAAGCAGATTGTATTCGTAGTGTCTCCAGGATAAGATACCCAACCTTATCCATCTACTATAGACCATTTAGATTATCACTTAAACATTATCCACCTCTATGTCTCTACATACATGTTTAAGCTACAAATAATAACCTTGGATGTTAGTTTATTGGTTTGTAGGTTAATGCTACAAAATGTCGAATAAAACATCTCATATTTTATTAAATAAATAAAATATTTGTACATTACAATTATAAACTACAAGACCCACGAGATTTAGGGCATCAACCTCAATAAATATTTACTGAAAGAAGGATATAAAAATAACCCTATTTGAACATGTGTTATTATAAAGAAATCATAGTCAAAATTTTCTTTTATCGTTGTATATGTTGATGACTTGAATATAATTGGGACTCTCGAAGAGCTCTCAAAGGCAATAGAATATCTAAAGAAATAATTTGAGATGAAAGATCTCAAAAAAACAAAATTTTATCTTGGCCAACAAATTGAGCATTTAACAGATGAGATATTTATTCATCAATCAACTTATATAGAAAAGATTTTGAAAAAGTTTTACATGGACAAAACACACTCATTGAACATTCTAATGGTTGTTCGATCATTGGATGTGAAAAAGGATATATTTCGACCTGAAGAAAAGAATGAAAAACTACTTGGTCTTAAAGTACGATATCTCAGTGCAATATGTGCACTCATGTACCTTGCAAATAACACACTGAAGGAATCTTGAGATGAGGAGATCTTTGAGTGGACGCAGATTGTCCAAATTTCATTAATTATTGAAAACATAATTTATTGTCAACATACAATTAGATATGCATTCAAAGTTAAATTACAGCATGCTTTTACAAAAAAAAAAGGTTTCAAGAAACCTTACCTTTGAAGAACCTTTCTTCAAGTAATCCCTTGTATGAGTCATGAACAGAACTCCTTCATCGCAAATCTCCTTCTTCACACACGGACACTATCAAGCGAGAAACCTCTGTATTTTCTTTTGGGATTCAACCGACTCAAGCAAGAGTTGTGTGCTTTGCTTAAGTCCTAGGAAGAAGGAAGAAGATGGAAAGGATGAGAGGGAAGTTTTCTTCAGAGAACCTTTCTCTTTTAGATAAAACTTCTCGGTGTTGTGAATCCATGGAAGAGGATGATCTTTCAACTTCTTTTATCACAAGTTGATTATTGAGAGAATAATAGAAGGGAGTTATAACTCCTTCCCTTTTATTAATTTCAAATAAATTAATAAAAAGAATATAATAACTATTTTATTATATACACTATATGTTATATCAAATATTTGGATCATATCCAAATATTTTATTCCTCTCAATTTAAATCATATTTATATTTAATTACATGGATCTCATTCATATAATTAGTATTTGAATCATATTCAAATTTCTCTCATAATGTATCAAATACATTATAATTAATTATATCATATATAATTAATCCATTCAATTAATTTGAACACTTCAAATTAATCCAAAGATTAAATCCCTATTGAGCTACAGTGGGGGTCTTATGAATCTATAGATGGAAGCTCCAACGATACTCAGATAAATAATTAAACTCTTTAATTAAATTACCCAACATCCATTAACTGTCGGCCATTCCAGTAAAGACCGACAGCTACATTCTTCGCACTATAGATAAATTTCTGTGTTCATTGGATATAACCAATCAACAGTGCGATGACCCTTCACCAATTGCTCGTAAGTGGATGAATAGTTACTGAAGGAAATCAAACATGAGGATTTCCATGAGCAGCGGAATGATCGTTCAAAATTCAATTTGTATTTGAACATACACAATTACAATCAAGAAACGGAAACTAACCAGTCATGCATAATACAAAATTACAACATGCTTTACAATAAGATCAAGAGATAGAACATCATACCTTTCAAGATTCATTTTCAAACACCCTCGATCACGAACATTCGTTCAATCTCCCTGACTGCAACACACGAACGCTCGAACATGGAAACCACAACACTGCACGATCAACAGCAACCAAGAACACAACGATCTCCAAGATCATGAACACACTGAATGTCCTCCAAATACCTCGACTTCAGTCGAGTTGAGTAAGACACCACCACAATAGCTACCTTGGTATTCTTGGTGTGAGAATCTAAAAGTGTGGGCTTTGTGTGGACTTGGTTAAAGGAAAAGACTGGAAGAGTAACAATCGTGTAAACGATTGAGCAAGTGAAAGATGACAAAAGTCTATCGTATAGACGAATGCCCAATCGTTTAGCAAATGCTCCGTGATCGTATAGCAAATGCTCCGTGATCGTATAGCAAATGCTCCGTAATCGTCTAGCTATGACCAACTGTGTGAATTATCATGTAGTGTCACTCCACGATCGTATAGTCTCTCTTCACTCTCGTTTAGTGAATCCTATTCACTTGACTCAAACCGTGAGTGATTTTCTGATAATAGCAACTCTCACAAAAATTCTACTAAAATTAGAAAAATATTTTTTCTTTTATCTCACGATTACCATGAAACCACTAATAACCTCCCACTCAAGTGGTTATTAGATTAAAAGAGATAATTATCCAATAATTAATATTATTATAAATACATATAATAACCAACTTACCATATTATATTTATAATCTATAGTTTTCAAATTTCATCTCATGAAACATATAAACTATAGTTCTTTTTCTATTTCATGGTACTTAATGTAAATCTCATTTATATTAATCCCCCATTTGATGTATCTCGTACATCATACCGATCATATCATATATAATCGAATTTTCTCTTGTCAATTTGAACATTTAAAATCAACCCCAAGAACTAATTCTCAACTTGAATCCATTGAGCTACCAAGGGGACCTTATAGACCTGTAGCTTCAAGCTCCAATGGTACGTGAATATCTGACTAAACTCTTTAGTCACGAGATCCACCATCCGTTAACTGCCAGGCACTTCACTAAAGACCGATAGCTGTACTTTCCTTACTACAGATATATTATGTGTCCATATCAACCAATCAATAGTGCGATAACCCTTCACAGATCGCTCGTAAGTACAACTGTGCCAATAACCGTTATGCCCCTGTAGTTACGGCTAGTTTCTTAAGTACCACTGATTCTTTTAATGAACATAAGTCATAGTCCTATAATGACTGAGTCCTCTCTTTCGAAGAGAAGCTGTGGCCACTATGTTCAAGACCCGCAATCAGCCCTTAAGGGAGCAATCTATCTACTTACTCCTTCTTTGGGGAATGAGTGAATTCCATACTGTGTAACTAGTTCCCAACTCCTAAATCAGACAAATCCTCACAAAGGTAGGCATGTTGAGTTGGCAATCTGGCCACTCTCACCCATACTAATCAAAGGACCGCTCTCAAAGGCAGGAGTTCCTAAAACACTCAGAATTGAGGTCATGTCACCTATGGTCATTTAGGTGAGATGTAAGTCTCAAGTATCAATGGCGTTATATAAAGAGACTAGTAGTCTTATAGTCTGGTCTTATACAAAATCTTTGTATAGGACACGAATGCTCGCATGTCTCATGAATGGTCAGGATCTACCATCTGTAGTAGTTCACAACACTTGCAAACCTGTACAAAGTAGGTCGTATCAATAGTGTCACCAGGATCAGGCATCCCTCCTTAATCCTTATAGTATAGACCTATTTAGGTTATCACTTGAGGCATGATCCTTTTATATCTTATATACATGCTTAAGTTTACATACAATAACCATGGAGCTTTTTTTTATTGGATATGAGTAAATGCCAAATAAAATAACTCTTATTTTATTCATAACAATGTGTACAGTTTACAAACTACAAAACTCTGAGAGAATTAGAACACCAATCCCAACAGTCTCCCACTTGTCCTAATGCCTCTGGAGACTAATGTACCATACATGAAAACTACAAGTACAATATACAATGAACTAGGGCATACCCTATACCCAATATCATCTCCCACTTGCCCTAGACAAGATGTCGCATGTCCCGTAGACCTAGATTTTCTAGGTGACCCTCAAACACTTTAGCCGTGAGAGCCTTTATAAATGGATCAGCAACGTTGTGCTCTGAAAAGATCTTCATGACTATCACATCACCGCGATGCACAATCTCCCTGATTAAGTGATATTTCCATTCTATATGCTTGCCTCCACGATGACTCTGAGGTTCCTTTGAATTTTTCACAACCTCGCTATTATCGAAATAGTGATCGACAAATCCATATTTGGAACAACTTCCAAATCTGTAAGAAATTTCCTCAGCCAAACAACCTCTTTAGCTACTTCACAAGCGGCTATGTATTTGGCTTCCATAGTAGAGTGTCCAATGCATCCTTTCTTGATGCTTCGCCATACTATAGCCCCTCTATTCAAAGTGAACACTGACCCCGATGTCGATTTACGAGAATCTCTATCAGTCTGAAAGTCAGAGTTTGTGTATCCTGTAAGGATCAAATTCTCTCCAACACGAGCATGTAGTCCCTCGTTCTCCAAAGATACATGAGGATCGTCTTAATCGCAGTCTAGTAATCAAATCCTAGATTGGACTTCTAACGACTGACAATACCTACTGCATAGCAAATGTCGGGTCTAGTACACAACATTGCATACATTAAGCTTCAAATAGTCGAAGCATAGAGAATCCATCTCATCTCCTCAACCACTTCAGGTGTCTGAGGACATTGATCCTTAGACAAAATGAATCCATGCCTGAAGGGTAACAAACCCCTTTTGGAATCCCGCTTCCTGTACTCGATCAACATTTGATCGATGTATGATGCCTGAGACAAGACTAACCTCTTGTTCTTAAGATCTCGAATGTTCTGGATCCCAAGAACATACTGTGCCTCACCCAAATCTTACATTTGAAACTGGGTGGCTAGCCACTTCTTAATGTTAGTTAGAAACCCTACGTCATTCCCAATGAGTAGGATATCATCCACATACAGTACCAAGAAAGCTACTGAGTCTTCGATGATTTTCTTGTAGACACAAGGCTCATCAACTTTCTGATCAAAGCCAAATTAATTGACCGCACTGTCAAATCTAATATTCCACGATCTAAACGCTTGTTTCAGCCTATAAATGAACCTATTAAGCTTGCAAAGTCTTTGCTCTTGATCTGGAACTACAAACCCCTCTGGTTGAGCCATGTAGATAGCCACCTCAAGATTACCATTAAAAAAGGCAATCTTGACGTCTATTTGCCATATCTCATAATCATAAAATGTGGCTATGGATAGAAGTATCCTGATAGACTTGAGCATGACAACAGGTGAGAAAGTTTCCTCATAGTCTACTTTCTCGACCTGGATATATCCCTTTGCCACGAGTCTAGTCTTAAAGGTTTACACCTTTCCATCTACACCTCGTTTTCACTTATAGATCCACTTACACCCTATAGGTTTTACCCCATCAGGCTGATCCACAAGCTTCCAGACTTGATTGAAGTACATAGACTTCATCTCTTAGTTCATGGCTTTAATTCACTCATCATTGTCAACATCCTCCATTGCTTTCTTAAAAGAAAATGGATCCTCGACCCCATCGTTAGAAATGACATTCTGGGCTTCAGTCGGACCCATGTAGCGTTCCGGTGGGTTCATAACCCTCCCACTACGTCGAGGCAGTCTCAACTCTTAAACTGGTTTTCTTCCAAGAAGATAACATTTGTAGAAATAAACACTTTGTTCTCACTCGGATCATACAAGTATCCACCCCTCGTTTCTTGGGGTAGCCTACAAGGAGGAAAACTTTCGAACGCGGTTCACACTTCTTCGAGTTAGTAACAAGAACATGGGCCAGACACCCCCAAATTCTGAAGTGGCATAAACCACCTTTACAGCCTCTCCACAACTCAAAAGGTGTTTCAGAAACACTTTTTGAGGGAACATTGTTCAGAATGTAACATGCAGTCTCCACTGCAAAACCCCAAAATGAGTCTAGAAGATGAACATAACTCATCATATACCGAACCATATCCAACAAGGTTTTATTTCTCCTTTCTAATACACCATTCTGTTGAGGTGTACCTGGGCCGAGAGTTGGGACGTAATTCCATGTTCTATCATATAGTTCTAGAATTGGAGGTCTATATACTCTCCACCACAATCAGATCCTATTGTTTTTATCTTCTTACCTAACAAGTTTTCAACTTCAGCCTTATACTCTTTGAACTTGTCAAGGGCTTCAGACTTACGTTGCATTAGGTAGAGATACCCCTACCTTGAATAATCATCTACGAAAGAGATGAAACATTCATACCCACCTCGAGCCCTAACACTCATCGGACTATAGAGGTCTAAATGTACAAGCGTCTAAGGTTTCCTTGGCTCTGTAACCTTTTCCAGTAAAAGTTGTTTTGTCATCTTGCCTTCGAGGCATGATTCATACACCGACAATGAGTTTTCTTCTAAACTCTTTAGAAGTCCATTTTTCACCAACTATTCAATCCTATTAAGGTTGATGTGACCTAACCTTAGATGCAAAAGATAGACGTTTTTCTTAGGAGAAACCTTTGGCCTTTTAGCTATTGTTGTTGTACTAAACAGTTCAGTGTTAAATAAGACTTTTATGACTAATGCCCTTAGTACATACAAGTTATTATCCATTGAACCAAAACCAATCTCCATTCCATTTTTGACAATAAACACTTTACTCTCAGAAAAGAAGACATTATAACCCTGTTCATTGAGACAAGAAACCGAGATTAAGTTCCTCTTGATATGAGGAACTAAAAAAAAATTATCCAGTAACATATAACATTTCTTGTCCAAAAATAACTTCAGCCTACCTACAGCAACAGCTGAAACAACCTCACCAGTACCGACTCGAAGAGTCAACTCTCCATGTGGCAACGTTTACTAGGAATTGAATACTTGGTAAGAGGAACTGACGGGATTAGTAGGATTAGTATTAGAACCTAAGTAAGCTCTAAGTTCCATGTTAAAGAACACTTCTCGGCAATGAACTTCAATAAAGTCAATAACACTTACTTTCTTTTCCTGGAGTTTAACTTGGCAACTGACACTACTGGTTTTTTCATCCATCCTTTTATGCTAGAAAAGTAAGAACTGATGTTCAAACAAATCTTGCAACAAGTTCATGATCTCACGTGCAATTACCCTGTAGTCAACCTTTTTGGCAAAAACATCAGATATGCTAGCCAAAATGTGAAGTCGGGCCAATGAATTAGCCTTCATCAATAACTTATATGCATTACAAACACTTCGCAGTGCATCAAGGGTCGGGACTTGAGAACACTCCTAAACCATGACAAATTCGATGTCGTTTACCACGAAATACGTTTTACAAGACTCTTTCCACTATATGTAATCGATTAAATTAGAGGCATTAAATGGAAAATCAAACGTGTTGCTGAAAACAAAAACACATTGACCTATGTTAGGTTTTAAGCAAATACCCGTTGAAAAAACATACAACATCCAATAAGGTTTAGGAAAACTAACATGAACCCAGTGTGACATCTAGTTTCGCAATGACACTTTAAAGGTTTAGGACAAAAGTTGCCAAAAGGTGGTCAATTTATCCCTCATCTGAATTGAGACATTCTCAATCAGCCATTAATACTAAAACAACTCTTGCTTCTATAACGACTAGCCATCATTGATTTGGTCAAGAAATCATTAACTTACTTAACAATTTCTTGTAAGTGTGGCCTGCCATTTGAGGCTCTAGAGTTCCGCCCCAAGCAGCCAATCCGAAGGGAAAAAATCCGATTGGGGCAAATACTAAAGTGACCCTATCCATTTCTGGTGTTTACCTTGATATTGAACAACTGCACAAAAACTATCCAAAGGGGGACACTCCCAGGGCGCCATGAGGGAGTACAGAATGATCTCACAGTGTGAACCAATGACAAAGACCATAGGATGTGTTGACACACACCCTTCACCCACTTACTATAAACACTCTCTCCGTCCACCTTGATATTGACTCATGCAAACACCATCTGAATGAGGATGCTCCCTGATAACTTGTAGAAATACAAGTTATTAAAACTCAAATTATTAAAACAATGAGAGAAGGCAATAGTAAATAGGCAATATTACGATTGAATGCGCTAAATTAAAAGAAAAATAAGAATCGCTAACTCTCATCGCATAAAAGCAGTTAAACTGAGTTAATCTTGTATTTCTGTACAAGAACAAGGCGATAGCGCGATCTCCTGAGTTGGCGATCCAATGGTACTTCAAAGACGATCGCGTGATGACGTTACATAAAGGCGGTGGCCTAATGTGATAAAATGTGATGGGACGTAAAGTCAATAGCGGTCAAATTCGAAATTCAGTTGGTGGTCGTTGAAGACCATACCGTTGCAAATCTATTGAACCTCCGGTGACCATACCGTTACAAACATTTGTCTAGAAGTCTATAAATACCACTCATTGCTACCAAATGAAAAAAAAAAAAAAAAAGAGATTTTCAGAGAGATCAAGAGACTGTTGAAACAACACGGAAAAGAGACACCAACCCACATCTAACCCTTGTGAGAGCAATAGTTACAAATTAGAAAAGAATTGGAGTGCTAAAAGCTGTGTAAACACCAGAGGAAGCAAGACACTACTTACCCAGCTTAACACTTACATCATCTATTGTTTTGTACTTTAGCATTTTATTTGCAAGAATGAAAATTACATTTTAATCTATGTTCATTCTCTTCACGCCATATATGAGTAGCTCAATTTGTGAATGGGTTGAGAAGTACTTAGCTAGCATGACTTAAGTGTTGCACTTCATGCGATCATCTTGTCTTATGTATGCTTCATTCATCACTTTGAGTAATTGAAAGAGTAGTCTAAAGACATAGAATCTAGGCTTGAAAGAGTCTAATTAGATCTCATAAGCAAGAGTAGAGGAGACTTAGAAATAAGTTCTATTTGTTGTATTCCTTACACATCGCATGCATCCCAAAAATAGGAAATGTGTCCATATGCATTGAAAAATATAGTGCTTAAAATTTGTATATAGCATGATCACATGACTTGTAGAATATCTTAAGAAATGTTAGCAAAACCTCTTCTCAACCCTTTATTGTTACAACACCCTCTTCTATCTCTTTGCATTTGATTCCATCGCCAATCACCATCCAACTTCTTAAACTTAAAATAACAATAAGATCAGAGATTGAGTTTGTTGCATATCTATCTGAATAATCCCTGCGTTCGACCCTAGACTTACCAAGACCCTAAGAAGGCTTATACTTGAGCTTTGTTAGGAAAACTTGCATGATCATCGCATCCACACAACCTTTCATCACATGATAAATCAACGGATCACTCCCAGGACACCACGAGGCCAAGCATGAATCTCATGGCGTGAACATTGAGGGAGAAACAAGAGTGGAATCATTGACATATCAGATACATCTCTTCCTCCCACTGAGTATTTTATAACATAGGGTTTAGTTTACTTAGAAAAAATCCGACTAAAAATTTTAACTAAGTGACTTTTTAGGTTCTCCTAAGAGTAACATTTATTTTGGATAGTTAAAAAACTTTTGATCATCACCCATTAAACACTTTAACGGAGTCTTTGACCAACTGTCTAATTCACCTTTCCAGGTAGGTTCCCAGGTAGGGGTGTTCCGTTTCCATCAGCTTAAGTACCCCAGCCTAGACAGAAGCCATTAGACAAAAGGTCCCTTATAGATATATTTAATACAATTTTAATCTTTTATGCAAATCAATTTAATCCTATTAAATCGATTTAAAAAGATTAAACTATGTTACTAATCTCGTTAGAACCTTGAACTTAGGTCTTTCTCAATCCCATTTTAAAACCCTTTTAAAACATGAGTTTGTCTAAGTTTGCATATAACTCTTTCTTATCGATTTTAGTTCTAATTTCCATTATACTGCTTATATCAAAAACGACCAAAACCAACCACAATGCAAAGCAAACACATACAAGGCATTCATAACGCTTATAAATAGCCTAAGTGTCATGCTCCATGCATTGTTCATTCATTGCTACCTTTTATATAACATTTATACAAAACAACAACGAACTAAGCAAAATATGCTTCTATTGACCTTTATACTATAATGCTTATAATATAAAGATGATGCATGAATATGTTTATTGCATGTACAAATATAACTCTTATATTTCATGATGCATGCACATGCTTTCTTGTAATTTCATCATGCCATATTATAACACTTATAATATATGATGCATGAATAATTGCACAATCTAAGGTGGGTTTCAAATCTATATGGCATACACTATGTCATATAAACTATATACATCTCATGTATATTAAACAAAAGTTGATTAACCGGGATAATTAGCCTTAAATCCTCAAAAAATAAAGCTAACAATTACAAAAAAACAAAGAGTCTCCGGTTCAAACAAGCGAATCGGGTCTTGAACCGTCCGATCGAAGTCCGCGTCTCCACTCATCGCGTACCAAAAAAAACTCGTGATCGTCTCCACAAAAGAGTAAACGCTTTACTCAATCGTTTACCAATGCTTCCAGAGCTAAATGATCCTTTATTAACGATCGTGTACCTTTTACTATGCAGTGAAGCATGAGGTATGCGATCATGCAGCGCGCAACGTTTAACACAATCTCTAAACGATCGTCTAAACGATAACATTGTGGTGAAGCACAATTGTCTAAACGATCACTGAGTGAGTGCCTAAGTATCGTGTACCGCATGTTCGTGTAGTTAGTGACCATGCGATGAGGCATGTTAACTACATGATCGTTTAGTGCGCACGTCTTTTATTAAACGATGAGCATCAAATGCTCCCACTCGATCATTTACCTCCAGCGTCCACGCGATCAAACGCTTTACCCCATCTATTAGCTAAACGATGGTTTAATAAATACTACATGATCGTATAGAAAAATCTACACGACGTTTAGCCAATTCCTAACGATCGTTTACCTGAGGCTATACGATATGACCAACTCTTGGTCATCTTCTTCGCTAAGAACCACATCTCCATGCTTCGAAACTTCATCATGAGCGACTCGACAAACTCAAACACTTTGAATTATAGACTCGATTGCATGCTAATTATGCCCAAAAACACAGGGGCCTTTACAAACTAACACTTTGTAATTTTAAAGAATGCTTTAAGTAGAGGCAATTAACCTGTAAACATTTTTCAACACCATCCACAAATGCATTTAACACTTAAATGCAACTGCAGAAAACCCACCATGACTGTAAAAGAAGTTCAAAACAGAAGTGAAATTTGGAATATCAGAACAACCTGGCTCTGATACCAATTGAAGGAAATCAGACATGAGGATTTCTATGAGCAGTGGAATGATCGTTCTAAATTCCACTCGTATTTGAACATATACAATTACAATCAAGAAACGAAACTAACCGGTCATGCACGATACGAAATTACAACATGCTTTACAATAAGATCAAAGGATAGAACATCATACCTTTGAAGACTCATCTTCAAACTCCCTCGATCATGAACACTCGTTTAATATCCATGACAACAACACACAAATGCTCGAGCACAGCGACCACAACACAACACAATCAATCAGCAACCACCACACGAACACCACGAACAGCCTCCAAAAACCTCGACCTCAGTCGAGTTGAGTATGACACCACCACAATGGCTACCTTGGTATTCTTGGTGTGAGAATCTAAAAGTGTGTACTTTGTGTGGACTTGGTTAGAGGAAGAGACCAGAAGAATAAAAATCGTGTAAACGATTGAGCAAGTGGGAGATGATAAGAGTCTAACATATAGACGATGGCAATCGTTTAGAAGAACCTCTATGATCATATAGCATATGCTTCGCAATCGTTTAGCTATCGTCCAATGCAGTGAACTATTGTATAATGTCACTCCACGATCGTTTAGACTCTCTTCAACTATCGTTTAGTGAATCCTATTCACTTGACAGCGATTCCATGAAAACTTGCCGAGAATAGAAACTCTTTCTCGAATCTTACCAAATTTAGGAAAACATTTTTCCTTTTATCTCATGGTTACCATGAAACCACCAATAACCTCCCACTCAATTGGTTATTAAAGGAAAAGATATAATTATCCAATAATTTATATTATTATAAATATATATGATAACCAACTTACCATACTATATTTATAACCTGTAGTTTTAATATTTCATCTCATGAAACATATAAACCATAATTCTTTTTTCTATTTCATGGTACTTAATGTAAATCTCATTTACATTAATCCTCCACTCGATTTATCTCATACATCATACTGATCATATCATATATAATCGAATTTCCTCTTGTCAATTTGAACACTTCAAATCAACACCAAGAATTAATTCTCAACATGAATCCATTGAGCTACCAAGGGGACCTTATGGACCTGTAGCTTGAAGCTCCAACGGTATGTGAATAATTGACTCCTTAATCCTTATACTACAGACATAGTGTCACCAGGATCAGGTATCCCTCCTTAATCCTTATACTACAGACCTATTTAGGTTACCAATTAAGGTATGATCCACTTGTATATCTCATATACATGTTTAAGTTTACATACAATAACCATGGAGCTTTGTTTATTGGATATGAGTAAATGCCAGATAAAATAAGTCTTATTTTATTCGTAACAATATGTACAGATTACAAACTACGAGACTCTGAGAGAATTGGACATAAGTCCCAACAATGTTTTGGGCTTCTGTTAAACCCATGTAGCGTATAGGTGGGCTCATAACCCTCCCACTACGTCGAGGCAATCTCAACTTTTGAGATGGATGACTAGATGAATTGATATCAACAACCCTTGTTAATCTATCAGCCTGTTCAACAACTTTTATTGAAGTCTCAGAAGTCTCATTAGAAATCTCATTTAAAACAAGTTTACTTCGTGGTTTATGATCCCTTATGTGGTCTTCTTCCAAGAAGGTAACATTTATCAATACAAACACTTTATTCTCACTTGGATCATAGAAGTATCTACCTCTCATTTCCTTGGGGTAACCTACAAATAGACAACTTTTTGAGGTTTTCCATAAGCACATGGTCTGGACATCCCAAAATCCTGAAGTGGCGTAATCTACCTTTACGACCTCTCCATAACTCAAAAGGTGTTTCAGAAACATTCTTTGAAGGAACGTTGTTCAAAATATAAACTGTAGTCTCTACTGCATATCCCTAAAACGAGTGTGGAAGATGAGCATAACTTATCATAGATTGAACCATGTCTAACAAGGTTCTGTTTCTCCTTTTTGATACATTTTGCCCTCAAGGCATGACTCACATACTAGTAAAGAGTTTTCTTCTAAACCATTTTGAAGTCCACTTTTCACCAACTTCTCAATCCTATTGAGATTGATGTGACCTAACCTTAGATGCCAAAGATGGGCATTTTCTTTAGGAGAAATTCTCAGTCTTTTTACAGTTGTTATTGATTTGAACATTTCAGTATTCAGTATTGAGCACATTTTTTATGACTAATGGCCTTAATACATACAAGTTATTTTCCATTGAACCAAAACCTAACTTCATTCCATTCTTAAAAATAAACACCTTATTCTCAGAGAATGAAATGGAATAATTTTGTTCAATCAGATAAGAAATAGAAATTAGGTTCCTCTTGATATGAGGAACTACATATACGCTATCTAGTAACAAATATTGTTTCTTGTCCAAAAATAACTTAAGCCTGCCTATAGCAACAACTGAAATGGCCTCACCAGTACCGACTCTAAGAGTCATCTTTCCAGCTTTCAACTGTTTTTAGGAACTAAATCCTTGATGGAAAGAACATACGTGGTTACTAGCCCCTGAATCAATTATCCAGGCAGAATCATCATTCTCTACTAAGCACGTCTCCAAGACAAATAAATTATATTTATCGTCTTTAGAGTTCTTTCTTTTTTGGAGAGTAGTGAGATCAATACTAGAACCCAAATCATAAACTCCAAGTTTCATTTCAGAGGATAATCCTCATCGATGAACTTCATTAGAGTTGGCAACAATTGCTTTCTCTGTTAGTCCCTTGACATTCAATATAGACTAGAGACTATCTTGGGAGCTGACACTATTGGTTTCATTGTCTTCAATCCCATTTTGCTTGAATAGTGAGAACTTTCGTTCAAACAATTCTCGCATTGATTCCATGATCTCATATGAAATGACCATGTTCTCAAACCTTTTGGCCAATGCATCAGGTATGCTTGCAAAAATGTGAACTCGGGCCTTCGAATTAGCCTTTATTCACACCTAATATGCATTATAACATTTTGTGGTGCATCAGTGGTTGGGACTTGAGGATAATCCTCATTCATGACAACTTTAAGGTCATTTACCAGAGAAATGTTTTAATGGATTCTTTCCACGTCATGTAATTAAAACCGATGAAACTTGAAAAAGCAACTAACGAAAAATTACTATTTGATATTTTGCTAAAAACAAACTGTAGGAATGATAAAACATGCAACGGAAGACTTCAGAATCAATAAGCACTTAAATTATATTTACTTTGAGTTTTAAGCACGTTGTTCATATGATATTCAGAAGAGGGTTTGAAATACATATTACCTTTGAAGATTTCCTTCTCAAATTCAGCTAAAATCTACCAAGATAGAGCTTGAAACTTCAAGTGGACTACCACCGAGATCTTCTTTACTATGCTCAAGCTGGAATGTATGGTGGAAACACTTAAATCAAGTTGAATTGATGAAGAACAAGTGAGGGGTGTGTAGGGTTTTTCATGTTTTTACTTTAGCAAGTAAAACTCAGATTTTTCTTTTCATGATAACATGCATGGAGCTTCTATATATAGGTAGAATTCATATAATTATACAGGGTTACATGAAGGGCAGCTCCAGTTTGAAGATCATCACAAAAAAAAAAAAAAAAAGGATTTTTGTGACAATCCATCATATTTGTTAGTGGGGTTTTCCCAAAAATTGGAAAACCCCATTAACTTAAAACTGATTTCAAAATATGATTTCATTTTTATTATGTTAAATTAGTTTTACAAAATTAATTCAAAAGATAATTAATTTTAAACTTTTTAGTAAAATTTAATTTAATATCTAAAATTAAATTAATAAAATATCAATAAATCAATAAATCAATTTTATATTTAAATCATAATTTAATATTAATTGATTTTCCAATTTCGTTTAATTTCAACTAAACTAAACATTTTTAATTGTATCATATACAACCAATCGAAAACTCTAAAAATGATTTTGAACATTTTAAATTCTTAACCTTAATTTCATACATCAATACTCAATTTGTTATTCCAATTTAATGAGCTAGTAAAGGGACTTAATGGATCTACAGATCATGAGCGATCTATAATTAATTTATTAAAACTCTTTAATCAAATTAATTACTATTCGTTAACTATCAAGACACACCACTATAGCTCGATAGTTGCACTCTCCACTCTTTCGATGCCATGCCATTGTGGTGGCACGGGAACCACTGAATGGGGGCAGTTTTCATCTCATCGCTGGCGTGTCGAATACAAGTGCATCCAAGCACAGCGCAGCCAAGTGGGTCTAAGATTGCTTCGTCGAATGGGCTGTTTAGAGAGCAGTAGAATGTTGGGTTAGCTTTGCATGGTCGCTTTGATCCGTTACACATCAACTCAAAAGTACCCTTTTCCATTATGATGATAGGGGTGGCTGATTCACGGATGATTCCTCTGCTTTCTCAGAATCAGATTCCAAGAGAACCTGTATTCCGAAGGAATCAGTTTCCCTCTTTGAGGCCTCACTGGATGGGTCGGATGGTGATGGCAGAACGACTGCAATCTTTTTCTGTCTGTGATGATCTCACCAGAGCGCCTTCTACGGCTGAATAGGCCATGAACTAGATCAGAATCATTCTAGATATATTTCTCTCCATAAAAACCATATTCATTAAGTCAATCATTCACAGGTCATTCGTAATTATAGCTGGGTCAAAATTAACATTTTACCCCTATAAATACATCTTGTTCCTTAAGTTTCCACTGACCTCTAATGAACAATTTGATTCATAATACTACTCATGAATCATGTCCTTCTCTATCATGAGAAGGCGGAGCCCCGATTATTCAAGACCTGGAATCAGTACTTAAGAGAGCAACCTATCTGCTAACCCTAAAATAGGTAGGAGTGAATTCCATCTTGCAGGGCTATGTCCCTCAGTTATCCATCTAGTCTTATCCCTAAAATAGAAGACTTATTAAGCAGTGTTGTTGAACTACTCTCACCCATGCAAATTAAAGGGAATCCCAAATAAACAGGAGTTCATAGCTAGCTCAGGATTAAGATTGAGTTATCCTAGGTTACTTAAGTATGAAATAGTCAGTTTTAACAATAAACAGTCGTTATAAAGAAAAGTGACTATTTTGTGGTCCAGTCTATATGCAAACTCATTGCATACGATGTCCCCACTCACATGTCTCTACATGAATAATCTGTAGATCACATCATTGGTATTACCTATACAAAATGGGTCGCATCCAGTAGTGTTACCGGGATTAGATACCCAATTTCATCCATATACTTATAGACCATTTAGGCTATATATTATTAACTTGATCATTTTTATGTCACCACATAAAGTTAAAGTATTCATACTATAGCCATGGATATGTTTATTGTATTTTCATGATAGAATGCAAAATCAATAACTTTATTGAATAAGATACTCAACAATATTTTATTGATGAATAGAATGTTTAACACAAAATTTATGAACTGCGAGTTATAGAACATTCCCAACACAAACATATTGATCTACATTAGATTTTAGCATAACTCTTTTTAAAAAAATCTAATCAGTCTTAGCAAAATCTAAATTAACCGTATTTAATATCTAATTTTGCAATGATACTTCAGTGATTTAGGACAAAAGCCACCGAAGAATAGCTAGTTTCTCCTTTCACTGAATTGAGACACTCTCAACTAATCATTATACCAAAAGAAATCTTATTCCTATAATGATTAGTCATCATTTATTTGGTCAATAAATCATTAACTTTCTTTGATATTGACTAACTGCACACACACTCTCGTTTCACTAAATGGAGTTCACCTTGATATTGACCAACTGCACAAACCATCTGAGTGGGGACGCTCCCAGGGAGCCTCGAGACCATGCAAGAAGATCTCACAATGCAAACCATTGAAAGAAACCGTAGGACATGTTGACACACATCTCTCTCCCACTTACTATAAATGCTCTCTCCATACACTTTTATACTGACCCATGCAAACACCATCCAAAAGGGGATGCTCCCAGGGTGCCTCAAGACCAAGCATGAGTTTCACGGTGTGAACGTGTGAAAAAATGACATATCCTATATATCTTTTCCTCCCACTGAGTATTTTAACAACCTAGTGTTTAAATTACTTAGGAAAAATATGGCTAATTATTTTTACTAAGTGATTGTTTAAGTTTGCCCAAAAGTAACACTTACTTTGGAAAGTTAAACAATTTTGATTAACATTCATTAAACACCTTAACAAATTTTAATTGACAATTACATGCTTGTAGCAAATCTATCTAATTCACTTTTCTAGGTAAGTTCCCAGGTTGGGGTATTCCGTTTTTGTCAGCTTAAATACCCCAGCCTAGCTAGATCCCGCCTTAGACAAAAGGTTCCTTATAGATATATTTGCTACAAATTTAATCTTTTATTGAAATCAATTTAATCGTATTACACCGATTTAAAAGATTAATCTAATTTCTAATCTCATTAGAAATTTGTGAACTTAGGTCTATCTCAATCATATTTTAAAACTATTTTAAAAAATAATTTTACCTAAGTTTACATGCAACTCTTGGTTATTGATTTTATTTTCTAATTTCATTTATTTATAACTCTTATAAAATAAATTAAAAAAATTAAAATCGACATTGCAAGCATTGACATACTTTATAGAATTATAACACTTATAAGATTATCTAAAGTAATGTCATGCATCATGCAATGTTCATTCATTACTAATATATAGCAATTATATAACTAAGTAATGAACCATGCTATAACATACATTCTATACAACCATTCAACTTTATATTATAACACTTATAATATAAATTATGCATGGATATACTATAATGTATGCATACTATACTATAACTCTTATATTATATGATGCATGAGCATGCTTAATGTAATTTAAAACATGCATAGTAGTACATTATAACACTTATAATATAAAATACTACATGAAAATAAATGCATAACCTATGGTGGGTTTTGAAGCTATATACATACATTATGACATATAATATAAACATATATCGCATATATATTAATATTAAAGTTGATGGATTGGGATATAAAATCTCTAAACAAGAAAATAAAAGGCTAATCTATTACAAATAGAGTCCACCAGTTTAGAACAAAATGAATCGGGTTTTGAACTGCTCATCTCGAACTGCTCCATAAAGAACCCTTGCAGCTGATTGTGTAGCAAATTCCTGATCGTCGAGCAGCAAGGTGTCGAGTATAGATGATTGTTTATGTGCGATTGCGTAGCTTAAGACTATACGATGAGCATGAAAGTCTACGCGATCGTGTATGATGTAGTAAAGATCCATGCATCAAGTATCATATATTGCGTGATCGTGTAGCTAATGACTATGTGATGAGCATGATAGTCTACACGATCGTTTATCATGCAAGGATGTGTCGAGTATCCAATATCACGCGATCATCTAGCAAGCAAGCACCTATACGATCATACAGCCAATGCAACGTGTAGCAAACTCTACACGGTCACATAGCATTAGCTACTTGATCATTTAGCAAATGTTACCCGATCGTGTAGTAAACTCTACGATGCGTTATTTTATGTGATGAAAATGTGGAATGAAATGCGGTGATGGAATTGCGTTGAGCAACAAGTTTTCTCAATTTAATCAAAGTATAAACCCCACTGAGTTTTCTGGTAAGTCCAAGGTCGAACTCAGGGATTTGGGAAAACAGTTTGCGGTGGTAATTTTCAAGAAGACTTTGCGGTAACCAAATAAATCAATAGTTGTTTGGGTTGTTTTTTGTGGTAATAAAATAATTAAATGCGGCGGATTTGAGAAAAGTTTGATTATGGGTAATACACTGAGTATGCAGAGGAACGGGTTGAGAAGGTCTTTAGCTAACGTTTCCTCGGAATGCGTCAGACTATGCGATTATGCTACACTCATGCAATAGCAATTCATTTTCCAATGCAAATGCGGTGCTCCTAAGTCTAGGACGCATGTGTTGAATGCAACAATGTCCATAGAGCTTATTCCTACGTCTCTACTCTTTTCCTATGCGATGATGCAAGATGCATACAAAGACAAGGTGACTGCACACAATCATATCCTATCTCTAGGATGCATGCGATGCGTTAATAGCAAACAGTGTTTATTCCTAAGCTCCTATCTCTTGATTATGTATTCTAATCTGACTCTCCCAAGCCTAGATTCTAACCTGATTTTTCCAAGCCTAGATCCTGTCCTTAGACTACTCTCCCGAGTATCTTTAATGGAAGAATGAAGCATACATAATACAAGATAAACGCATAGAATGAAGATCCCCAGTTATGCTAGCTAAGTACTTTTTAACCCATTCGACAGATTTAGCTACTCATGCATAATAACCAGAGAGTGAATAGATATAGAGAAGTAAATTTCATTTCCATAGATGAGTTTGAGTACAAAATAACAATGGAAGATAAAGATAGAGAGCCTGGTAGCAATCCTTTGCTTCCTAAGGCCTTTAGACTGTCAACTCTATTCTGTTTAAAAGATATTCATGCTTCTGCAGGAGCTAACCCTCTCTCTGATCTTGAGGCTTTTGGAACTCTCCCAAGTTCACCGGAACAATCTATCGGCACAATCTCGCTTCCGCCTTAAAATAAAAGAAAATCTAAGAACAAGACTAAACTATCTAAGGGAAAATTCTCTAACTCTCCCTCTGAAGGTTGCCTTCGGTATTTATAGAGCTTTAAGGTGAAAGGCGGCTTCTCTCTTATGATTGCACAGATGAGATGGCTTCTAACTAGCATGCCGAATATTTGTCACCGAAAAGCTGAGTTTACTTGTTATCGTTAGCGGCTTGTCAACTTAATTCGGATTCGACCGTCATCAGCTTTCTGTCCCATCGTGATTAATTATGCTTTTCACCCAGATACGCCCACCAAGTTGTGTCGACTCTATGCAACAATCCTTCTTGAACAGATGTTTGCGAGCACAAATCACCGCAAAGCCTTGTGGTAACGCTGCGCTCGTCCGCTGATTTCTTGTGATCGCGATTTCTGCCTTACGTCAATGCATATTCTGCATAAAAGTACAAAAGCTAACTGTTTCTATGCAATGGACGCATGCGACCACAATGTTATAAACTTAATGCTTTTTGGACGCAATCTAATATATTTTATCAACGCAAACCTCCATTGTTTAATAACTTAGCACTGTAATAACATGCATTTCTGCCCGTTATCACTCTACACTTTTCATAACACAAGCTATCCGATCGTTTAGCTTTAGCTACACGATGCGACAACCTCCATTTCGTCTTCTCCATCGAAACACACTGCAACCCTTCTTCTTTGAAGCCTCACGAGTGACTCAAAAACTTAAACAAATATCGACTTGATTGCAAATTAATGCCCAGAACGCAGGGCCCCTTACAAATTAACTTTGTAAATTTAAAGAAAGCCTTAAAATGAGAATTCTATCCCGAAACATCCATCAATAATACATCCACAAACATTTATCACATAAACGCAATGCAAATCATAAAACCCAGCAGAACTGTAAACGAATTCAATACAAGAATGAAATTTGGAATCAGAAACCAAAACCTGACTCTGATACCAATTGAAGGAATCTCGACAGGAGGAGATCCTTAAGCGGAAGCAGATCGTCCAAATTCCATTAATTATTGAAAACATAATTTACAGTAAATATACAATTAGATGTGCATTCAAGGTTAAATTACAGCATACTTTACAAAGAAAAAAAGGTTTCAAGAAACCTTATCTTTGAAGAACCTTTCTTCAAGTAATCCCTCGTACGAGCCACTAACAAAACTTCTCCTTCACGGATCTCCTTCTTCATGCACGGAAACTACCAACTGAGAACCCTCTATATTCTTTTTTGGGATTCAAAGACTCAAGCAAGAGTTGTGGGCTTTGTTTGAGTCCGGGGAAGAGGGAAGGAGATGGAGAGGATGAAAGGGAAGTTTTCTTCAGAGAACCTTTCTCTTTCAGATAAAACTTCTCTGTGTTGTGAATTCTTGGAAGAGGATGATCTCTCAACTTCTTTTATTACAAGTTAGTTATTGAGAGAATAATGGGAGGGAGTTATAACTCTTTCCCTTTTATTAATTTCAAATAAATTAATAAAAAGAATATAATAACTACTTTATTATATACGCTATATGTTATATCAAATATAACATATAGCCTATAATTTATATTGCATCAAATACAACATAAACTATAATTTTTATTCTCTCTTAACTATATATGCCATTTAATATGAATTATATTTATATTAAATCCATTTATATGAATCTCATTCATATAAATGATATTTGGATCATATCCAAATATTTTATTCCTCTCAATATAAATCATATTTATATTTAATTACATGGATCTCATTCATATAATTGGTATTTGAATCATATGCAAATTTCCTCATAATGTATCAAATACATTATAATTAATAATATCATATATAATTCATTCATTCAATTAATTTGAACACTTCAAATTAATCCAAAAATTAAATCCTTGTTGAGCTATAGTGAGAATCTTATGGACCTGTAGATGGAAGCACCAACGGTACTCAGATAAATAATTAAACTCTTTAATTAAATTACCCAACATCTGTTAACTATCGGTCACACCACTAAAGACCGACAGCTGCACTCTTCGTACTACAGATAAATTTCTATGTCCATTGGATATAACCAATCAATAGTACGATGACCATTCATAAATTGCTCGTAAGTATAGCTAGGCCAAAATACCGTTTTGCCCTTGTAGTTATATCTAACTCCTTAAGTACCACTGATTCCACTAGTGAACAATAAGTCATAGTCCTACTATGACAAAGTCCTCTCAGGCTAAGAGAGGGTGTGGTCACTAAGTTTAAGACTCAGAATTAGCCCTTAAGGGAGCAATTTATCTACTTGCCCCTATATTGGGGAATGAGTTAATTCCTTCTTGTGTAGCTGAGTTCCCAGCTCCCATTCAGACGAATCTCCAAAATAGTAGGCTTGTTGAGTTGGCAATCTGGTCATTCTCACCCATATAAATCAATGGACTGCCTTCATGAGCAGGAGTTCACAACTGACTCAGGATTCAGGTCATGTCACCTATGGTCATCCTAGTGAAATGTAAGTCTCTATTATTAATGGCGTTATATAAAGAGACTAATCATTTCGTGGTCCGGTCTTACACAAACTCTTTGTATAGGATACCCCCGCTCGCATATCTCGACATGAATGATCAAGATCAGATCATTTGTAACACTTTATAATACTTATAACACCTACAAAGCGGGTTGTATCCATAGTGTCACCGAGATAAGGTACCTAACCTCATCCATTTACTACAAACCATTTAGGTTATCATTTAAACAAGATCCACTTGTATGTCTCCACATACTTGTTTAAATTACATGGAATAACCTCGAATCTTAATTTATTAGATTGAGTATATACTTATAAAATAACATTTATTTTAACAATAATATGTTTATACAGAGTTTACAAACTACGAGATTAATTACAAGAAGATTTAGGACACCATTCCCAACACATACAACCTGATATAACTTTTTTTGTAAATTAATTAGACATAGTTCTTTTCCAACAAAAGAACATTAGAATGGAGTTGAACATGTACTCCGCACTCTTCGAGGAATGATTGATATGAGTTTATTTTATTCAAACAAATCAAATTTTGACTTAGTTGGTTATGCAAATGCAGGTTATTTATCTGATCCACATAGAATCTTAAATAGATTATATATTTACATATGAAGGAACTGTTGTATCATGGAGATCCGTGAAGAAAACCATTACAACCACCTCTTCAAATTATGTCGAGGTTCTTACAATTCATGAGGCTAGTCGAGAATGTGTATGGTTGAGATAAATGACTCAACACATTCGTAAAACATGCAGCTTATCTTCCAATAAAAATCTCCCAACAGTGTTATATAAAGACAATACAACATGCATAAGCCAAATCAAATGAGGATATATTAAAGGAGATAGAATGAAGTATATCTCACCAAAACTCTTCTTCACACATGATCTTGAAGAAAAAGGAGAGATCACTATTCAACAAATTTCTTTAGAAGATAACTTGGCGGACTTATTCATAAAGGCATTATCTACCATGACATCTGATAAGCTGGTTTATAACATTGAAATACGAGGACTAAGAGACATGAAGTGATGTCTTCATGGGGGAGTAAATGTATTGCACTCTTTTTCCCTTGACTATGATTTTGTCCCACTGCATTTTCTTAGCAAGTTTTTTAATGAGATTGTTATTAAAGTATATAAATAACGTACTCTTTTTCCTTCACTAGGTTTTTATCCCACTGAGGTTTTCCTAGTAAGGTTTTAACAAGACATATTCTATATACCATGGATATCTAAGGGGAGTGTTATAAATATTTGAATATTAAATATAGATGTCCATAAATTATATATCCCCAGATATTGTTTTCAAATATTTTTTCCATTATCTTTTCCATATACTTACCTTTTCGTATCCTGTAAACTCTATAAATAGTGATCATTGGGACATTTGACATATAATTGAATAGAGAATAGATTCACTCCTTACTTTCTCTTCTCCCTACTTTGTTCTTTATTCTCTTATTTTACAACATACTTAAATTTTCAACTTCATATATTTGTTTAAGTCAAAGCAAGCTTAGCTCAATATTAATTAGCATGAACTTCGAGGTCAGAGATTCAATCCTCACTCTATAATTATTGTACTAAAAAAATTTCAAATTTATACCTAAGGTAGGAGGTCCTTACTCATTCAACATTTCTTAAAAGTGACAAATCTAAAATAAACTTTGTATTTAATACAATCATAAATTTTGATTTTGTATCTAATAGGTCTATGAATTCGAATAATGTTGGATTGATAATTATTCTATTTGGCACTAATTGAAAATAAGAGACCTTTTAATTAATCATTTTTAAAATATATGATCTAAACACCACAAGTTAAAAATTTAAGACTGATTCGAAAGAAACTTGAAAGTTAAAAAATAAACCAAAAGTTAGGGATCTATTTGAAAAAAGTACAAAAATATAAGGATTAAACTTTATAATTTATAAAAAAAAAAAAAAATTGAATAAATTTGATATTCTCCACTTAATTGAACAAATGGGAGGATGAGAATTTGAACACGTGATATTGAAAGAATAAATTAATATTTTTTTGGCAATCAACATTACTCAAGTTAGCCAATAAATTCCATTATTAACCATATAATATAAATTGTAAGGGAGTAACTGTCTTTTTTTTCTTATCGTGTTAAGAAAAAAAAAAGTTAATTTATTATGTGACAATAAGGAAGGTGAGTCATAGTCACATATAATATTACTAGTTAGAAGACACATGCAATGAACATGACTAAAATTTTAATAAAATTTGTGAAGTTAAATTGGTAGAAAGTAACATAAGAATATAAATTACTTTTATTATGGGTAGTTCTTTGATAGTTACTTTTCGGAGAAAAAAAAAAGAAACAAAAATATATTTCTTAAGAATTATATACCTCCATTTAATAAAAATAAATATTTAATAATTTTGACATTGAATAAAGAAAAATCTCTTTGTAATCAAAATTGAATATTTCTTCTTATTAGGATCCAATCTATAAATTCATTTTTTTTAAAAGAAAATTATAATAACTAAATCTTCTCATGTTTTTAAGATTTTTTTAAGTGTTACTAAGATTTAATTTTTTAGTTGGTTGAAATATGATTATGATGCTTTTTTTTTTGGAATTTTTGAAAAGAAAACTAAAAAAACAACAAAGTAAAAACTATGATTAGACTAAAATGTCTATTTAGAAAAATAAAATTACGTTCATATTTTAATTTATTTATTTTAAAATATAAACCTTCAAGAGGTTTTAACATTGAAATAAAATTAATAAATATATAAAACTATTATAGTAAATAAAGATACTATATGAATCAAATTAAAATACACAATGATTTAGTTGAATTATTGAATTAGAATAAAATTTGTGAAATATAATTGATATGGAAGTGATATAATAACATAAAATATTACTTTAATTATGGAGTAGTTTTTTGATTGTTGCTTTTTGAAATAAAAGAAGGAAAAAGTATATATATATTTCATAAGAAGTAAATATCTCAATATCTTGATTAAAGGAAAAATCTCGATCGTAAGCAAAAATTTTTATAATGTATGGAACACAATTTTATAATTGTTTTTGACGATATAGACAATTTTTGTGAATTTTATCTCAAGATTTGAAAAGTGAAATTGAACGTTGTTTTCTCTTATTATTGTTTTAGATTTTTGTATTGTTACTCAAAATTAACTTTTTGAATTTATTGATACATGATTTTAACAAATCTTTCTTTAACTATGCCACTAAGTTAAGAATTTTCAAAAAGTAAAGCATAAACAACAATGCCAAAAACAATGATTAGGGGAAAAAACTACCTTATATTTTAAATATTTTAATTTATTTTTCTTAAAATACAAAACTTCCTTTTTTTTTAACATGTAAATACAAATATATATATATATATATGACCTCAATATTTCTTTAACAAGAAATAAATAATTTTATGTATGTTAATGAAAATATCCATTTAACTAAAGTTTGAGCAACTAAATCAAACAATAAGTTTAAAAAATCAATCAACTAATGCTCACAAAAAGAACTATGTATACGATAATAATAGGAAACAAATTTGAAAAATTGAATTTACTAATTTTAAAAATCAACAAAAAAATATGGACTAAATCTATAATAGTGGATTGAACTAAAATATCTACAATGATGGATTTGGAATTGAGAGTGGAAGAATTTATGATACCTATAGAAAGAACTATGTGTATACAATAATAATTTGAAAATAAATTTGAAAATTTTAACTTACTAATTTTAAAAACTTAACAAAAAAAGACTGACTAAATTTATAATGGTAGATTAAACTTAAACATCTCCAATAATAGATTTAAAATTGAGAATGAGAAGAATTTGTAATGCTTGTAGAAAGAACTATGTATACAATAATAATAGGGATATAACTTTGAAAATTAGTCTCTACATAGAAAAACAAAGAAATAAATTTTGGATTTGGATTTAGATTAGAGATTTTACAAACTATTCAATTTCAAATCACAAAAAGACAATTTACTAGGAGATAATATAAAAAGGAAGCCAATGTCATGCTTCACCAATTTTACGATTCCTTTGCAGAGATTTTAGGAAAAGTTTAGAACATGATGTAAATATGGAGAAATCGATCGGGTTACCAATATATATCAAACAAAATCGTAACAAAAATCACATGAAAGGATGGGAGTAAATAAAATTTGTGATAAGTAATAACTAAACCTAAGAAATGAAATGGTATAATAAATAAGTAATAACTAATATAAGAGATGGGAGGGTAATAACTAACTAAGAGAAAAGAAGGTATAATAGGAATTTGTTTAAAATTGGAGGGTAATATGGGAAGGTAAAGATTCTCCCATATGCGCCCATTTAATATAATATAGATATAGATATCTAAAAATAGAAATTTATTAGTGGTTATCACTAATACACTTCTATTATTATAGAAAAGTGATAGATGCTTATAAATTTGTAAAATAATAATAATAACAACTCTACTTGTACCCATTTATCATACATTTTTTTGTCCTATTTTCTTGATTATTTTCTCCCTCATTATGAATGTATTTGTCATTCTTTTCTTCACATTCTCATTGTTAAAAAAAAAAAAAAAAAAAAAAAAAAAAAATCTATACCCGTGATAGACTGAATCAATCATAGACTTCTATTATTGATACATTTTTCTATTAATGATGAAAGTCTATGTTATGAGCTAAATATAAATTGTGCTATATTTAGAAATTATGTTATATTATGTTATATATGTTCTTATATTAGGTCTAATTGATATATTTACCATTATCTCAAAATAAATTGATTTCTAAATGGAGTTTTAATTATAATCTTTGGTTTGATTCTAAAAATGTTGTTACGATGATGCTTTAGTTTAGTATGATCTGATTGAGATTGTTATTATTATACAAAGGTTGAAATCAAATTAAATTTTTGGAAGGTATCAAACGCATATCTCTACATTCTTGGCTTTTCCTTTCCCTGTCCTCCCCGTGGAGTTAGATGCTCGAGAAGTGTATAAAGCTTCTAATTGATGAAGATGAAGACCTCATGGAGGTCTATAATGTGGTGGCCAAAATCAAGATTTTGGTGCAAGCCTAGGGAGCCATCTCCTCCTCTTTTTCCCCTCGTAAGAGTTACTCTGTGGCGCATTGCCTTGCTTGTGCTACTCCCATCGAAAGGATGTCGGGGTGCTTTTTGAGATGATTTATCCCTAAATGATTGGATGGTGTTCTTATGTCACACAAAGTTGGTCGAGATTTTGGTGGGCATGCCCCTTTAATAATATTTTCTTTTAAAAAAATTCAAACCTACATATTTTAATAATGTAATTTGATATGAATATCATCTTATGATCGGCTTGAAATGATTTTTTGTAATTGCTTGTAAAAACAATTAATTATAAGCGAATAGAAGGCTTGATTCTTTTTAAAAAATGGTATGATATGGTAAATGATCATAATAGCGTGATTATTATTATTATTATTATTATCATCATCATTAATCGAATTACCTTTTTCACCCTTGTCTAAACATCTATCTCCACCTCAAATTATCTAACTTAACTTAGATGTAACATGTTACAATAAGTTACGGCTAAACTATGAATCTATTGTCAACTATAAAGAACGGCTAAACAGTTTTTTTTTTTTTTTTTTTTAAAAAAAATCAATAGGTGTCTAGTCAAAATTTTAAACGACCATTTGGTTTAAGATTTAGAAGTGTAATAAACCAAATCAAACCGATTCGATCCAATTTTAAACGACCATTTGGTTTAAGATTTAGAAGTGTAATAAACCAAATCAAACCGATTCGATTTAGTCTGGATCGATTTTATCAAAATTAAAAAAGAATCGAACCAATCCATTTCGTTCGGTTTAGTTAGATTTTGATTTTACCCGAACCAAGACCACTTAAAATAAGAATTAGGATTTTCTACCTTTCCCATTCCAACTTCTTTCAGCCGCTCACATCTCCTTCTCTCTCTGTTCTACGCTCTCTCTCACATCTCTCTCTTTATCTCTCTAAAAGAAGAAGATTAAGAAGGAGAAGAAGATGATGGAGTATTTACCACAGAAAAAGAAGAAGAGGAGGATAGATGCTGATGCCTTCTTTGATGATGTTGGATATGTGTGATTTGTTTTTTTTTTTTTCTTCTTTTTTATTCGATGAAGAATTCTTTTATCCGATGAAGAAGAAGAGAGGCTAATGTCCTATCAGATCTCCGTTACCTTTTTAATAGTTTGAATATGAGATAGATTCATATAAATTGAGGTTGACCTGACGCGACTAGATCCAGCCAAATTCGTCCGTATGAAAATCGAATTAGGTCGGGTGGGGTCAATTTTAAAGAAAATCCAACCCTATCCGGCCCATTTATACTTCTATAAGGTTTTATAGAGGTCTAGAATGTAATATTCTGAATTTTAGAAAAATTCAAGTTAGTTTTCTAAAATTATTGAGTTTTAATTTCCTTTTCATTTTTGGAAATTGGGATTAAATTAAAATAATTAAAAAATTGAGATTTTTCGAAATTGAAGGAGAGTGAAAAGAGGTAGAAAATCGGGGAGAAAGCAACTTGGTTTTTCAACGATAACTTCTACAAAATTATGGATTTCCAGAGTTTGAACCGTTGGATCGTGCTCAAATTTGGTCAGTCTGTTCGGGACATATAGAGTTTCATTTTGAACGGTTGGATTGTTATTTAAAGCTCTAGTTTATCCGTAACTACTGCTGAATCAAATCTGTAAAATTGAAAATTCTCCTTCTCTCTCACTCTTGCAAACCCTCCTCATGCAAGACTCCGCTACCAATCGCTAGTCTAAACAATTTGTGCCGTCTGACAGCAACACCCACCACTGTTGGCGCCATTGTCATTGGAATTGATACCTTGGGTAAGTTATTTGGTGTTTTATGGGTTTTCTTGGAAGAACTTGAATACCCATCAAATTTTGGTTTAATTTTTAGCTCACCCATATTGTTTTGATATTGAAATTGTATTTTACAGACATTCAAGGTGCTTTTTGATAAGATTAAAATTGTTAGGCATCCTTGTTTTGTAAGGTTTGGGGTCTTTGTTAATTGTTAGGTGTCCTTATTTTGTAAGGTTTGGGGTCTTTGTTGAGAAGTTTTGGATACCCACTAAGTGTCGGCTTAACTTTTGTTTTAATTATGATTTTTGGAGATTGGATTAAAGAGTCTAAAGCTGATTTTTTGGAGATTGGATTAAATGGTCTAAAGCTACAGTCCATCAAAGTTAAAAGTTGATTTTGATAATATAGTTGCTGGATCGTGATGATTTTGAAACTTCGAAGTGGTTTTGAGATCAAACCATGTGTTGGATAAATTGTTTGGAGACATTGGGGTTAAGTTGTGATTGAAATTATGTCCTAAATAATGGAATTAATTTTGATTTTTGGTATAGGTTTTGATTAAAAAATTGAAGGATTATGAGATTTTGTTAGCCAAATTTGAGATCAATTTGGGTAAGTAATTAGACCTTAGAACGTATTTGCCTTGATGGATGATGTAAATTGGGTGATTGAAAATTTTGGCCTTATTTTGGTTCGTGATCTTTTGGGCAAATAAAAGTTAAGAATGTTTGATCTCGTATTGACTAAAACTTGAGGTAAGTATCTTTCTACTAGTTCGCCTTCGAACCAGTCGTCCCTACCACTTTGACTGTTCACTTAAGATTACTTAGACTGTTTATTGAGACTCCTTAGACTGATTTGACTAATTATTCTAGATTATTTGGACTGATAATTTATGACTGATTGAATTACATGACTTAATGGTATTGACCGATTAGATTGGACTGTTTTACTATGATAATTGTACCATTGGTTGAGGATATATATGAAACCCCTGAGTTAAACAACTGTAAAATATAACACAGGAGTTATATGGAAACTGATGCATGCTAAGTTATAGGGTTGTTGTTAGGTTTCCTTATCTAGGTAGGTGTACACACTATGAATGATTCATGTTCTTTCGGGTTCATGTGTATGACTGATTCATGTACCCTTGGGTTCATGTCTATGACTGATTAGTGGACCTTTGGGTTACACACTGTGATTGATGGGTGTTCCTTCGGCACTACAAGAAATCGCACTTTTTCGACGTCATAATTCGCCGAGAAAGGGTAGAAAATGTGTCAGGAGAACCTCTTGCGATAAGTAATAGATCTTCAGGACTTTGGTCAAGAAAAATTCATCGAGAGAGGAACTCCCGACGCATGAAATAAAAGCGTCAAGAGTTGGTCGAAGAACTCCCAATGCATGTATAGGGCGTCAGGAGTTCCTCAAACTGTCGACGCATTAAATATGACGTTGGTAGTTTGAGGAACTCCCAACGCCTTATACATGCGTCATGAGTTCTTCGACTAACTCCGGACGCCTTATTTTATGCGTCGGGAGTTCTCGAACTCCCGAAGGTTTATTTTATTTGTCGGGAGTTACAAAAATTTCCAACACAGTAAAATATGCGTGGGGAGTTCCTTCATTAGTTGAATATTATCATTTAAATATTTTTAATTTATAATTTGCATTTTATAAAATTTGATCTGAATAACCTGTAAAACATAATTAACCAACTTAAACAAATTCACATAATAAATAAATTAAAAAAAACGAAGTCCATACTATAACAAATAAATGAAAAATTACAATATTCTACAATAAAACAAAGTTGATACTTAATAAAAAAAAAATTGTTTTCACAAATACATAGAAGAAATAAAATGAAAACAACGTCAATAAATACAAAAAAAAAAAAAAACAAAGTCTGGAACACAGCATATTGAACAATCGTCCAACCTCATCTCCGAACAACATCCTACAATAAAACAAAAACATTCAAATGTCATCATCTTTAAGCTTCCACAATGTGTTCAAACTTCATAAACAAAACATCCACAAATATCATAATCGTCAATCAAACTTTATAAATAAACAAGAACACATTAGAACTTCATAATCGTCCAACCAAACTTCATAAATTTTATAAACAAGAACGAACACACATAAAACTCAAACTTTCTGATTCTTAGTCTACAATTGACTCTAAAAGAATAAACTTATAATTACTTACCAATAATTGACTCTTAGCCAATTCTATAAACTCGTTTGGAACCTCAGTAAAAGTATGACACCGTACTGGAAATGCAGATCTCATGGCAACACAAATCGCATTACTAAATCGTACCAAATGTTGAGAAATCAGCTTCGTCTCCCCCTCATTTATCACGATTGTAATTTTACCATGTTTTATGACATATTTTTCCAACTTGATGTTCCGAGAATGCTTGCATTTCCTTCGAGTGGATGCTGAGCTACTATCTGAGGAATAAAAAATTTAAAACAATTTATGATGTATTTCAGTTAACAGATTATATTTCAAAATATACTAACCTGAAGTGTCACCCACAGAAGATCTCGTGTTGCTTAAATATATCTCCTAGAATTCCTTATCAGCCTCCTGTTGCCTATTAAGGGTTGACATCGTATCTATACAAACACAAAAAGAGATAAAATAATATTAAATTAATATGAAATACGTGTAAACAGAGAAAAAGAGAATTGAGTAGATACATGATTACTCATCATCGTAATCTAAATCAAATTATTCATCAACATTTGAACTGTTATTGGGAGATAATTGTTCTTCATCATCATCATTTATGAAGTCATCATCGCCATGTCCAATAATTGGTCTTTCCACAACTATAGGATCAACGTCAACTCTGCATAAAGTAACCTCCTCAATGGTTTCATCCACTCGAACTCCACCGATAATTTCTAGTAAATCTAGTTGTACATTTTCAACATCATCCACTTCTGGTACATCCCATATTCGCTTATTTTGGACTACTTGAACAACTTTCCAATTGCTACCATATTTGATGTCATCAATGTAAAAGACTTGTTGTGTTTGGATAGCAAAGATGAAAGACTCATCGACATACCAAAAGTATGATGTATTGATTGATTTGTATCCTAAATCCATATGTATCCTATTACTTTTGTTGTTATCCATGTCAAACCATCAACACTTCAACAAAAAAACACGTCTTCTGTTTGCATATTGGAAATCTAATACTTCATCTATAACACCATAGAAATTGTTGTCCACACTTCCGTTCCCATTGATATCCCTGGCCATTAGGACTCCACTATTTTGTGTAGCTCGACGATTATCACACTCTACAGTGTGAAACAGTACCCCATTAACAATGCATCCGTTGTAAGAGCGCATCTCAGACGAAGGTCCCATTGCAAGTGAAAAGAAATCACCAGAGATATCTTCTGTAACACCCCAGGCCTAGGATTTAGACCAGGATTTGGAATCTGGATTCGGCACCTGATGGCCCTGGCATTCCCCTGCTTCCCCTTCGACCTGGCTACGTCATCCTCACTTGCCTTGAATACTTCTAGAAGTGAAAGTTGTCCCCACAAACCAATACAGGTCCTTTCAACATACTTTGTCCTCGCTCACATGCATCCTAGGAAAATTCCCAGGAGGTCACATAACATAGGATTGCTCTAAACTAAACACGCTTAACTTTGAAGTTCTTATGATTGAGCCACTGAAAAGGAAGGTGCACCTTGTTGGTATAGGTAGTAACTTTCAATTCTTTTAAACCTTTCTTAACCATACTTTCATGTCCTCAGAATCCCTCTCATTTAGATGTGATATCGGTTCATTCATGTACCCCTCCTGAACTCGGGTCATTACATCTTCTCTTTTGCGCCGTTGTAGAACCTGATAATTAATTATACATTAAAAATGACTACGAAAAATGAATCATCTCTCAACTTCCAATATTATGTATATCTGAGATCTGAATCTATCGGAAAACTTGTGTTGATGTTTTATATATAAGTTAGAGGCGCTTTGAGCTTCATGATTAATTAATCTCAAGTGTTACCTACAAAATTAATCATTTGAAAGTTATATCAAAGGATTTAGCTTAGAACTTAGAAATTTAAAAAGTTTGAAATGTACTTGCAATAGTTTGTTATTTCCTTACAATTGTTGAGAATGTATCTGATGGAAAAATAGGCATGCGTAGCGGAAATGAGGAACAATTTTACTCTAATTGCATAAATTAAACATACAACCCTAAATCAATTAATTAGGTTTTTTTTTTAAAATCTTACCTTTGAAGCTCTCGACACTCTTCTATCTTCGGTCGAACACGAACCGGAACCCTACTAGAGCTGACCTACTATCCTCTGGACTCAGAACCGGGTTGTGGGACTCGATGGATGAAGAACCCGAGAGAGAGAAAGAGATGGAAATAGAAGAATGAATTTTGGGTTGGGTTTTGATTTTTTTTCTGCCTAATTTTTAAAAACTAATTTTTGCAAAATGTCAAAAGTTTTTAATCAAAATTGAAAGCCCATATTTATAAAAAAAGAGCCATGCAAAAATTGCATGAAACCAATTCGTAAAAACCCAACACCTAGAATCTACTATCTAAGTGGGCTTAATATTCTACTATAAGTCAACACCTAGCCCACTATTTTGTTAGTGAAATTATCCAACAAAAGTTTGGATTTTCCCACTAACTTTAGTCAAAGGGCAAAATAGTCATTTTGTCAAAGTCAAACTTTGACCGAAAAGTCAACATTTTGACTTTTTATGATTTTTCCGTGTTGACTAATTTTGACCTCCCGAGCATGAATCCGCATTCATTTTCTCGAAATTTAAATCACATTTGAATATAAGGTCGGTCAAAGTTTGACTTTTCAAAGTCAAAAGTCAACTATTTGACATTTTGCATCTTTGACCATTTCCATTATTTTCGAGCTTTCGAATTTGAACGTATTCATATTCTTGACATTTAAATCACATTTAAATATTAAAGTTGTATCTCTAAACTGAAAAACCGCACACCTTATCACATGTACTTGTCGGTTTCTCTCTCTTCACCTAATTCGAACAATTCGAATTATTCTATCATACTGTTCTAAGTTTATTCCATATGAGCTGGTAGGAGAACCTAATGGACCTATAGATCATGGGCTCTAACGATCCGAGATTAGCTGACTAAACTCTTTAGACGGAACTAATCAACATTCGTTAACTCACGGGTCATTCCACTATAGTCCTGTAGTTGCACTCCCCTCACTATAGATATATTTGTGTCCATATGATATAACCATGATTAGTAAACTAATCCTTCACGGGTTTTTCGTAATCTCGGTTGGGTCATAAAAACCCTTTTACCCCCAAGACTACATCTTGTTCCTTAAGTTCCACTGATCCTCTAATGAACAATTGATTTAAGGTCCAACCTATAAACCGAACCTCTCTCAGGTCAAGGAGAGGATGGGGCCTCTTGTTCAAGATCTGGATTCAGTACTAAAGGGAACAACCTATCTATTATCCTTATAATGGGTAGGAGTGAATTTCATCTTGCACCTTATGTTCTCAGCTATCCACCTGATCTTACCCCTAAAATAGAAGGCTTATTGGGCCAGCGATAATGAGTTTTCCTCACCTATGCAGATCTAAGGATAATTCCGAGTGAACAGGAGTTCATAATTAGCTCAGGATTAAGATTAAGTTACCTAGGTCATCAATTAACGAAATTGTCAGTTTTATACATAAAATGGCGTTTAGAACGTAAAAAGTGACCATTTCATGGTTCAATCTTATGTAAACTCTTTACATAGGATGCTTTGTCATTCACACATCGTGATATGTTAGACAAGAATCCATTAGGAAATTTCACTGATTTCAAATACTTACAAAACAAAATCCGTTCACCATTAGTTAATGTGTATGCTACATGTGGTTTTACAAATCTGTTATCATCTGTATCAAGTGTAGTTCTTTCTTACCTTCAAATCTTGTAAGTCTAATCGAGCGTTCGTTGTATCCTTTTTCTTTCCTTCAATATTTAACAATGTGCCCACCAAATTGTCGCATATGGTTTTTTTTTTCAATATGCATTACATCCAATTTATGTTGTAAAATTAGTCTGGACCAATATGGAAGTTGGAAAAAAAATACTTTTCTCAGTCCAATTTAGAATTCATTTTCTTTTTTTTGTCTTGCTTTGATGGATGTTTGCTAAGCAAAGAAAAGTTTAACGTATTTATTTGTTGTATGATCAATTCTCCATTCATTACGACTGGAGGAGGTCTATTGTTAAACTTTTCCATCATGTTGCCTACTTCGACGCCAACTATGATTCTCTGAAAGATAACGTCGATGTCCCAAAAATGATATTTTCCCTCTTATCTCGAAGGATGAATTATCTTCTTTCCATATTGGACATGCTTGATAACCTTTTGTGCTCCACCTAGATAGGTCACCGTACATAGGGAAGTCATTAATCGTCCATAATAAGGTAGCATATAGTTGAAAAAACTCACCAGTAGCAGAATCATAAGTTCGCACACCAATTATCCATAACTCTTTCAACTCTTCAATCAATGGCTGCAAGTAAACATCAATCTTCTTTCTAGAAGATTTTGGACCAGGTATGAGCAAAGACATGAAGAAGTTTGTTTCCTTCATGCATTTCCAAGGGGGCAAATTATAAGGAATTATCACCACAGGCCACATATTATAAGAAGTGCTCATATTTCAAAACGAATTGAACTCATATGAAGCTAATCCCAAACAAACATTTTGGGGATCTAAACCAAAATGAGGAAATTCACGATCAAAATGTTTCCACCCCTCTGCATCAGCTTGATGTCGCAATACATCCTCCGTTTCAACTCACTTATCTTTATGTCATCTTATGTCAGAAGTTCATTCTTTTGATGCAAACAATCATTTTAATCTCGATATCAATGGAAAATGACGCAATACCTTATGTGGTATTTTTTTTACCCTTGCCATCATTAACTTTGTACCGAGACTCACCACAAATGCAGCGTTGTTGCAAATCTACAAGCTCTTTCCAATACAATACACAATCATATTTGCACGCATGAATAGACTTATAACCTAGGCCTAAATCACGCAATTTTCGTTTGGCTTCACAAAAGGAAGTAGGTATAGCGGTGTCAGCTGGAAATGCTGCTTTTAACAATTCCAGCAACATGTCAAATGATTTGTTACTCCAGCCATTGAGAACTTTGATATGCATCAATTTCACTAAAAAGTTCAGGGATGAAAATTGCAAACAACCAGGGTATAATTCATTATGTGCTTCGGTCATTAAACCTCGAATAAGTTCGTGGTATCTCTTTCTTGACCATTAGAGGACATTTCATTCTCAATCCCTTCTTCATTTGCATCTTCGTTTTCAATTGGAACTTGTAAATCTTTTATAAGATTCAACATCTCATTTTCTTCGACAACATTACCCTCTATACTATCTACTTCAACATTCTGTATTGAATGAGTTGTATGACTTTCAAAACCTCTAAAAAACTTTTAGATAAGTTTACTGGCTCTCCATGATATACCCATTCACAGTATGAAGGAGATATTCCATATGTTAATAGATGTCGTTCTACGATATCTATTTTTTCCCAAATTGAATTCATACAATTCTTGCATGAACATCTTATTCGTTTGGAATCATTAACATGAAACTTCGCCATATCTAAAAAATGGGATATTCCTTCTCTATACTCCACTGATAACTTATTCCATAGTTTAATTAATTTTTTATTCATCCTTAAAAATAAATCTTTTCTGACCAACTTGTAATCCAAAACAATAACCTGGATTAGAGGACAAAGTACAAAGTCTTTATTAAGTATGAATTTTGATTAATTTAATAAACAATTTCAAGTTTTTTTGGAGAATTTAAAATTTTAAATAATTTCTAATAGGTGATTTGACTTTTTTTTTGCCCCTAATGTTATTGATTTTTTTTTTTTTTTTTTTTGCTCCTAAACTAAGTCCAAAATTAAGTAATAAGTAAAAGTGGTCCATTTTTTCCCTTGAAAACCAAAGGGTTTTTAGGGGTATAGAGTTTAGGGATACAAACATCATAGTAAATTAACAATAACATCCATAATATTAATTACATGTAACATCCATATTCCACAATTCACAATAACATCCACAATCCACAATAATATCCATAATCCACCAAATTGCAGAAATTGTAACGTAAAAACAACAAATGAGATAGATGCTAAATGACAATAATCCACCAAATTGCATAAATTGTAACATCCATAATCCACAATTCACAATAATCCATCATATTGCAGAAATTGTAACATCTATTATAGTAAATTAAGTAATTCATAACCTTAAGAATTAAAAAGGGAAAAAAAATCAATCCACAATAACATCCACAATCCATAATTCATAATCCACATTAAATTACCAACATGCTAGAAACTAAACATTACCAACATTAATTACCGACATTACCAACATACTAGAAATTAACCATTACCAATATTACCAACATGCTAGAAATTAAAAAAAAAAAAAGGTTTAAATTTATATACAAAATAAGAGAAAATAAATTAAATGAATGTGTGCGAACCTTGTTGAAAGCTTGAACATAAACAACAAATTTGAAAGCAATGAAGGGGGAAGGCGGTGGCGACGCGGGCAAAGGGATAGCGGCAGGGGCAGGGGAGCGGCGGGGGCGTGAAGGGGGGTGGCGCGGGGAAGAAGGAAAATGAGGGATGGGCATGAAGGGGGCAGCGAGGGAAGAAGGAAAATGGGGGGTAGCATGGCTAGAGTTTTGTGATAGAGAAGAAGGGGAAAAATGAAGAAGAAGGGGATTTGGTTTTTACTAAATCCAATCTCCCACGCTGCCCGACGGGTAGCTTAAGGCGTCATCGAAACTCCAGACGCCTATTTTAATCGTCGGGAGTTTCGATAGCCCCTTAAGGCGTGGAACTCCTGACAGTGCTTTACGGCATCGGGAGACACCCTGTCTCCCTACGACCGATTTAGGCATCGGGGGAGTTCATTTTTCTTGTAGTGCGGGATCACTACGACTGATATGATGGGTGTACATCGGTGCCTAGATAAACTAGCTAACAAGTAACATAGACAGTCTAGTAGCAAGTCACTTACTGGGTATTGTATACTCATCCTTTCCTCTTTTATATTTTTCTTTCAGGCAATGACAAGAATGGACTAGTGAGGAACAAATGGGACTCGTGATAGAGCCATATGGAGACATTAGAAAACGCTTCCGCTCAGTCTATGTTTTTGTCATTTGAATATTTTAAAACTAGAATTTTATGTGAGACAGCAAGCTTTAATGTTTTGAATGTTTTCTTTATGAATATTATTTTTAAGAGACTCCGAATAAAAGTTTTATTTATTTATTATTTATTTATTTTCTAGTTTATTTTTGAAGCACTATCCTTATTGTTTTAATGAATTTTTATGGTAAAAATATTTGGGTATTAAATATGTATTTAGTTTGTAACGATCCTTGTTAGAGTACTCGAAAGGTCGGGTTGTTACATAGAAATTAAAGATGCTTGTGAATAATAAGCTTCGGAATAAGATTGCTCGGAATCAAGAATGAGTGTATGTTTGGTTGTACGTGTGAATGTTATCTGAATTTGATGAAACAAATTATCTTTGTTTTTAATTCAATTTAAAGTTTTAAGAAAAAATAATTATTTAACATTCAAATAATAATATTAGTTAAATTAATAATTGCAAGTATTTGTAAATGAGTAATTTATAATTAAAGTTACTCGATTAATGAGTAATTATAAAGTATTAAATTAAAACAAATTTATTTTTTAATAATTAATTTACGCTAGTTAATTTTGAGAAATTTTTTTTAACAAAAAAACCGCTATAAATATTTTTAAATATAGGGAAAAAAAAAGAAAAAAAACTTTTCCAATGGACTAAGGAAACCTTTTCTTATTTTACTATATTTGTAGATAAATTGCCCATTTAATTATTCTTGAACCTGAAAATGATGGAGATAGTGACATTGACATTGAGGTTGATGAATTATTTGGAAACGACAGTAGTGGGGAACATGATCTTGAGTTGGTACTGTAAAAAATGTTCACAATTCAATGTGTGAACTAGGGTCTACTTTGGAAGAAAGAAATATAGGGGTTGTTTAATACCAAAGAAGTGTGGTGTAAAAAAATATTGTGTGACAGAACACTACGAAATTGTTGTAGTGGAATCAAATCAGGATCTTTGGTATATTAAATGTAAATCATGGAGTGACGGTTGTGCGTGGTGGTTACGAGCATGTCGGCTTAAAACTCATGGGATATTCAAAATCACCAAACTTCAAGGAGAACACTCGTGTTTGTTTTTAGAATTGACACAGGATCATTTACAACTTGATTCAAATTTTATGAGTATTGAAATTCAAAATTTGGTTAGAGCTGATCCTGGAGTACCTGTGGCCATACTCCAAGAAGCCATTAAAAAAACAATATGGCTATAATGTTAATTATAAACGAGTGTGGCAAACCAAGAGAAAATCGTTGATTGCTGTGTTTGGTGATTGGGAGAAATCATATTCGGAGCTTCCGTATTGGTTGAGTGTTCTTATTCATTACAATCTAGGAACACGAACATATTGGTTTTTCCTTCCCTCTGATGTGTAGGTACGACTATTTTTGGACGAGTTTTTTTGTTCTTTGATCCTGCAAGAGAATGGTTCAACCATTAGAGGCCATTAATCCAGATTGATGGAACTCATCTCTACGGAAAGTATAAGGGGAAATTATTTACAGCCTTATCTATTGATGCAAACGGACATATATTTCCCCTTGCTTTTGCTATCGTCGAAGGTGAAAATTCGTCCAGTTGGTCATGATTTTTGTGGGCATTGTGTGAATATGTTACCCAAAGAGAGGGTATTTGCTTGATTTCTGATAGACATAAAGGCATTCTTGCTGCAATTAATAATGAAGAAATTGGTTGGAGTGAATCCATAGCGTACCATCGATATTGTCTTCGCCATATTGCCAGTAATTTCAATACGAAATACAAATAAAAGCAACTAAAAAATTTGGTGTTTAAGGCAGGAAAACAACACCAAAGGCATAAGTTCATTCGGTGCATGAAAGAATTGAAACAATTGCATCCTGAATGTCTTGAATATTTTTCAGACATTGACTAGGAAAAATGGAATCAGTCACACGACGGTGGGTACCGCTATGGGTGGATGACAAGCAATGCAGCTGAATGCATGAACGGTGTTTTCAAAGGTACTAGAATGTTACCAATTACTTTTTTGGTTAGGCTAACATTTTATCGCACAATATTGTATTTTGAACGCCAAAGACAAGAAATTAGTGAAGCACCCGATCGTGGGGACATGTATACAGAATATGCCCTAAAAAAACTTAGAGGTGGGAAAAACGAGCATCTGCACATATGGTGACATCCATTGACAGGAAAAGTCAAACTTTCAAAGTACAAATTGGTATAAGTATGATTTTTTCCTATAAAGGACAACATACCTAAGTTTTGAGCTTGAAAGAAGGAACATGTTCTTCCAATAAGTGGCAATCATTCAAGATTTCATGCTCTCATGTAATTGCAGTTTGTAATTACATGCGTATGACTTACCTACCACTTATTGATGAATGCCACAAATTGTCCAATTTCAAGTGTTGTTATGATGGTCGCTTCCATCCAATTCAACACCCAGATTATTGGTCAGAATTATCATTTACAAAAGTTCGTCCAAATGCGGACTTACTAAGAGAACAAGGTCGGCCAAAAAGTATGCGCATTCATAATGAAATGGATTGGAGAGAAGCAAGCCAAAAAGTGCGATGTACAATTTACAAGAGAGAATGACATAATAGACACACTTGTCCACAATGTACACTGGGTGCTTCGTCTTCGGGTCATTAGGTGTATTTTTTTTACTTGTATATTTTATGTACTTGTATTCTTTATGTACTTATATTTTTCATGTAATTGTATATTTTATGTATTTGTATTCTTTATATATTTATATTTTATGCACTTGTATTCTTTATGTACTTATATTTTTCATGTAATTGTATATTTTATGTACTTGTATTTTTTATATACTTATAATGAATTTATGTAATGAATTTATTTTATGTAATTATATTTTTTATGTACTTTTTATGTATCTTTTATGTCATGGATTTTATTATGTAATGTAATTTGAACTTCTTAGGTAATGGAGTATGATCCTTTTAATCCTGTACAATTATATTAACAAAATATGCATCGTTCACAAACAGTATTGGATAGTTCTTCCACTGTAGTGTTGAGTTGTCGGAGAAGGGAGGCGACTGTACATCATACTATCCCATTTGATCACCGCATTATTCCATATGTTCAGCGGGCAGGTTTTCTTGGGTTGCACAAATTGGTTTTATCCAGCTTGATTGGCACCTTATTACTGCTCTACTTGAGCGTTAGAGACCAGAAACCCACACATTTCTCCTGCCTTGTGGGGAATGTACGATTACGCTGCCGGATGTTTCCATACAATTTGATTACGAGTGGACGAGCAACCATTGACAAGTTCACTACAGTATGACTGGAAGAACATTTTTGAATAGCTCTTAGGCGTTCTACTAGAGGATCTGAAGGGATCAAGATTGAGTATCCCCTGGTTGGTGTCCCAGTTTCCAGAATTATCTCTCGATGCCGACGACATCAGCGTACGTAGGTATGCACGAGCATACATCCTGCAGCTTTTGGAGGATTTTTGTTTGCTGATAAGTCAAATACTCTAGTGCATCTCATGTTCCTCCCACTATTGTCTGATTTCGAGCATGCTAGTACTTACTCATGGGGTGGTGAATGTCTTGCATGGTTGTATAGAGAACTTTGTCGGGCTTCCAATGCACAAGCGTTGGAAATAGCAAGGCCATTGATACTATTACAAATATGGGCTTATGCTCGATTTCCAATTATAGCACCACAAGTCCAGCTAAAGGCCTCAGATCATCGTCCACTTAATGCCAGGTATTTCATTTTTATATTTATTTCATTACCATTTTCTGTAAGAATATAAATTAATTATATTTTTTTATATAATTTTAGATGGAGTGGTGTATTAGCTGCCTCTAAACAATCAACAAATATGTTGCTCGTGTACAGAAAAATATTTGACATGCTGATGCACAATCAGGTAGCAAATGTATATATAAATGGATATTTAAAACATTTATATCTATACTTTTTTTTTTCAGAAAATTTGGACGCGATACACACAACAGATTTGGTCATCCTTACCTGATTATTGTCGTGATGGTGAAGACATCTGGTTGATCGTTAGTCCTCTTATATGCTTCCATATAGTAGAGTGGCATCATCCAGATTGTGTGTGAAGACAGGTCTGCGACAAACGATACCTTCGTTGTCCTATACACTCCCAGCACTATACTAGATCGATTTGAGCAGTAAGCACGACCAAGACTTGGTCGAGTCCATGCGGAATATTTATCCTACTGGCATGGACGACATGATTGTTGTGCACAGGGAGAATTAACAAATGGGCCAGCTGCATCAGATGACTATTTTTCCTCATACAATTCGATCACGAGGCGATTTATCACACCTGACGACGCTTACTATTACTGCATGGTAAGAGATTTAAAATCAGATATTTTCCATATATATGATATGAATATTGTTTAATATTTATTTTTTTATTGTACAGAATAATTTTATCGGCGATGTTCAATAATATTCAGTGCAGAACAACTTACCAGAATTGGGTTCAATGTGTCAGCAAACATTGGTCAACGTAGAAAGTATTATTCAACAAACAAGACGACTCAATGTTGCTGATACCGATCGAAGACGTATTCATCGTAGACGATAGCGATAACAGGGTGAACCTAATTTAGAGGGATACGAAGACAAACCCCATGAGGGGTAAGGGTCAGGGGGTCGTTTTTTAATTTCATGTAAACTTTCATTTTCAAATTGTAAATTAAAGAACTAATTGTAAATATTCTTTAATATCATGACATTTTTTTTAATATGAGTGCAAGATGTTTTCATTGTAGAATAAATATATAATTAAGGAATTTGTGGACCAATTCCTAAAGTTTTAATATTGTTGTACATCTACAATTAAAAAAAAATAGTCAATGTACTTTTTAAAAAAAGAAAAAAAAAAAGCAAATCGTGGACCGGGTCCACGAGTTCGCTGACCGGTCAACCAGCCAGTCGACGTGGTACTGACTGGATTAAACGATACTCGTGTACGGGTACACGAGTTTGCCACATGGCAATCATGTACCCGGTACACAATTTCACTATCCCAATTTTGTCAATAGTTTTCCAAAACACCTATTCTTAGAAAAAGTTTCCCTCCAACCCTATTTTTGTCCTTATATTTTAATAAAACATTATTTAAAAAAAAATCGAAAAGGAATGAAAAACGGTAGGGCTTAATAAAAAAGTTTTGTATGGTTCGATTTGATCATCAAATCGAATTGAATTGAATCGTTTTCACCCCTAATAAAAACCCACCCATTACCATGGGATTAAAAAGCTCCAACCAAATGCCTCATAACTAATTTTAAAAATACTCAAAATTAGTGTTATGATCTATTTGTTTTTAAGAAATCTTAACCTTCATTTGGTAAAAGTTTCATTTTTAAAAATTAGTCATTTTTTTTTCAAAATTTCTTATTTATGATTTTCATATTTTCTATTAAACATTTGAATTTTTAGCCAATTTTTAAAAACAAAAATAAGTTTTTGAAAACTAATTTTTTAGTTTAAAAAAAATGTGGTTTTAGTTTTAGGAACACTTGTCTAATCTAGACAACAAAACATATAAACCAATAGATTTAATCAAATTTATAGGTTTAATTTTCTAAAAAATCAAAAATCAAATATTTACTAAATGGACTTAAAATTTTAAATGTTTTAAAAATTAATTGGAGTTCTTGGATTCAATTTCAAACCGTCATAAAATTCAAAATTATGTGTAGTTTTTGTGTGTTATAATTGTTGAATTTCTTAAACTAATTATAAATTATTATGTCGTAAGACACACTTGATGGTATAGTTGAGTTTGAATATATTATTTTTTGGAAATGCATATCTACTTAAAAATAGTTTCATTAGAATCTATTATTGGCACGTCATTAATAAAAGTTAGATTAGACTAGACTAGAATCAAAGTCAGCATAACCAATGAAATCAAATTAGAAGCAACATATTTCATATAACCTAATGAGAACCATTGGCAAGAATAGTAGCTCTAAATCTTTTTTTGTTTTTTAGTAGCTCAATCAAACAATTCCAAAAGCAGAAAACTAGGCAATTAAATTACAACTTAGAAACTTAGAAATTTTCCTACATTGTTCATATGCATATTTTTTTTTGCAGAACCACATCATCAATCATGATGCATACAATCTAGATTCCCACGAAGATTTAGGGTGGGTTATGGTTCTACATTTTAAGTGTTCAATTTTAAAAATGTCATTTTATAACAATTAAAGTGTTTGACAACAAGTCAAAATATCTTTTGAAATATTTTTAAAGTGTATTTTAAATAAATTTTATCAAAAGAACATAAATAAAAATGATTTACTTGAAAAACATTTTTTCTCTAGTCAATCCAAACAGACCCCAATTAAGGGTCTGGATGTGAAAGAACTCCCAAAAAGTTATGTTCATAAAATAGGATGGGTGCCTTGCTCCGGAACCTTTGGTTGGAAAGAAACGGTCATCTTTTTTCAAATATATCAAAGATTCCATCTACTCTTTTGGAAGGCATTGCCATTGTTATCGCCAATTGGTGCTCTAACTCTCTCTCTCTTTTTTTTTCTTTTTTTTTTTAATTATGATTCTTTGATCAGAGTTTTAAATTAGAGTCTTCCTCTAGCTCTTGTTATGTTATTATCTTTATATTTTTTTGCTTCCATTTTATTATAATATATATCTTCTATCGAATTTGAAGTATGATAATGGTGCTATAAATGTATCAATTTAGTTGAGATATTTTGGTGTACCTACTTATTCCATCTATCTTTGCTAAAAGAATTACAAACTTAGAAATTCAATTATGGAAAAATTAGGATTTCTCTCAATTACATCTCTAATTTGACCCTACCTTTGATAAATTGATTGTATTTATTATGTTTTCGTTGAGTTTGTTGCATTTCCTTATAAAGTGGGTAGCTTGCACGTAGTTTAAGTGACAAAAACTGAATACTTGATTTATCAATCTACTGGAATTTGCATTTTTGTTTAATCATATCCTAGATTTGATTGGATAATTTGGGGTCAGCCCTATATTTGGAAGTAATTTTGTAATATAATCCAAAGTCGAAATATCAATGTCGATTGAAATATTGAGGTACCAATTTTTTTAAAAAAATGTTTGATAGAAATATCAATATTGATGGAAATTTAGGGAAATTTTATGGGAATTGATGGAAAGTGGTAATCCTATATTGAAAAAATCAAGGGATCACACACTCCTTATAGGATAGATGAGTTACTTATTTCATTATCAATTTGTTTTAAGATGTAGTTCCATACTATGAAATAATAATAATTAGTTAGTCAAACTTTGATTATGACTTTAACTATAATTGATTGATAATTTTTAATCATCATTTTTATAAACTATGGCAAATTTTGAGATGTATATTGTAAATATCGATTGAGAGAGCATAAATTAAAAAAAAAATTACAAAATAATATAAAGTTCAAGAATATTTGAGATGAAAGGATGTGAAAATGAAAATTTTGGATGTAAAAGAAACAAAACTCACATCAATTCAATTTTGACGTGAAATGATATGAAAATTTAATTGAAAAAGTTTGATTGAAGTTAAAAATAAGGCTAAATTATATAAAAAAAAAAAACTCTAAACTTTATACTTTGTGTAAAAAAATACTCCGAACTTTCAAACGTTTCAAAAATACCTTTAAACTTTCAAAAAAAGTTCAAAAATCTCTTGCCATTAATTTTGGATGGAAAACGTTAAAATTTTGTTTAAAAAATACTCATAAACTTTCAAAATTTTCAAAAATACCTTTTAACTTAAAAAAGTTAAAAAATATCTTCACTGATAATATATGAACAAAACCCGTTAATACAACTTATACATATATCCTTAATTTTTTTCCATACATGTACTTTTATTTTTAACTTAATTTTACAATTCTTAGTTTACACAAATTTTCTCAGAAACCAAAATTTTTAAGTTAAATCATAAAATCTCACAAAATCACACAAAATTTCAAAGTAAGAGATCTCATCTTAAAGCTTACCAAAACATACATAGTATATATATTTGACTATTAACAAACACTCAACTACTAACATACAATTTTGTTAAAACATTTAAGTCATAAAACCCCTTTATGCTTCCTTATTATTATTATTATTATTATTATAAATTATGTAATTTTATTTATTTACTTATTTTTATAAATAAATGTTAACAAAAAGGGGAGTAACAGGGTATTGGAGAATGGATTAGAGAAAAAAAAAATATGAAAAAGAGAGAAATAAAACGGTATTTGTTTCTAATCATATAACGGTAAGGATATTTTTTAACTTTTTAAAAGTTTAAGAGTATTTTTTAAACTTTTGAAAGTTTAGGGTTATTTTTTGTACAAAATACTAACGGTTTCCATCCAAAACTGACGGTAAGATTATTTTTAACCCATCTTAGAAATTTTTAAGAGTAACTTTGAAACTTTTGTAAGTTGAATGGTATTTTTAATATAAAATACAAAGTTTAGGAGTTATTTTGTATAATTTAGTCTAAAATAAATATAAGTTCTTTTATAAATTTAATTACGTTGGAAATAAATATTTTTGATTGAAAATAGAGCTGAAAATTCAGAACAATTAGAATTTTTTTTTTTATTTTTTTTTTATTTTTTAAAAAAGTACATTGGCAAAAGCTTCATCCTTTTTTGAAAATAACATTGAGGGTATGAAACTACACAATTGTATGTAATCATGATATCATAAAATTGAAAAAATTTGAACTAAGCCAACAAAGTTAATTTTTAGAAAAAAGAGAAAAAGAACAAAAATAAAATCAAAATATCTCGAAATTTCGTTGAAATTGGAAAAAAATTTGAGATTCTCCTCTACTGAAATTTTGAGGCCACGGAGGATTTTCCACCATGAATATAATGCAAAAGTGATTTTCTTCCCTGGCTCTATAGAAAAATAACATACAGTTCTTACTTAATACCAAAAATAAAAATTAAAAATAAAAATTAAGCTATAAAAATTTTGTTAACTAAAGGTAGATCGTGTTACTTCATCGTCAACTTCATCATTCAAACTAGAAAAAAAAAAAAAAAAAAAAAACATATGCAATTATCTTAAGTCAGAAGTATCACACCACAATACATAGCCAGGATCCAACATATGCATTTCGCAGTAATTATATATAGATATTAACTAAACCTAAAGTATGAATCAAACATTATTCAAAGCGAAGAGACATATTTATTAAATTATCCTAAGATGTATTATATAGTATACTTAATGCCCAAAGGTTCTCCCATCATCATCATCCTTATTGTATAAGGATCATAGAAAATAAAAATTAGGGGAACATATCCATATAGATATGTGAATCAAAGTAGCCAATCTGGGATTAAGTCGTTATTCCCCGCTTCTATCATGCCTCTGCCCTCTTCTTCTTGGGGATCAAAGTATCTGCGTGTTTTAATTTTCATTAACACACAGACCAAACTCAGAAATAATTATTTTGACTAGGCTACCTAATTAATAACCATTAACAGCTTAATTGACATTTCTCAAATTATAAAGAAACATATACATACATACATATATATATATTGTTTAATATTTGTTCGTAAGTAAATAGTACCTAGGGATGTTCATGTTTGGGTCAGCTCCCACAAGTTTGTAATTCATTGGATCTTCCTCGCCATCTTCCTTTTCTTGCATACATTGTTGTTCTTCTTCAAGCTATTGCCAAAACCTTTTGTTAGATTATATGATGTTTAATAATTATCGACGTACGCTTATGTGTTATTGTAGAATCGTTGGCTGATTTACAGGCAGAATGTTATGTAACTTGTCTGGACAGACGTGAGCAAATTTTTCCATGCTATGCAAAATATTTTCTTTAACGTGCTATGCAGATTCGTAGGAGTGACTTTCCTTTTACTTGTGGAGAAGATTATTTCCGTTCTTGAAGATCTTCTTGAGACCGTGTCATATATATATTGTGGCCTCATCTCTTTTAGGGTTAGCTCCTTTGAATAAGATTTTGGTGTTATGTTTTTGTGAGATTGTTTACGTTAAGTCTTTTCATCCGTACTATTAGTGAACTTTGAAGGTGTTAGACTTGGGTTGAAGCGTTTATAACTATTGTCATTTGCTGTAAGTGAAAAAGAGTATTAACACGATGGATGTTTGCAAAGAAGACTACCTTCGACTTCTCTAGACCCAAATTGGTGCCCTTTGTGTGAAGAGATGGAGCATCTTTTTCTCCACTGCAGTGTATGTGGAACAATATTGAAAACCAACAAAAATGAAAGCGTCACCATCCAATCTTTATGTAAGGAACTCTGCTCGATTAAACACAATTCCCAGGAGGAATATAATTATGCACAACACTTCGACACTGGCGCTTTTGACAATTTGGATTGAAAGGAATAATGGCACCTTTAAAGATATATCCAGAAGTCATGTCAAGCTTTGGAGGATATATGCAACCACACGAGAAATTGGTCACACACATCGAAACTGCTCAAAGACTACAACCCTTCCTCAATTGCCATTAACTTAGCTGCTTTATGTAATATTTAACACTGCCTTTGTTGTCTCTCCAATATCTAGGCTTCCCTCTAGCCCCTATGCTTCTTTTTTTGATTGTGTGATCTTCGGGACTTTATTGAATATTTGTATAAGATCATGGAATATGATGAAGGTATTAAGAATGTGTCAACCTAATTGAGATATTTGGGTGTATCTATTGACCCACTCCGTATTTTTAAAAAAAAAAAAAAACAGCATATCGTCTCACAATTAAGAGGAGCTTAAGTTCTCTTGGATTGAGGGGATCTCATACTCTAGCTTGAGAAAAGCAATTTCATAAAGACGAGAGGAGCTCACGCTTAAGAGGAGCCTAAGTATATCTATTTGAGGAGATCTCAAACAATACTTAGTGAAAGCGTATTTGTGGAAGTTAGGGGATTTCAAACTAAAGAGTAGGTGATGTTACACCTTAGTTGGCTATCGATCTTTATGTCTCTCTATCTCATGAGCAAGTCATGTCAGTACATGGTCATATTAACCATCACTTCATCAATCAAGAGCAAATTCAACCCAACAGATCAACGCAAAGAAATTGCAGTTCAATAGATCAACCATCAATATCTCTAATGGAATGGTGCATAATTTCTGCACAAATTTCTAACAACTATAACATCTAATATTGTAGATGTTATTTTCCTTGTTTGGATATTACACACAATAGAGTCTTTCAACTTTCCTTATACAATGGTTCTCACCAGGAAGCCTATATTTCTCTACATTATATTTTCTTCCTTTTGAGAAAATAGTTTCTTAATATATTTTTCAACTAATACAATTGGTCTTTTTCCAAAATCAAAGGTGAATTAATTTAAGCAATACTTAGGTGCAGCCCTGGTGAATTAATTAGAATAATACATAGATGTAACCTAAGCTGCATGTAAGTACATACTCCACATTTTTCTTTATACACAAAAGATAATAGTTAATAATTTATTTTTTTTAAAAAAAAAAACCAAATTGCCACGTGACAATTCTTCATAGAGTGTAGCAGGAGTTTTCTCCAATTAATTATTGAAAAAATTCTTATTATTCTTTCTTTGGTTATCGTAATTATACGTCAAGATTGCTTTAGTAGAGTTGAATAAGTTTTTATCACATTTGATCGAATTTTTTACACGCTTATTGTTTGTAAATAAGTTTATCTATTTATCAAGTATTTTGTTACAACATTGTGCTTGACTTGTATGTTTTTTTGTGTTAGATTCATTTTAAAATTTCATGGTAAACTAACTCGGATGTTTAATTATATTTTTTAATTATCAACAATTATGTTGGGTTGAGTCTCAAAACTTTGTTTTTATCTGTGTTTATCATACCTAATTTATCAAATTAGAAGGGTTTAATCTAATTAGTCCTTTATTTTTATCTGTCTCAGGTTATTTATATTTCAAGCTCAATCTCCATCTAATTTGTATGTCTGACTAATATTTTTCTTTATCGAATAAGTAACAAGTCACTCACCGTAGACATCTTTATCTTTCTAATTTCTAGCCCATGTGCCTCTTCTTTGACGTCCTTTATAGCAAGTGTTTAAAAAGTGCTTCTAGCTTATAAGCATGCTTTCTAGAAACATGTGAGGGCTACCAAGCAAGGTGCCCTTATTTAAACCACACTAGGGTCTGCTGCAATGCAACTGCGTACAATTTAATAGCATGCCAATTTTATTTTTTTAAAAAAAAAAACCAATTCATAGTTGTAAATTTAAATTTTATTTTTAATAGAATTCTAAATCCTCAATTTCGTGCCTACTAAATTCATGATTTAAAACAAATCAATAGTTAAAAAATTCAACAAAATTGACATAAAATTCAAAGTGAGACTAAATATATAACATCAATTTAAACCTTTTTGGGTTTATATTAAGAGAAAACGTATTTGAAAAAAGTCTTAATGGATTAAAAGCTCTTTAAAATATTAGATTAATTTAAATGTTCTTCTTGAATAGAGGCAATAAGTTGAAGATATATTTCTGTATCTTCTTAAAAGGAAAAAAAAAATGTTATAATTAAAATTTAAAAAATGTGGATCTTGATGGAGGTGGTTAAAAAGGAAGAGAGAAGAAAACCTTTGACTTGAGCTGAGTGTTTTGATCTCCAAGGTCCTGCTCCTGTATGTCTCAAAAAAAACTAATGCTTGTCACTTCTCAGTCACAAACACATAAATTAAACAACAAACACAAACTTTCTCCGTAATTTCATTTTCAATTGATTCACACCACACTGTTAACTTATCAATTTCATAAATTTATCCAAACTTCATATAATTTACTTTTGATTTCATCTCTTTCTGCATGCATAATTATGCATTTCATCTTTTCTTCATACTTATAATATTACAGTACATTCTATAATAATGTTAGGCTTAACACCCTAATATAATAATACAAAGTGCTGTTATTAAACTACCAATGAATGCAAAACAAAAAAAGTATTGCTATGTAACAACGGAATTCCCAACATTATAACAATATGTCCCACTAATTCATATGAATCAATATTACTGTACATTATCAAAGAATATTAGGGATCATTTGGAGCAAGTAATTGGTTATTACAATCTTGGATTATTATAGTTGAATTATAACAGTTTGTGTTTGGGTATAGATTATTTTAGTTTGAGAAATAAATAGTAAACATTATAATAAAAAATAAAAAAATGATAAATGTAAAATAGTAAAAACTATAGTAAATAGTAAATAGTATAGCAAATGGGGTTTTAAAATAGTATTGACCTTAGTTAATTAGGGGTTCTGAAATAGTATTTAATGTAGCAAGAGATGATTATTATAATTTTATGGTTGTCATTGTCCCAAACGCCCTCTTAGTTATTAATTTTATTTTCTGGTAATCTGTTTATTATTTCTGTTGTAAGTGTGAGTTTCAAATAGTTATTTCTAAACTAACGAGGAGAATACACTTTCACAAGAATTATGTGAAAGATTGACATTGTTTCTAACATACATCTTTATATAAAACATACATCTTAGTTTCCTTCTTGAAAAATGAAAAAATATATATATAATAGGAAATATTTACAAAATACAACTTCGTTTATCTTCCAGAAAAAAAAAATTAATTGAGAATATTACAGTCATGCCTAAAAAAGGTAGAGATTAGGTGTCTGTATGCATAATAACCATTGGATATCATATTTTGTAGGTAAATTAAAGCTGGTTTTTCTTACCATTTTGCGCAAGTCTGCTAATTTTTGAAGCATTATCTCAGCCTGCAAGTAACAACGGACACATTAATATGCATCTTTTACATTCATCCCAAACTCATATACAACACTATTATATCAGTTTTCGTTTCTAAATTTCTAAGCTTTAGTCTATTTGGAGGTGTTGAACCCAAAACTTGGAATTTTTTTTTAATGGACAAAGATAGGCACAATCAAGTTCATGAGATTTTTGGTACTAAAAAAAAGTTCATGAGATTTTTTTTCACAAAAAAAGAAAAAAATAATAGAGATTCCCATCAGACGTAATCTTAAATACTTGGCCTTGATTGAAAACTATTTTGTATTTTGCTTTTGATTTTTAAAAATTAAGTCTATTTTCTCTCATTTTTTTTACTATAATTTGCATTTTTCAAATTTTGAAAACAAAGAAAGATTTTAAAATCTAATTTTTTTTCTAGTTTTTTTAATTTTTTAAAACATAGATAAACCTTAGTTAACAAAATAAGAAATTTAGAAAAAGAAATGGTATTTATAGACTTAATTTTTCAAAAACTAAAAAACAAAAAACAAAAAGTAAATTGAATGGTTATCAATCCAGACGTTAAAGGATTAAATGATAATTGAACTCATTTAATAATGGAATGCCACATTTCAACTTATTCATATCCGAGTCTATTCGGTTTCTATGAATGGTTACTATCACTACCATTTATATCCTAATTAATCTACAAGGTTTAATCATCATTATGTCATTTGGGTGGCGATTTAATGTAATATTAGAATATAATGACAAATCATGCGACCCTTTATTGTGTCTATATCATTTCGTTCCCAACATTCAATCCCATGTTGGTCTCTTTCCTTAATGTTTGAGCCGTGGGATTTAGTAGTGATTTAACAATTTATAGACTTAAAAGCTTTTCTTAATAGAATCAGTAAGAAGATTTTGATCTTTTCAGACTTAAAAAATATCAGTACGGATCCGTTTGGATTAACTTAAAAAAATGTTTTTCAAAAAATTCATTTTTATTAAGATCAAAACGGTTTAAAATATACTCTAAATATCTTTTTAAGTGGTTATCTAACACTTCAATTTTTTTCTAAAATAACTTATTTTTAAATTAAACACTTTGAAAATGTATTTTAGTCAATTATCACTCAACTATATGCAATAAACTTAAAGATTTTAAATCTTTTTAAAAGAAAATTAACCATTTGATTTTATGAATACTACATATTCTGTTGCTTAGTTAAATCACAGTATCAAAAGCAAAAAACATGAATTTTTGAATTTGATTAAATCTAAACACACTGTTGTTGATAATGAAAAGCATTTCCATGTATGAAAAAAAAGGAGAACACATAAAATAATCACAATCTCTAAACAATTAAAGAAATCCTTCCATATTCTTTTGGTAAACTCGTTTATAATCAAGAAATCTGAAAAATTGAGAAGTAAAATTCAGAAATACGACAGATATCAAAATCACTTTTGGGTCGGACCAAATCCGATTTTATGATAAAGATCCAAGAAAATAAACAAAAATATTGTAATTGGGAGAAAACACCTTCAGTAGAGGAATCATTATTGTAATGAAATTTAGTGATTCCAACATAATAAAAAGAAAGGAAAAAACAATCCTTATCCTGAAAATACCTTCCGCTGTCTAGTGTGTGAAAGAGTTTTGTCCAACTGTTTCTCAAGGTTATGCAACTCTTTTAGATTCAGTGGTTCAAGTTCTTCTCCAAGAAAGTTCCTTCAAATTCACAAAACACGCATCAATTAAACACATACTTTTTTCTTTTGAAAAAAAAAACAAGGTCTTCCTTTTAAATTAACCTATTGGAACGTCGAAGAGATTCATATTTGGCTCTCAGCTTTGCCACTTCCTCTATCTGCATTATCAAGATGTAGATCATCATCATCATTAACAAATTCCAAAAGAAAAAATCTTCCTTTTAAATCAACCCTATATTTTTTAAATCGATCCAAGCATAACTTAGTAAATAAGACATAAAATGTGGTCGGCCTCAAATAATATGTCTCTCATAAGGTTAAATTGAGATTGTTTAAGTTAAAGGGAAATAAGAAGAATGAAAACCTGTATGTCACTCTCATCAAGATTGGTGCTTGATCCAGAGCTGTAACATCGCTGGTGATACCTCTCAAGGATCTTGTTCATGCTGAATTCCCATTGCAAATCAAGAAGGAAAAGAAAGAATAAATAATAAGAGAGAGAAAAAAAGAAAAAGAAGAGGGTTAAATTGAAATAAAACATAGTATACTCAGTGCTCCCAAATTCAAAGAGCTTTCCACGACTAGAGAAGATGATGAGAGCAACGTCAACATCACAAAGCACAGAGAGCTCACAAGCCTTCTTCAATAACCCATTTCTTCGCTTTGAGAAGGTTACTTGACGATTCACTTTGTTCTCTATTCTCTCAAGCACTACTTTTCCCCTTCCCATGATGATCGATCTATCCCTTATCTAATTCAATTACAACTATTAATAAACAAAAGAACAAAGTGTGTTTGTGTTGGTTTTATACTTCCTGCCTGTCCCTTTCCAACCTTATGACATACAAAATGGGTGGTGTGCCCTCTTGTTACTCTCCAACCTAAACATTTTATGACCAAACTCTCTCTTTTTCTTTCTTTTTCCCTTTCTCTATCTCTTCTTTTCATTTTTTTTTTCTTTTTAAATTCTTGGGGGACATGTCTTTTCCTTAATATGCTCCTAAAATCAAACCATTCTTCTAACAATTTGGTGTTATTATTGCTTTTTATGTCCAAACTACACCATGCCTCCATTGTTCATTCCTTCATTCCTGTTAGAATGTCTTCAATTTATTATATGCCATTTTGAATGACCAAGCACAAGATCTCGCTAAAGAGTGAGTTGAACACGTTGTATTCTATTTATGTTATTTACGATTTTGGCTTATAGGATTTAGAGTGTAATATATAATCTCTCTAACTCTACGGGTACATCTAAATCTGTAATATGATATTTTCTTACTAATGATAAATTGCTTTCTTCCTCTGCCATGGACATGGCTAATATACTGTTGATGAACCACGTAAATCTCTGCTTTGGTCATTCTATATTATTTATATTTGATTGTTAATTTCTTATAGTTCTTATCTTCGAGAAAGCTAGGATTTTATCTCAAAATCAATTGGGCTGTGAAATGAGTAAGAATAACTCGTGTATCAAATAAAGAATGTGGTGCTACTAATGTTTCAACCTAGTTGAGATATGTTGATTTTTTTTAACAAAATACTAAAGGAGGGAGGGATCAGGAAGTGCACCAGGACATCTCAAATAAGTTGACACCTCCATCATATCTCGATGCCAATAGTGCTATATTCCAATAATAAGAGTTATATATACAAAGAGCTAGAGGATAGCTCAAATCAAAAGAGGAATAAGGAGCAAGAGCAGGGGCTACAAAAACAACTTCCAGTTTAAGGCAATATAGAAAGCATCATAGCTACAAAATAGAGAAGATTTTGTACTCCAAAAGGTTGTCGTCGATACAATATCCTCCCACAAATGGCTTTGGTGCTTGATCACATTTTGGAAGATTCTTCGATTTCTTTCATCCCATGAACACCAGAGGCTAGCAAACATAATGTTACTCCATAATATGCCAGCTTTCAAATTCAACCTAAGGTGAAGGAGGCGATCGAAAAAACTATTTGAGAGTGAGGTTGCTGATATGAAGTCTCTGATACTAGACGATTCCAAAAGCTGGAGGAGTATTTCCAAAAGTCGAGATATCTTGATTAGAGATGTCTACACGGTAGGACGGGGTCGGGGATGCCATTCCCCATCCCCATCCTCGCTCCCCATTTCATTCCCCATCCTCGTGAAATTTTCCACGGGGATTGAGGTGGGGATTCCCCGTTGGGAATTCGCGGGGATTGAGTCCCCACATGGAATTTCTCCTCGTTACCTTTTTTGTTTTTGTTTTTTTTTTAAAAAAGTCAATTAATTTAAATCACTAATGTGAGCAAATTTTAATTAAATATTAATTTTATCACTGAAATATTTATTAGGGTTATTTTTACATGACAATTTGGATAAATTACTCAAATTTTGGCCTAAAAAAGCTAATTAATTTTTTTAATAGAAAGAAATAAATATAAATCAAATTATTCACATATATAATCTAAATTTAAATATCGATTTAAACATACTCATTATCTTTTCCAATAAATAATCAAATTTGAAATTTAAATGTAATATTTATATAACAATAATAACATAACATTAAATAACTATACTAAATAAATATGTAGAAGCTAATCGGGGGGGAGGGGGACGGAGATGCATTTCCCGTCCCCATTCCCGTTTAACTCATGGAGAATTTTTCCCCCCACTCCCTCCCCCATTCTCCGCCTAATCAAGGAATCCCCACCCCACCGCGGGATCTATGGGAAAATTGGACATCTCTAATCTTGATGCATCTTTTGATCCTTTTTATCATCTAGTTTCTAACTCATAAAAATATCTTATTATAAAGAAGGTAAGGTACCATAATCTTTTCAATGCGAGATGCTCAACTGTGATCCTTTTAACACGATCATTAAACCATGTTGGCTATTTTTTTTATTTTATTTTTTATAATGGTTCATTTTTTTAGTACAGGGTGTGAAGGGAATGAACATTATTCCATTTAGAAAGATAATCCAATTAAATGTTTTTATCTACTAGACTAAACTTGGATCAGACTGTGTATGATATGATTTGTTAGGATAAAAAACGTTTTCTTGAATATGTTTCTAAAATGGTATCATCTAGTTTGTCTCATTTGAAAACCTTCCGTACGAGTAATAAGTATCTTTACTCTCTTCTTGGCTAATTAGGTTTGAGATTACTTTTGCATCTCCAATAGTGTACCACTGGTAAATGCTGAGTAGTTTTGACGATTTTTTTGGGAAAAAAAAATAATAAAAAAATAAATAATCTTTTTTAGATATTTTAAAAATATTTATACAATTTCCAAATTCTCGTTTTAAACGTGATTAAGTGTTCTCTTTATTATCTTCTCTCCAACAAATAGTTGTAAGATTTTCAAACTATCTTTGTAATAGTTTGTGATTAAATATTTCTTCTAATAATGAATGAGGATTTTTAACTATTTCTTCTAATAATGAATTGAGGATTTTTAACTTCGATTGTATATGGAAAGACCTTTTGTCGTCTTTAATGAATGAAAATTTATGGACAGTGATATAAGAATGTTCTTAGGAAACATGAAGGAAAAAGAAAAAACATCTAAATCAATTATAGAATCAGCGAAGGAGAAAAAGTTGTTTATATATATATATATATATATATATATATATATATATATATTTAACGTCCGATCATAATAGCACTAATGCATTAGATCCCACGAAAACTCTACAATTAAATATATTTGGACAAGAGTAGTACTATATTAGATTACTACTTAAGAAATCTTCGTGGTACACCCCTTTAGAAAAATAGTAAAAGAATTCGTTATAGCACCTAATGACTCAAAGGAAAATAGTTGAAACTCATAAATACGTGTATATAGTATTTTTTTAAAAAAAATGATATAGATTCTTGACTTGTAAATTATAACCACACACAATCAAAATATTAAGAACAGTGGAGGAATAGTTGTAATTAATAATGGACATTGATCTAATAGACCGAAGGCTTGTGAGGCCACAAAAGACTATGGACCATCTCTTCGTACATCGTGAGATCACGTGGGATAACCCAACCACGATATTGTTGAACTCGAGTGCTTTTATGTAATATTTTTCCCTTGAACACAAGACCTCCTAAATGAACCTACTCTGATACCATTTTAAATCACCGATTGATCCAAGCTGATAAGTGAAGGTAAATTTATTTAATTTTATATCATCTAACACTCTTCTCCCTTGTGGGCTTGAAATATGAAGAATGTCCAATAAGTGAAAATCAAGATTAATTGGGGAGTAAAAAACATCGCAGAGGCTTGAAAACAGGACCTCCTTGGACCAGCTTCTCTAATATCATGTTGAAATGCCTTGAATCTGTTTGATGACGCTTCCAACAACCTAGTACAGGGGTCATATTTATTTATTTGCAGTTATTTACGTTTTTGACCCTATGGTTTAGAGCAGTGTGATATATAAACTCTCTAACCTAGAGGTGCCATTTTTTTATGTAATTCTGAAAACATTCTCTCGAAATAATATTGTTCTCCCTCTGCCCGTGGACGTAGCTAACACATTTTTAGTGAACCACGTATATCTGTGTGTCGATCTTCCCTACTCTACGTTCCTTTTTGTGTTCTTTAATTGTCGATTTCACAACAAACTGGTATTAGAGCCTTGTTAGGGATTTTTCAAAATTCCGCATTTGTTCGACAAATTGAAGATGTCTAGCGTGAACGTAAAGATCAACAAATTTATCGGGAGAAATAGTTTTGGTTTATGGCAAATCAAGATGCGATCCTTGCTAAAGCAGCAGGGGCTGTGGGCGCCACTGACAGGTAAGTCAAAGAAGGTTGTCGTGGATGACGAAAGTGGCAAACTCTTGAGGAGAAGGCTCATTTGACGATCATGCTATGTTTGGTTGATGATGTCATCATCGAGGTCGCAGATGAAGAAACTGTCGTTGGTCTTTGGTTAAAGTTGGAGAGTCTTTACATGACGAAATCTTTAACCAAGAAGTTGTTTCTGAAGAAACATTTGTATCATCTACGTATGCAGGAAGGTACATCCCTACGAGACCATCTTGATCAATTAAATAAAATTTTATTAGATCTGTATAATGTAGAGGTTAAGGTTGATGATGAGGATGCTGCCCTAGTTCTGTTGACATCTTTGTTGCCATCTTATGAGACTTTCGTTGACTCATATATTGAAGGGAAAGAAACTCTGACCTTAGAAGATACAAAGTCCACGTTGCTTATGAGAGAGGACTGTCAGAATGCAGGAAGTTCAGTTTCAGAAAGTCAGGCATCTGGGTTAGCTGCTACAGGAAGCAAGGGACATAGAAATTCTGGTAAGCAGAAGTCTAATCAAAATAAAAGGTCTTCGAAGTCAGAGGGTTCTAGATCAGATGATATTTGTAATTACTGTAAAGAAAAGGGGCATTGGAAAACTGAATGTCCTAAGATAAAAAGGAATCAGGAAAAGAAGGAAAAGAGTGATAAAAGGGAAGCATCCGCCTCTGTTGCACAAGTTGAGATTGATTCTAAAGAAGTCGAGATCGATTCTGATGGAGATCTAGCTTTAGTTGTGAATGAACAGTCACATTCTGATGATGTGTGGGTTCTTGATTATGGGGCATCTTATCATATGTGCCCAAATAGAGAGTGGTTCTCAATCTATCAAAAAATAGATGGAGGGAATGTTAGCATGGCTAACGGTGCTGTGTGCAAGATAGTTGGAATTGACTCAGTCACGATACGAACACATAATGGTGCCTTCTACACTTTAAAAGAGGTTAGGCATGTTCCACTAATGAAGAAGATTTTGATATCCTTTAATGTACTTGATAGCAAGGGTTACAGTTTTGAAGGTAAAGGTGGAGCAATGTATGTCTATAAGGGTTCTAAGGTAGTTCTGAAAGGCATAAAGCATGGAACACTGTATTTTCTATTAGGTTTCACAATAACAGGTTATGCTACTGTTGCATCGTCGGTCGTTCACAAGGATGATATGACTAAGTTATGGCATATGAGATTTGGTCATATGAGTGAAAAAGGGATGCAAATTCTGTCAAAAAGAGATCTTCTTTATGGGCATAAGGTGCAGGATTTTGAATTTTGTGAACATTGTGTATTTGGAAAGCTTCATTGCAGCAAGTTTCCAAGAGGTGTTCATTGTACAAAAGGGACACTTGATTATATTCATTCAAACTATTGGGGACCTTCCAAAGTTGAATCTACTGGAGGCAGTAGATATTTTTTTTATCTATAATTGATGATTACTCAAGAATGACTTGGGTTTTTATGATGAAGCATAAAAGTGAAGCCTTTAAGAATTTCAAACAGTGGAAGATATTGATTAAAAATCAAACTGGGAAGAAGACCAAAAGGCTGCGAACTGATAATGGTATGGAATTCTGTGGATCTGAATTTAATGAGTTTTGTAAAGCTGAGGGGATTGTTTGCCATCATACTGTTAGGAATACTCCATGACAAAATGGGGTTGCAGAACGTATGAATCAGACGTTGTTGGAGAGAGCAATATGCAAGCTTTCTAATGCAGGGTTGGCTAGAAAGTTTTGGGTAGAAGCAGTGATACATCATGTTATCTGATCAATCGTGGACCTCACACAGCTATTGATTGTAAAACACCTTACGAGGTGTAGTCTGGTAAGCCTCTAGATTATTCTTTATTAAAAAAATTTTGTTGTACTGTCTTCTATCATGTTAATGAGGGTAAATTAGAACCAAGAGCTAATAAGGGTATATTTGTGGGTTTTGGGGATGGAGTTAAAGGGATATAGAGTCTGGTCACCTTCTAAGAATAGAGTCATACTTAGTAGGACTGTGATATTTGATGAAAATTTCATGTTTAACTCAACTGTAAAGTCTTTTGTGACGTCTACTGATGTGGGAGAAAGTAGTATTGTTGATAAACAGGTGGAGATGCAATTCATTTAAACTGTGAATGAATTACAACATCAAGGTGGAGAAGATCAACACGTTACTACAGAAACTGATGTGTAACCAGAAATTAATGTGCCTAGAATGTCAGAAGTTGATTTGCCTGAGAATTCTAGATCACGAGTAGATCAACCGAGTATAGCTCGTGATAGAACTAGAAAAGTTGGTGTTGGACCGCCTGTGAGGTATGGTTTTGAAGATATGGTTACTTTTGCATTGCAGGTTCCTGAAGAGGTGGATCCTCATGAGCCATCCACCTATAGAGAAGTTGTGTCATGTGGTGAGTCTACTAAATGACTTGTTGCTATGGGGGATGAGATGGAATCTCTTGACAAAAATCAAACTTGAAAATTAGTTAAACGACCAAAGGATCGAAAAATTGTCACTTGTAAATGGGTCTTCAAGAAAAAGGAGGGAATATCACCTTCAGAGGGCATTAAATATAAAACTCGAGTTGTTGCTAGAGGGTTCACACAAAGGGAAGGAGTTGATTATAATGAGATCTTCTCACAAGTAGTCAGACATACTTCTATCAAGGTGTTACTAGCTATAGTAGCACATCAAAATTTGGAACTTGAACAACTAGATGTGAAGACAGCTTTCTTACATGGAGAGTTAGAGGAAGAGATTTATATGACCCAACCAAATGGGTTCCAGTGTCTAGGTAAAGAAGATTATGTTTGCAAGTTGAAGAAATCTTTGTATGGGTTAAAGCAGTCTCCAAGGCAGTGGTACAAACGATTTGACAGCTATATGATTGGACTTGGCTATAACAGGAGTCCATATGATTGTTGTGTATATCACAACAAAGCTGATGATGGTTCGATGATTTATCTACTTTTATATGTAGATGATATGCTCATAGCTGCAATGTCCAAGTCTGATATTCTGAAATTGAAGAATCTTCTCAGTGTTGAGTTTGATATGAAAGATTTGGGTGCTACTCAGAAAATTCTGGGTATGGAGATTTATAGGGACAGAGGTAAGAATAAGCCCTTCTTGCCACAGAAAGGATATATTTAGAAAATATTGTCCAGGTTTGGTATGTCATCAGCTAAGCCTATAGATACTCCTAGTGCTGTAAATGCTCGTTTTTCATCTGAGTTTTCACCACAGTCTGAAGCTGAGAAGGAGTACATGTCTCAAGTTCCTTATGCTAGTGCAGTGGGAAGTTTGATGTATGTTATGGTCTGTACTAAGCCTGATCTTGCCCATGCTGTTAGTGTTGTCAGCAGGTTCATGGGTCAACCTGGGAAGGAGCATTGACAAGCCGTTAAGAGGATGTTTCATTACCTTAGAGATACATCTGATGTTGGTCTTGTTTATGGGAATTGCGTAGAGTGTTTGGTGACCGGTTATTCTGATTCTGATTATGCTAGAGATGTTGACAGTAAGAGGTTTATGACTGTCTATGTGTTCACTCTGGGTGGTTCTGTTGTTAGTTGGAAGGCAACCTTACAGCCTACAGTTACTTTGTCTACTACTGAAACAGAGTACATGGCCTTGACAGAAGCTGCTAAAAAGGGAATATGGCTGAGGGGGTTAGTTGGTGATCTTGGTTTGCATCATGACCAAGCTATTGTATATTGTGATAGTTTGAGTACAATATGTCTAGTCAAGGATCAAGTTCATCATGAGAGAACTAAGCACATAAATGTAAGATATCACTTCTTAAAAGGTGAACAGAGAGTTAAAGCGATGAAAATTGGTACTGCTGATAACCCTGCTGATATGTTCACCAAACCGGTTCTATAAGGCAAGTTCCAACATTGTTTGGACTTGCTGAATGTTCTGAATTGTTAGTGATCCCCTTTGTGGGACACTTTGAGGCATGAGGGAGAAGTCTAGGTACGTCTGGCGATATTGATTTATGTTGCATTTGGTACATCTATTATCTGGGAGAGAATTCAAGTCAAGGTGGAGATTTGTTGAAATGCCTTGAATCTGTTTACTGGCACTTCGAACAACCTAGTACGATGTCATATTTATTTATTTGCAGTTATTTACGTTTTTTGACCCTAGGGTTTAGAGCAGTGCGATATATAAATTCTCTAACCTAGAGGCGCCGTTTTTTGATGTAATTCTGAAAACATTCTCTCGAAATAATATTGTTCTCCCTCTGCCCGTGGATGTAGCTAACACACTGTTAGTGAACCACGTATATCTGTGTGTTGATCTTCCCTACTCTACGTTCCTTTTTGTGTTCTTTAATTGTTGATTTCGCAACATATCATTCTAAATTATTGAATGACCCAAAAACTTAAGTTAATAGATGAAGGTAGTTATGTCATAAATAGAGAGTGACCTATCGCATTGCAATAAAATATGATCAAGAGTTTCAAGGGTTTGCAACTAAAGAGGTGCTAGGTTTAGGTTGCATCTTATAATTATTTTATAGATAATTATAAATATACTTCAAATTTAGGTTATTTAATTTACATTAAATAAAAGGAAAATTTTCCTTAATAGAAAAAATATCAAATTATTTACAAAAATAACAAAAAATAAAAATACTAATAGACATTGATAAATTTCTATCAATGTCTATCAGTGATAGACTTCTATCAGTTTTTATCACTAAAAGACACTGATAGACTTCTATCAACCTCTATTAGTCACTCTTAAAGACAATTAAAATTTTGTTATTTTATGTAAATGGTTTCGTTGAAGACCTCCCTCGATAAAATACTGAGCTCACTTTCTATGTTATTAAAAAAAAAAAGGGTAAACAGCTCTGTTTCATCAAAGTATTGAATAACATGTAGATTATATAACTAGTGAATCTTATTTGTCATATCATGCATTATCAAAATAAATTATTATACTGGTGTGATACATTATGATTGAATATAATAAACACTTTTTTTACGGGAAAGTACACGCACAATTAAATTGCCATGGTTTTTGTTCTTTTAATCATTTTTTTTTCTTTTTGCGGAGTTTGCCTCGGTGTCTTCTAGCTTCTGGTCATTAATATTCGTTTGACAATGTATTTCAATAATTAATGAATAGCTTCACATGAAGTAGAGTAGAATCCAAGGAAAAAAGAACCTTTTTATCCTAGATTTTGATTCTAATTTCTACTTAATAGTTAAATTTAAAAATATTACATTTGAGTTTAATTTTAATTTTATTTCTAATTTAAAAAATTTAAGATTTTCAAATTTATGTTAAAATTAAACTCAAAACTTAAGAACTAAAAAGGTAAGATTTTCAAATATAAGAACCAAATAAAAACTAGATCCAAAACCAATAGATCGAAAAGATATTTTTTCTTAGAATCCAATACATAATTCAAAATAGATCAAATGGGCTATAGTTCTAGTTTTCACTTCAGACATTCGTATTACAACCATTATTCAATTTAAGAGCATTTGGGTATAAGTAGCTATTTAGTCTTGAGATTCACACCATAAAGAACTAATAAGTCATAAAATTGATGTTAATAAGTTGTAGAGTTCGAATTTAGTTTAAGAATTCGGACAAAATATCTCTACCTACCCAATTTCTCCCGAAACACTTCTAGATATGTTAACATTTATGCATACCATTAAATGGTGGAAGGACATAGAAGATAAAACAAAGTACGTGAGAGTGTAGAGTCGTATAGACTAAGATAAAAGGATATGATAAAATAATAATTTCAAGTTATATTTAACTATGTATTAATTATATATAGATTGTTACCTTTCTGTTACGAAGAATCACCTTTTAAAATTACAGAAACAATGCAATTAAACCCCATCATTGAAATTCTTTTATAGTAGTGTTGGGTTAGATTCCACCAAATTTAGAAATCAAGATATAGTTGACATTTTAAAACTGTTGTCACTAATACATTTTGTTTTACCTTCTTTGACTTTCAAATTTGTTGTGGTTCCATTTTAATATCTTTTTTATAATTTTCACCAGACTTTAGTTTTTGAAATTGAAAATTCAACGATGTGATCAATGTAACATTGCTTTTTTAAGTATACAGATATTATGTAGGAAGATTTAAATTTGCGTTTCATAAAGAAAAACACATGTCAGTGGATAATATCACACCATTATAAAGATAAATTGAGGTTCTATGGTCTAAACATAGTTATATTGGTGAGTTCCTCAATGATTCGAATAAAAATAATGAGTCTAGATGAATGCCTCAAATCGAGCTCTGTCAAATTGCTTTTTAAGTAGTTTCTAAAAAGTAAAGCTAGGAGAATTTATACTCAAAGTTGATAGTATTGATTATACCGTTTGTAGAGATTCTATTATCATATTAGTGTTTATATTGACCATTTTGACAACTTCAATAGATGTTGGGTTTTTCATGTTTATTGATTAAGAAAAAGAACGAAAAAGAAAATATTAATAATTTGATATTGTACTTACGTAGTTTAAATTTGGTCGCCATAATTTGCATGGTTAGAGTTTAATTTACATTTGGATCCTTATGATTTAATCTCAATGTAATTCCTATAATTGAGTTAGAACTTTACCCTGTCCTAAAACCATTTTTTAGCCGTAAAAAAAAAAGGTTTTTTTTTTCTCTTCTTGTTTTTCAGCCTCATACAATTAACTAACACACCAACTATAGTTTACTGTCACGGTATATAAAATTACACGGCAAAACATTAAGCCTTATGATATCAACAATTATTTTTAAGGACATTTGTAAATATGACAATTAAATTCAAAGTATTTATAGATGTAGTACAATGTAAAAAAAAAATTGTAGATATAACAAACTTTAGATTTTACTTTCGAAATCTATCGATAATAGACCATATTGCTAGTAGAAGTCAATCAATGATAGACCATATTATTGGTAGGAGTATATCAATGTCTACCACAACTGATAGATTTGGTTATATTTGTAATTCTATAAAAGTACGTTGCTATACAATTAATTTTATCCCTAAAAGTTCTACCCAATATAATTTCTCTTATTTTTATGAGATTTAACCTGGTCCGTACAAATGAAACTAAAATTTTAAAAGTTTTGTGAACAAAAATTGAAACTAAATTCAAAATAAATTATTAAATTATCAATTGACAAAAAAAAAAAACGTAAACTAACGTGTGAATGTAAATTTTATATTATATTCATATTCTAAAATAAATGAAACACGTCAAAACTTTTAAACTGATAAAATAAAATGTAGGTTACATTATACCAATACCCCAAACTTTTGGAACATTTTTCAATTATGCTCTTAAAATATATTAGTATGGGTCATGTTTTTTTTTTTAAAAAAAAAAACACAATCAGAGAGTTTTTTAATACAAAAAATTAGATGAAAATTAACGGATCAATTAATGTGTAAGATTTAAAAGACATAATAACATCATTTATAACTTGATTCACATAAACTAACATGAAAAATTAAGGTGTAAAACTTGATTATGTAAATGATTTTAATAATGATATTGCTAGATCATTGATATAATATTAAATTTACTTTTACCAATCAAATTAAGTTTTTGGGTCCATCAGTATTTTTTTGAGCCATCGATATAAATATCAATCTAATTTTAAATATATAACTGTAAATTAGCACATAAGTTTTTTTTTTTTTTTTTTCTTAACACATGACATGATTTTTTATCATTTATTTGAATGAAAAATAGATTAGTGAGAGTAATTTGAAAACATAAAAGTAAAAATAAAACATTATTGTTAATTGAACAAAAAAAGAAAAAGGGGTGTCCTTTCACTGTCGTTGTTAGAAGAGAATGTGCTCCCACAAGGCCCCAACACGAAGAGAGCAGGTCACTTCTACAGACTATTCATGGTCTTCGGAGGCTGCCACGTGGCACTCAAAGCAGGTTATTTCCGTAGCAATAGACTCTCAGCTTTTCATCTCATGTCCCTTATCTTCTGTAACTCTGATTACATATACTTACACGTGTCGACTTGCACGTGTCGACTTTCTATTTGCTCTTTATTTCTTTTTTAATGTCCTTACCCTCCCCCAACTTATTATTATTGTCCTTTTCCTCCCTTTATTAACTGTGGGGTCCATTTACTTGTGCATCTTCAGACGTGTCACACGCTGCCATCCCCCTTTCAACAGATGCCCATCTATTCACTTCCACACAACCAATATTAACTTGACGCGTGTTCCAATTTTCAAGGGGTTTCGGGCACTATCATCAACAACAAGACACCATTTTTCTCTCTTTAATTATTCTTAATTATTCCCATCACTTTCTTTTCTATTTTCCCAAACCAAACTATGTTAATTGAAATACTTTCATTTTGGCTAAAAATACAAAGAAGTTTGAATTTTTATGATTGTGTTTGAGATCTAAATTTCTTTAAAATTTCACAATTTTATTTTTGTTATTTCATTCCGAAAAATTCACAATTTTATTTTTGTTATTTCATTCAGACTCTACTGCTCTCAATTTTGTACTAAACGAATTTCTGAATTAAGAAAAATATACAAGTTAGTAGAATCAAAGATTTATCAAATTTTAAAATTAAAAGTTCAATTACATTTTAATGGTTAAGAATCTAATAGTATTTTAATAATTTAAAAAAATTATTAGACATTTTTTAATTTTTGCCACTAAAATACAACTCTAACATTGTTATGATTAATTTAATAGAAATTGGAGTTGGTGTTGGATTTTTCTTCAAACTATTTAGTAGTAATGTAATGGTATCGATTTTTTTAAAATAATGTTATTTTAATAACTAATAATAAAAATGGGGTGGGTAGAAAAATTTTGACGGGATACACGATTGTTTAAAATTATATATCGGATCTACATGTATCTTAATGAAACATGGATGGGGTGCACAATTTTGGTTAAATCGTGGACAGAATACACAATTTTAGTCCATATAGATTACTGTTCATGGACTTCATGCCAGTTTGGATGCCACCACAAAATCATAGACGGGTACACAATTTCGTGATCCCAAGTCAATAAAAATATCACAATTTATAAATTTATCGATTAAAAATGAAATAAATTTTTAACTAAACATGAAATTAACCAATAATAAATATCTAAATCAATTACCTTTATAAATGACTTTTTAATTTATGCATGTAGAACCTCACAAGTAAACATGAAATTAGTTCGTAATAGGCACGAGAATGAGAAAAAATAGATATGGAAAGAGATCCATTAAGATCACTTTGATAGAGTCTTGATTGAGTTGAGTCCATCAATTACATGGGTTGTTTGCCTATGAGCAAGGAAAGCAAATAAAAAAATAAATGGCCAATACACAAATTCCAAAACCCAACAGAGATGGAAAGAGAAATAATAACTCACCAATTGGCTGAAGTTTGTACCTTGATTACTGTATTATTTGTGGAGGAAAATGTCCAAAATCAAGCAACTTTTTGAATGGTGAGTAATCTCATTTTTGCATTTTTTTGTCATTAATTCTCATAAATAGTAATGTATTTTCTTTTTAATTCTAGTAAAGCAATTGAAATATGGGACATGAAAATTTTTTATTAAATATCTTATAAAAAAAAAAAAAAGAAAAAGAAGATAGATAGAAAAGTATTGAAAAAAAAATATGGTTGATAAATCGTAGACGAGATACACGACTTTAATCACATAGAGTGCAACACAAGCATGTCTTGGATCGGATGCCACCTAATACCACCAACATTCTAAGCCTTCTGAAATCGTGTACCCTATATACGATTTACCAATCACATTTTTGTCAATAGTTTTCACTTCTCTATTTTTAAATTTTTTTAAGCTATATTGTTTTTTTTTTAAAGAAAAAAAATGCTACTACCCTACTTTTATCATTTTTTTTACAAACTACCCTATTGTCGAAATTAATCCTAGGCATAGTTTTCATTTTTATATATTTTTAAATGTATATGTTAGTCGTGCTCTTTCTTGCCTCCCCCTACCTCTATCTCACTTCTCCTCTCGCTAATCGCCATCCACCTCCCATGCTTTCCTTTCCCCCTCCCCTTTTTTACTCAATGATTTCCACCAAAATATGGTACAACAATTTCATATCATTGATGATATTTTTGTGAGACCGATCATCAAATATTTTTGAAATAAAGTAAAATAATTATACCAAACAAGTTCTCACAAAATAAAACCAATAAGGCAACAAATAAACTTGAGATATTATTCATTAGGCTCAAAATGTAAAACGACACAAGAACATTATACTTATTATGCATAATAGTAAAAACATACTAAAATAAGCCAATGAAAAATAATACAAAAAAAGTTCATACTCGTATGGCATAAATCACTATTATCATACATATGACTGTTGAATGACATTAGTGTAGAAAAAGAAAAATAACCCATTGCACATATACCAAATGTTGAATTTCATGTCGATGGAATATTGTTTTCAATCTATGAAGAAATAGAATAAAAGGAGGATCATCTCTTCTAAAGTAGAATATGAGATATCCCACTCTCAATATATATATATATAAAAATCTCCGAATGGAAGTGAAAAAAACGTTCCCAATGACTAAGCAATTCAAAAGAAGAGATTTATTTTTATATTTTTGTAAAGTTGAGCCGAGAGAGAAAAAATCATAAACAAATCAATTTTCAGGGACCTAATTCACTTCTAACAAAGAAAGTATCACAAATAATTCAACAATTCAAGATCTACTGAGAAAAAATCTTGAACAAACAACAATAATAATAATAATAAACATATTTAGTATCTCATGTATGCAAAATTTTTCTTAAAAAGTTAATGCAGATACCATTTAAATAAAAAGTACATAATAATTGCATTTCCAAATAACAAAAAAAAAACTTTTCTAAGAAAAAAATCAATAAGGAAAAATAAATATGCACTGGAATACTGATCATGTTTAGTGACGTGGAGATCATCAAGTGGTGCTAATATGATTCTATTCATATGAGTGAAGGTGGAGATCAAACATTAAGCTTCCTCTCAGGACAATATAAGATTCAATAAAACCACTTGGATTTATCTTTTTTGGCAATAACTAAAACCCACTATAGATTTACATAAAATCATATGCACAAAAATTGGGAAAATCAAAAAATGCATTTGAAGTGAGAAAATTGTCTTAGAAAGACCATGTGAAATCGTTGAACTCTAATTCTTTCACATATATATGCAAATGTTAGTCAGATTAGTCAAAAAATATATAAATACTAATGGCTAAGATGCCAAAGATTGATATCTCCATTCTAAATGGAGTTTTTAATTAAAAAAAAAAAAATTGATTATCGGATTTGGATGTTTACTCCTAAATTATGTACAAAGTATTCTATCAAGTAGAAGAAAAGAAGAGGAAAAAAGAAAAAAAGAAAAACAGGCCAAGGTATAGTAATTGGGCTGAATCATCACACAAAAGGGGTGGGTAAAACATGATTGTGAAGCCCATAACACATTTATTATGCCCATGGGCTTAGTAAAAAAATGCATATAAATTTCTTTTTGAAATTTTACACACATCAGGGTGTTTTCAGACCTAGGTTGGGAAGGAAACAAATCAATTGATTTTTACAAATGGAGGGGCAACGCTATTTGCTATAATGGAATTGTTTCACATGGGTTAGAAATGGAGAAACTCTTTAATATTGTATAGATAAAATTACTACTATAATTGACTAACAGAAAGATGAAAAACCGTTCTATATCGAAATGTTAGGTAGACTAACAGAACCAGTATATCATTATTCGAGAGTAGAAGAATAAAGATACAATAAATGTCAACACCAAGTACGTCCCACAAAATGATTTGTAGTCATGCTTTATCTAAGCTTGCTTTGATTCTTCATAAGAGCAAATAATTCCTATTGTCAATTGAGAACGGACAAACGAAATAAAATTGTTCGAAGCGAGACTCAAGTAGTATTTTGTTATTGAAAAAGGATTATTACAATTGTAAACAAGATTTCACATTAGCTAAGAAGAGAAAAATCCACCGAAAATCGGATATCGAATATAAGTAAAATAGAAAAATAGCGATGACCTCTTTGTTCAACTTTCTGAATTAGACATTTTAGATTTCACATGTGTGAGGAATAGCTAGTTGTATTCCTTTTTTGTGGTTAATAAAACTGCTATTAAAAAAAAGTCCTCTTTAGAACTCTAAACAATTGTTGGTTTAATAATTCCAAAATAAATAAAACCATACTATCGTCTTAATCAGTTTGAGATTTAGGGGATATTGAAAGAAATAATTTTAATGTATTATCATATATGTTAGAACACTAAATATAGTAGTAATTACATATTTACTGCATAAGTATGTTTATTGATTGCCAACTAAAATACATAGTACATGACATTTTAACTAGATTGTTAAAATTTTAATAATTACTAACAAGTTTTGATTGTTTGACCCAAGAAACAAATTTGTTATTGAATAGTATATTTTAAAGGAAAGAAGGAGGTACGTATGATTTAAAGGGATAAAAGAAAGAAAGATATTGATAAAGAAATTGAGATTGGTGGTATTCGTGAATTGGGTTGGTTGAGTTGAATGACTTATTGGATCCAATTTAATTATTTGGATTATAAATTTCTTCAACCCAAATAATTCTTATTAAAAAATAAATCCAACCCAACCCAACCATAAAATATTTGAGTTGGGTTGGTTCGGGTTATTCAGGTCATTTATTAAAATTTTGCAAAATGTAAATATGTAAAAATCGAATTTAATTTTTTTTCATATATTGGATTAAAATTAATTACTCAACTTCAATTTTTATAATGAAAGATTTCTTTTCAAATTGTTAAGAAATTATTTTTAAGAATTGTTGGAGAATAAATTATTAAAAAGATAAAGAAATTAAATAAAACTAAAATTAACATATGTATAAATAATTGTATGGTAAGTAACAAAAAATATATATTTTAAAGTTAATAAAAAATTCGAGTTAGTTCAGGTCGGTTTGAGTTATAGTAGGTGAATTCATGAACTAAACAACTCATACAATTTTTATTTGTTTGAACCCAACCCAAACTAATTGAATTGATAACTCAATCCAAATCACATAAATTAAATTGGTTGATCGATTTTTTCTGGTCTAACGGATTTTTTGAAATCCCTAATTGAGACAATTGGGTAACCTCAATCATAGTAAGTAAAGGGAGAAAAAAGGGATGTCTTGTAATAAAACCAGTCTTGTCTTGTCTGTTCTCTCCAAAACAACAAAACTTCTTTTCAATCTCTACAATTTTAGTGAGTCATTACCATCTCTAATTTTTCAGTTATTTACCTAAATAATAATAATAAATAAAAAGAAAAAGAAAACTTATGGGTGGAGCAAGTTAATTACCCAAAAAGCCCCTCAATGTAATCTTACCCTTTTTCTGTTTGCTATTAGATTTTTTTATTTTTTAAATTTTTTTGAAGAGTTTTTTCTATTATTTTTTTTAATAAATTCCTCATGATAACATACCGGGGGAGTCAAACGGTATTTATTTATTTGTTTTGAGATGATTGAGATTTTATTGATAACCATTTGATTTTTAATTTTTAATTTTTAAGAATTTAAGCTTATAAGTACTACTCTCACCTATTGGTCTTACATTTTAGATTGTTTTTAAAATACAAACAAAACTTTGAAAACTAAAAAAGTAAAGTTTTTAAAAATCTATTTTATTTTTTAAATTTAGCTAACAATTCAAATGTTTACATAGAATAGATGAAAATCATGATTAAGAAAACAAATATAATTTTAAAAAATAAAAAATCAAATAGTTATTAAATGAGACATAATTTTACTTTTTTTTATTTTTTTATTTTTTTTTAAATTAGAGATCAGTGCTTATTTATTCATATTTGAAAAAGTGGGTTTTCCTCCTCATTTAGGTAAAGTAGCATATCCTATATCTTGCTTTTGCCTCTTGACTTTTGTTGTATATTTGTAATAGACCATTATGAGATTCGGATTAATGAGTGGGAAAAAACGTACTTTTGGTTTATAACTATATTTCTCAAAAAGTTTCTTTAATTTCAACTCTATATTGAAACCTTTGATGATTCTCTAATTTAGATTTGTACTTCAGGAATTGACATAAATTTAACCTAAAATAATGAAATGAAAATTAATTAATATAGTGACTAAAGAATGAACTAGTTTGTGTTCTTTACCCAAAAAAAAAAAAAAAGCAAAAAAGACATTTGTACGTTTATTTTGTTTGGGAAAAAACATTTGTACATTTGTTACATGAGAACTTAAAAGACAACTGTTGCAATTATATATGAATTAAAAAAACAAAAACGAAAACAAATTGATATTTTGAGCTACTTATAATTTTTTTCTTTTTTGTCAAAGGTACTTATATTCGTTGACAGAAATATGACCTGCTGAGCTTCATTTATAATAAGAGAGTATCTTGGACAAGCTAAAGAAAAGCCTCCCAATTGAGAGGTAGAAGCAACATAATTACAAAATAACTTGGATTTAGTGCACTAATTAGTTACTAAAGTGAGAATATCCTCTCATAGGAGAGCTTGATTCTGTTGAGAATATGAAAGGTTTCCTTAATAATGAGAGTATGAAAGTTTCATTATTAAACTATATCCGTGACTTTTGAATTTTGTAATCAATAGTGTCCATTGAGATCTTTGGGAGTTTTGTTTGTGTTAGAAGTTATGAGTATTAAGTAATATTTATGGTTTTTTAACCATTGAGATTCTATACCTATCTTCTGTAAGCCTATATAAATGCATGTTTAGTTAGATGAAGATATCACTTTCTCCATACTTGTGTCATGCACACATTTTTCTCTTCTAACAAAGTGGTATCAGAGTCTTATAGAAAATTTAAGAGAACAATAGCCAAAGGTGGGATGAGTTCGCTTCAACGACCGATGCTTATCAAGCTTAACTATGACAACTGGAGCATCAAGATAAAAATGTTACTAGGAACACAAGACATGTGGCGCCAAAAACTTGATGTGTTTTTTGTGTGATGTGATGAAAATTAATCCTAACATGTGCCTTTTAAACTTATAAATGCATTGTTTTGTCCAATTGAACCCAAGTGCAAGTTCAATAAGAGTCTTGGAGAGTCTAAGGTCAAACACAGGGATCACATCTAATCTCACGATGAAATAATTATTTCGACCTTATGCGAAATGTTCTTCAATTATGTGATGATTTGGATTTGCTTAATCTAAATTATTAATTACAAGTATAGTGCATAAATGATGGTGGGTGTGTGAGTGATGATGCGATGGATGATACGTATGGAATGACAAATACAAAGTGAAAAGAAGTAACTTGTGGGGGTTGAGAGATGGGATTTCAATAAACAAAGTAGGGCTGAAAAAGATTTCTACTAACATTTCCTAAGCAATGCATAAGTCACGCGTTCATGCGAATTACTCGTAAATTATAAACTTCACCTATTAGTGCTTTCAGTCACAATACCCTATTTCTAGGATGCATGCAATGACTATTTCATGCAGAAGATTGTTTTTTATTTCTAAAGCTACTTATCCTCTTATTTAATGAATTCTAAATTCTCTTAATTTCTTAAGAAGTGATTAATTGTATTTAGAGAAATATTTTGATTTAATCTAAAATAGTTCATGAAGCATACGCTGAACAAGATGAATGCTTACTCATGTATTACTTAGTAACATGTTAGTCTTATCTTTCCCAAGCCATTACGAATTTAGTTGCTCATGCTGGATGGAAGAGACATGGATGAAAAAATATAACGGAATTCATATGGTAATGAGAGTTTTCCAATCTCTACAGAATAATACAAATATTAATGATAAGAAGAATGAAATAAAAAGACAAGAGAGAATGTTAAGCACCAGACTGCAATTTCTTACGTCCTTGGCTCCGATGGTTGCTACTTCACGACGATTGTAATGATGGTGATGTTTTTCTTTCTCCTTTTCAGAGAGAAAATTGAGCTTTCACCCAAAATTCCTTAAAGAAAAGCTTAAAAGGTGATAGCTATGGTGGATGTGAGATGGAAAATGAGTAGAGCTTTGACCAATTTCTTGGTTAGAAGTCTGATACTTAGGCAATTCTTCGATGGACTATTATAGCTGTCAAAAAGGAAGGTTCCATGCCTCTTCCTAATGATTATATTGACCCCTTGCATTAAATTTCATGTCATGTCGTGTAGTCTGCCTCGCGTCAGAGATTCATTGGCTTTGCCATGAACTTTTCATATCAGATACCAACTTGATCTTTTTTATTTGACTTCCACTGCCCACACTATTCAGATCGGGAATTGAAGTCGTTAATTCGACTCCAAATTGAAACAAAAGAAAATTTATAATACCGAACTACTTCTATTACTACAATGATGTAGTAACAGTGGTAAGTTTGAGTCGATCCGTAGAGAAGCACGATTGGTTTTGTTAAGTTAATTTTCTAATTAGAGCGATAAATGGGGGATTTTGATGTGGAAGAGACAACATGTATGAAATTGAAATAAAATGCAATGGATATATGAAACGATGATGGATTCATTTAGTTCTCGGATCAAGTATTCATTCAATGTAAATTAAATCATTGTTTTTAGCCAAAATATCATATATTTGAATTATGCATGCATAAGTACCCAATCAATGCGAATTAACTAATCTCTATAAGCCCGAAAATCAATTAATATGAATTGATTGAGCATCATAGTTCATAGTTGAGGCTGGAAAGTCGTGCCCTAACTAACCTACATACTCTTAGATGCAATTGGGTCCTCAGCGGCCATAAAGAACTAGAAACACATGCATTAAGATTCAAGATTCCACTATGTTGATTAAGTGTCAGGAAAGCTATGTTCAAATAATCAATTTGTTCATTAAATCTAGATTAAACGTGTGATACAAAGATTCATGGATAGCATAAAAACCTAAGCATGCTTATCTAATATGTGCTACAAGGGTAAATTCAAAGTATGGAAGATACAAGGATGCGTGCGAACTTGAATTTAACTAGCAAAGACGTGCATTCATGATAGGGGCGTTAATCCACACATAAAAGCAAATATAAATCAAACAAGATTTAAGAAAAACATAATTCTAGATTATAGCATAAAAATTGAACTGGAAACTCATCAAAATACAAGAATGCTTAATCTAAGAACTAATCGAAAGATTACCTCATTGATTCATAGACAAACCAATGGGATACAATCCAATACAAATTCATAATTTGAAAATAAAATAAATCTAACCTAAGGACACTAAAAATTAAAGGGAATAGAAGAAGAAAGAAAGCTTGACTTTGACCTCCATACTTCAGCTCCAAGATTCGGCCTAAACCCCTAAAATTTAGCATATTCTGACTGATAGCTCGTAGAAATACAAGCTATTGTAGCCTTTTACTTAGAATTATGAGGGCTAACAATCAAAGTATGTGTTAATAATACTAAGAATTCATGTGAAAAGTGAGCTTACATCAACTAGCACTAAAAATCCTTACTAACCCTATACCATGCATTATTCCACGTCAAAATGTCCATTTTTGCAGATATAACAGGAACTGATTGCATGTGTTGGTCTCAGATCGCCGTTGACTACATGAATTAATTGTCATAAAGATTAGTTCGCCACATGGAATGTTACGTCCACAGAGTGATAATCGTGATAAAAGTCTGCTCGCAAGGTAGATGGAATGCGTTGGCGCTTTAGGATAAATAAGCTCGGACGCATACCTTGGGAGCATCAACAAGATAAGATGACGTTGACATTGCCTATACCACGACAAAGGTAGCAGGGAGGCAGAACACAATCATGAACATTGTCGGTGTTTAACCTCTAGAAATAGCACCTTGGACCTTCACTTTAAAGCATCCGAGCTTCTGCCTTAAGGTAGATGCTTGTGATCACAGATGAGAGCATGAGTGAGATTTCTTTGAGAATTCTTCACTTCTATAAGCCATTCCGAGTGATGATCAGATTTTTCGCCAGAGATAGAGCTCGAGAGAGACGTCTCACCATCCATCCATGGCGCCACCAGTAGTCTTGACGCATTTTGGATGAAAAACAAGATATTGTTTTCATCTAGCCTTCCATTTCTCCTCCTGTCTCTGTATTGTATTATATTTTGGCTTAAGATATTAATACATTTTGTAATCAATGCATATCTTAATTCCTTCAGCGACATCTTCTTCATCTTCTTCATCTTTGTCATCGCTTACCTTCATCGTTTAGTTATCAAAGGCGATTGCATACTCAATCGTGTAGCCTAGAGATAGAACGCATGTAGCAACCCACCAAGAGGTGTATGTTATGCGAGTATAGTGAGTTAATCCTCTTCACTTGGTGTGAGGCTGTAGCAATGCTTGTTTATGGGCTGTTGCAATGTTTTTCTATGAATGATTAGTCGCAACTAACAGCCTGAGAGGGAGAGTAGTGGAACACACTAAAGCGAAGTATGCATTGTTCCTAGAGATAGGCACGATCTTATGCTCGACACAACTATGCATTATAGAGTTCCAAATCAAGAGCAAAGAGTTTGTAAGCTTAATAGGTCCAGGCTGAAACAAGCATCTAGATCTTGGAACATCAGATTTGACATTGCGGTCAAGTCGTTTGGCTTTGATCAGAACGTTGATGAGCATTGTGTCTACAAGAAAATCATCAATAGCTCAGTAGCTTTGCTAGTACTATATGTGGACGATATTCTACTCATTGGGAATGATGTAGGGTATTTGACTGACATTAAGAAGTGGCTAACTTCCCAGTTCCAAATGAAAGATTTGGGTGAGGCACAATATGTTCTAGAGATCCAGATCATTCGGGATCATAAGAATAAACAGTTAGCCCTGTCTCAAGCATCGTACATCGATCAAATGTTGATCAGGTATAGGATGCAGGATTCCAAGAGGGGTATGTTACCCTTTAGGCATGGAATCGTTTTGTCTAAGGATCAATGTCCTAAGACACCTCAAGAGGTTGAGAAGATGAGACAGATTTCCTATGCTTCCGCTGTAGGAAGCTTAATGTATGCAATGTTGTGTACCAGACCCGACATTTGCTATGCAGTAAGGATTGATAGTTGATATCAGTCCAATCCAGGATTTGATCACTGGACGGCAGTTAAGACGATCCTCAAGTATCTTCAGGGAACAAGGGACTACATGCTCGTGTATGGAGATAAGGATCCGATCCTTACAGGATACACAAACTCTGAATTTCAGACCGATAGAGATTCTCATAAATCGACATCGGGGTCAGTGTTCACTCTGAATGAAGAGGCTGTAGTGTGGTGATGCATCACGAACTCTACTATAGAAGTCGAATACGTAGCCGCTTGTGAAGCAACTAAGGAAGCTGTTTGGCTGAGGAAATTCCTTTTAGATTTGGAAGTTGTTCCCAATATGGATTTGCCTATCACTCTTTATTGTGATAACTGCGGGGCTATGGAAAATTCAAAAAACCCTTAGAGTCATCGTCGGGGTAAGCATATAGAGCAGAAATACCACTTGATCAGGGAGATTGTGCATCGTGGTGATGTGAAAGTCACAAAGATCGCGTTGGAGCACAACGTTGCTGATGCCTTTACAAAGGCTTTCATGGCTAAAGTCTTCGAGGGTCACTTAGAGAGTCTGGGTCTGCGGGACATGTGGCACCTTGTCTAGGGCAAGTGGAAGATGATACTTGGGTATACCTAGTTTATTGTATATTGTACATGTTTTGTATTGTATTGTACATTTGTCTCCCGAGGTATTTGTATAGTGGGAGATTGTTGGGATTGGTGTCCAAATTCTCCCGAAGTCTCGTTGTTTGTAATGATACACATATTTTTAAGAATAAAATAATTGTTATTTCATTCTGGCATTTACTCATACCCAATAAACAAAGCTCCATGGTTATCTTATGTAAACTTAAGCATGTATATGTGATATACAAGTGGATCATGCCTTAAGTGATAACCTAAATAGGTCTGTAGTATAAGGATTAAGGTGGGATACTTGATCTTGGTGACACTACGGATACGGCCTGTTTTGTAGAGGTTTGCTAGTCTTGTAAACTAGTACAAATGGCAGATCCTGACCATTTCATGTGGAGACATACGAGCGGGCTAATTCTGGGGCTTGAATATAGTGGCCACAACTTCTCTTTGAAAGAGGGGACTCAGTCATAACAGAACTATGACTTATGTTCATTACAGGATTTAGTGGTACTTAAGGAGTTAGATGTAACTACAGGGTAATAATGGTTATTGGTCGAGCTGTACTTACAAGCAATCTATGAAGAGTTGTCGCACTACTGATTAGTTAAGATGGACACATAATATATCTGTCATAAAGAGAATTCAGCTATCGGTCTTTAGTGAAGTGCTTGGCAGTTAACGGATGGTAGATCCCGTGACTAAAGAGTTTAGTCAGTTATTCACGTACCATTGGAGCTTTGAGCTACAGGTCTATAAGGTCCTCTTGGTAGCTCAATGGATTCAAATTGGGCATCAGTTCTTGTTGTTGATTTGAAATGTTCAAATTAACAAGAGGTAATTCGATTATATATGATATGATCGGTATGGTGTATGAGATACATCTAATGAAGGATTTATATGAATGAGATTTACATTAAGTTCCATGAAATAGAAAATGAGCTATGGTTTAAATGTTTCATGAGTTGAAATATTAAAACTATAGGTTATAAATATAGTATGATAAGTTAGTTGTCATTTATATTTATAATAATATTAATTATTTGATAATTATATCTTTTTCTCTAATAACCAATTGAGTGGGAGGTTATTGGTGGTTTCATAGTAACCGTGAGATAAAAGGAAAAATGCTTTCCTAATTTTAAGAAGTGAAAGGGTTGAGAAATTGATGTTTTGAGATTTCCAATCTCGAAAAATTCTCACGGGAAGTTGTCAAGTAAATGAGATTTACTAAGTGACAGCTTGGAGTTAGCTAAACGATCATGGAGTGTTAGTAAGAGATAGACACTCAGCTAAGCGATGAGCTAAACAATCGCATAGCTTTTGCTAGATGATTGCTTAGATTTTGCTGGATGATTGGGCATTGACCTATTTGATAGGCTCTTTCATCTCCCACTTGCTCAATCGCTTACACGATTGTGTTTCCTCCTTTTTTCTACCTCAAACCATGTCCACACAGAGCCCACCCTCTGGATTCTCACACCGATTGGGATTGATGCCCTAAAGTCTCGTGTTTTGTAGTTTGTAAACAAATTATACGAACGCTTGTGTTGTATAATATATGATATTTACTTCACATCTTGATTTTGCTCAGTTGTATGTTTTATTTGCTTTACCTCAAACCAATAAACATAAAATCCCAGGTTATTTGTATATAAGTTAAGCATGTGTGTGGTGACATACAAGTGGATCATGTCTTGAGTGATAACCAAAATAGTCTGTAGTTTATGGATGTAGGAGGGAAACCTTATCCTGGTAACGCTACAGATGCGACTCGCTTTGTCATATGGTCACAAGTGTTATGACTTGACACAAATAGTCTGATCCTGATCATTCGCGGGGGTGTCCTATACAAAGAGTTTGTATAAGACCTGACCACAAAGTGTTAACGTCTCGTTATATAACATCGTTCATGACAGAGACTTCACTTCACTAGGATGACCATAGGTAACATGACCTCAATCTTGAGTGAGTTGGGAACTCCTACCATTGAGGGTGGTCCTTTGATTTGTATGGGTGAGAGTGGCCAGGCCACCGATTTAAACCTACCATTTTGGGGATTCGTCTGATTTAGGAGCTGGGAACTCAGCTACACAAGATGAAATTCACTCCTTCCCCAAGGTAGGGGTAAGTAGATAGATAACTCCCTTAAGGGTTGATTCCAGGGCTTAAATGATGTGACGCCACACACCTTCTCTTTGCTCGAGAGGTGTTCACACATAGTTGGACTATGTTGTATTGTTCATTAGATCAGTGGTACTTAAGGAGCGAGATGTAACTACAGGGGCAAAACGGTAAATTGGCCTAGCTGTATTTACGAGCATTTGTGAAGGGTCATCATACTCATGATTGGTTATATCCGATGGACACAAAAATATATCTGTGGTAAGAAGAGTTCAGCTGTTGGTCTTTAGTGGAATGCTTGATAGTTAACGGATGGTGGATCTCGTGGCTAAAGAGTTTAGTTAGCTATTCCGGACCATTGAAGCTTCGAGCCATAGGTCCATTAGGTCCTCTGGGTAGCTTGGATAAAGTCGAGAATCAGTGTTTAGGATGGTTTGAAATGTTCAAATTGACAAGAGGAGTTCGATTATATATGAAATAATTGAACTGGTTAATTATATATGATATAATTGGCTAAATGTATGAGATACATTATTTTAGAGGAAATTAGATATAAATATGATTTATATCAAAAGAGAAATTATTATAGTAGAAATGTGATATAAAACTATAAGAATATAATATGATTATATCCATTAATTATTAAATTGGTTAATAATGAGATAATTGGCCGTTTTATTCTCCTCAATCGTGCGTTAGTGGGAACAACCACATTTGGTTATGGTAACCGATGAATAAAATGAAAATTGTTTTCATTTGGCAAAAAGTTCAAAAATTCACAATCGGCGTGGAAACGTAAACGATCGCCTAGCTTGAGAGCCTATACGATAGTAGCTCATTGTCTAAACGATCGCACACCAGCACCTAAACGATTGCACACCTATCTCTAAACAATCGCTTGGCTTTCCTAAACAATCACATAGTGTGTCGTGTTTTTAAACGATCGTGTACCTTTTATTAAACGATTGCTTAGTAAAACCTACACGATCGTGTAGCTTCATCTAAACGATAAGCATCCCTGCTATACGATAGCTCTTTCTCTCCCACTTGCTTATCGTCTACACGATCTGTCTTTTCTCCTACCACTACCAAATTCACCAAAGACCACACTTTGGATTCTCACTCTGAGAATACCAAGGGCTCCATCTGGTGGTGTCGTCCCTGCTGTTTGCTTGTTCGTGACTGTTCGTGTTGCTACCGTTCATATAGACGATCGGTCTACCGCAGTCGACTGTTTTGCTGGGCGATAGTTAGTGGAGAGGCTCTTCCGCTACTTTGAGTTTAACGTTTGAAGAGAGTCTTCAATTGGTATGAGAACTCTTTCCCTTGTGTTTTATTGTTCGAAGCATGTCATTAATTATTGTTAATTCGCATAACTATATGTTAGAATGTATATGTTGTATTTTGATCACAATGAAATCGGAAAGATCCGAACACGCTCATGGATGCTCTTAGTTAAGAGTTCCTTCAATTGGTATCAGAGCCAGGTTCTAATATTCCAATTTCATTGTTACAACGAATTACAATCTATTTAATTGTTAAATTGTCGTGGATGTACGGATTAATGGATGTTTTCATGCATGTTATCCTCGGCTTGATTTAATTATTTTACATTTTCAGTTGATTGTAAAGGCCTTTGCATTTTTAGGCATTGATAATCGTTATCGAGTCTGTAATTCAAAGTCAGTTTGAGTCTTGAGTCATTCGTAAAGAAGATCGAAGCAAGGGTTATAGTTCTTCGAGGAAGGAGACGATCAAAAGTTAATCAAGTTGTGTAGACGATGGGGTAAGCAATCGCTGGGTAGCGGGTCGTGTAAACGATGGGATGCTCACGTATCGCTTAATGCGTGCGCGCACTAGACGATCGTTTAGCTCAGCAAACTTCATCATTTAGTAACTGACTAAATGATCGCTTAGCAACGCATGGTAAATCGTTTACCTTTCGCCGCGTTTAGCGACCGCCTAGATGATCAAGCTTCGTAGCCTCGTTGTCGCTAAGTGATTGTTTAATTTTTTTTTTTTGCGCTTATCGTCTAGTGCGCGCTGAGCGATTGTCTACCTTCAGTGTTTACTACACGATGGAGTCCTTCTGGCGGTTCAAGAACCGGATCACCTGTGAAACGGTTCGCTCGGTGGAAAATGTAATAGATTGGATTATTTCATTTCGATTTTTTGTAAAGGCACATCCCGGTCCATTAATCCTTAGTTTAATACATGCGATGTATGGTTTTTATATGTCATATGGTATGAACATATAGTAAATCCCACCTTAGGTTATGCATTGGTCATGCATCATCTCTTTATTGTAAATGTTATAATTTAGAGAGGCATGATTTAACTATGTAAGTGCATGCTCATGCATCATATAATATTAGAGTTATATTTATGCATGCATAAGAAGTATTGACATGCATCATCTTTATATTATAATTGTTATAGTATAAGGGTGAATGGTAAGCATGTTTTGCTTGGTTATTACGTGTATATAAAAGTTATGTATAGTAATGATCAGACATTACATGAAGCATGACACATAGGTTCTTTTATAAGTGTTATAAACCCCTTGTTGTGCGCAATGTTGTTTTTTAGTTGTTTCTTTTAAAAGTTAAAGAGAAATTAGAACTAAAAGAAATAAGAAAGACATGTATGCTCACTTAGGTTTAATTCATGGTTTTAAAATGTTTAAAACTTGGATCACATAGACCTAAGATCACGGTTCTAATATGATTAGCAACTCTAAGGCTTTAATCTTTTACTTAGTTTAATAGGATTAAATTGACTAATAAAAGGTTAAAGTGTAGCAAATCTATCTATAAGGGACCTTTTGTCTAAGGTGGGTTCTATCTAGGCTGGGGTATTTAAGTTGATAGAAACGTAACACCCCTACCTGGGAACTTACTTGGAAAGGTGAATTAGATAGATTTGATGCATGCATGCAAGTTAAGGACAGTCCATTAAAGTGTTTAAATGTGACTACATTAACATGTTCATATTTCATAGACAAACATGGTTTATGAGCAGGAATTAAAAAGACGACTTAGACTAAAATCTGTAGCCGGATTGTCTAGGTTAATCAACCCCTAGGTAGAACATTCAGTGGGAGGTACTTGGGGCATAAGATGCTTCACTTAAACCTTTCACGCTTCTCCTAAATAGTCCACACCATGAGATCTATTCTCGGCCTTGAGGCACCTTTGGCGTGTCTCCCTAATGGATGGTGTTTGGGTAGGTCAATATCAAGGTGGATGGACAGAGTGTTCATAGTAAGTGGGAGCGGGAAGTGCGACAGCATATCCCTCGGTCTCCTTCGTTGGATTGAATAAAGTTACTGCACATCGCCTCGAGGCACCCTGGGAGTGTCCCCCTAAAGGATGGCAGTTTTGGCCGTTTTTTCATTTGATCTCCTGTAAGAGGATAAGGTAACTTAGTCTCTTGTCCTAATCTTCTTCTTCCCTACGGTGGGCTTATTAGGGCAGGACTCTGGCACCAAAAGCGAGGGACGCAGAATTCTTAAAGGTTAACAGTTCTAGACCGAAAAATGGTAGTTGTTAGGTTCAGTTACAAGAGTTGGTTCTGCCTAATGGTTGAGAATATCTCATCCCAGCGAAAAGGCATCTGATCACCCCACTGGTGATGTTTGTTTTGTCTTACTGGGGCATCATTACAAAATAGAAGTCTTTCACTTAGGGTACTTGAAACTTTTTTGCAAAACTAATTGGTTAATTTTAGTTTAGCAAAATCTTATAAAGTTTTGTTCGTATTTTCAGCAACAACTTTTCAAAATGGCAACAGTCACGTTAGCTTTGCTAAGTGCTGAAAAATTAACTGGAAATAATTTTTTGACATGGAAACACATGGTCACGACGATCCTAATCATCGAGAATCTCATGTTCGCTCTTACGTAGGTTTGTCCTCCTATTCCAGCTCCAAATGCCACTCGAAATGTTCGGGAGGCATACGAGTGATGAACATGGGCGAATGAAAAGGCCCGAGCCTACATCTTGGCAAGTCTTTCTGAAGTCTTGGCCAAGAAACATGAGCCCATGGTCTTAGCGCGTTAGATCATGGAGTCCCTGTGGGGGATGTTTGGACAATTGTCTGAACAGCTTATGCATGAGGCTCTTAAATATATATTCAACTCTAAAATGGAAAAAGGCACCTCTGTTCGTGAACATGTGCTTAACATGATGGTCCACTTCAATTTGGCGAAGTTGAATGGGTCCACCATCAATGAGGGCAGCCAGGTTAGCATAATCCTGTATTCATTGCCGGAGAGCTTCCTGCACTTTGTTAGTAGTGTGATTCTTAACAAAGTGAAATATAACCTTACAACTCTCCTCAACGAGTTGCAGACCTACCAATCTTTACTAGAAAGTAAGGAGAGGAAGAAAGGATGAGCCAAATATTGTTTCATCCTCCAGGACGTTCCATAGAGGTTCGACCTCAGGCACAAACTTAATAAGTCTATTTGCATTACCACTTTTAACACTAATTTTAGGGTTTAGCACAATAGTTCTAATGTACCCTAAGTGAAAAGACATCTATTTTGCAATATTTCCCTAGCGAGGTGTAACGAGAATTTTTACTATGATGCAAGTCCATGCCATAAACTTGATGACATAGATTTTATGCGATGATATGAGATACTACTTCTAGATATATGTTATTAACGAATGTTCTTGTAGTATGTTGTGCGTTGTCACAAGTTTCCTTGCATTGAAACCAAGTATAACTTCACCGCAAGTTTCTCAGTGAGATCCGAGGTCGAACACAGGGACTGCTTGAGGTTATTGCATTATGTTTGTGATATATGCGACCAGGGTTTTTTTTTCAAATTAATAAAAGATTTTTGTGTACAAGTAATTAAACATGCGATAAAGTAAAGTAAAGTGGTAAAAAAATTCGATAATAACATAAATTACATTAAAGTAAATTGCATAAAGTAAATCTAAGCTAAGATGATACAAGATACAGATTTCATGATACAAGATACTGAGGTCAAGGCTGGCTATGAAGATTATGCAAAGATTGTGTAATGCGGTGAAAAGTCTTATGTGCGAATTAGAAAGAGAAAAGATAACTAATATAAACAGTGCAAGTTCCTTAATTGTGTTAAAGATATAAGTACTGTTCCGCTTTTCCCTTGGCATACACCTTTCGGTGATCGGCCGCGTTCCCTCATCTCTGTGGTGAAACAGGGACGAACGTAATGAACGCAAGGTCTTCCATCTCTGGAAGTTCTACTCGCTTTAGTTAACGCATTCTTCTAACCTTCTCTCGACAGATCAGAATGACATTTTCACTTCTGCTCTCATAGATGAAGATGCCATCTAGCATGCCTTAGCTAAACGCATTTATCTCTTTAACACAGATTAAGTTACTCGTTTAATCCATATTAATTACCAAGGTATTAAGAAAACTTCATGGAGAAAATGATTAATGGAGGAATGGAAATAGACAAAAAAGTGAAAATGAGAGTGATCAAGACATTCAATAAAACTATTTAACATCTGATACATGATTTGTGAATGAAGATATTAAGAGAATGAAATACAATTGATGAATAGAGTTAGAAAAAAATACAAATAAATGCCAACGTCTTAGTGCCGATCTGGATGGAGATTTGCTTTTCGGCGTGGATGCATCGTGCGGAAGGATGAGCTTCCCTCTCAGGCTTGCTCAACCAGTAGTAGGGATCTAAGCACAGAGCTTCACGGTGGGGATCTAGTAGAATTTCACTGAGACTCACCTCTCAGCTTTGTCTCTTCTCTTCCCAGATTTCTTCCGATCAATACTCAGCTCAGCCTTTCTCTCAATAATCTAGCATCAATTAGCCCTCGTATCAATTATCCCATATCAAGTATATCTTCTTTGAATTCTATGGGGGTATTTATAGGTGAAAAGCTTTGACTCTAGGCTTGTGGACCCCACTTCTTGTTATGGAAATTCCGAAGATGGAGGAATAAATATTCCTTCTGTTATGCAATCAGAGCGTCAAATCTGCAGAACGGTTAGTTGTACACGTGTCACAATCCTCCGCGTTTGCGTTGCTCAGCTGTATCTTTCGATCGGTTGCTCGCATGCGGTGTTGTTTTTATCACCGCATGCGGTTGACATTCAGCTTGGGATTGACTGTCGCATTGCGCCGTCATTGTGTTAATCGTCTTCATTGTTGATTGACGAGTGCAATGTGACGGAGATGCGTTGTTCAGTTTCTCGTTGAGCCTTGATCGCAAGCGGTGACTTGGTTTCCTGCAAAACAGAGTAAAAATATCCTCTTCTACCATCTTGAGGATGTTAGTGGGTGTAATTGTGATAATTTATATTTATTGTATTTCTGAGCTAATTTTCATACAATCAACGCATATTTACTCTCTTTTGGCCTCAATATCTGAATAAGGCAGCATAAATAACTTGTATTTCTACAAGTTATCACACCCCCAAATTTAGATATATGCTTGTCCTCAAGCATATCTTCTACTAAGGCAATAATGCTAAATTCCTCTCCTATATTTTTGCGTCGATTGGCTGCTCCAAATGTTACACTTAGGCACATTTCTTAACAATGCAATTTCTTTCTATCCTTGCTAATTCTGAACAAATCCCTACTTTATTCTTCTATATAACAAAATTCTGCTCAAAGATGCTTTTCTTGTTTTTTTAAAATAGAATGTTTATCTCTTCTTTGTGAAAATAACTTGATATGTCTATATGCAGTGGTCAAACTTTGCGTCATTTATTAATGACTATTGGTCATGGTTACACTCTTTGTTTTGGTTTGTTCCCATGGGTGTCATGCGAACATCCAACTACGGTTGTGTACCAATTTCAACTTTAACTCATGATATTCAAAGGAGTTGTCTCTTGCATTCTTTTATATATATATTTTTTCTTTTTTTCTTCTTTCATATTGCGTTGTTCTTGGAAACCCACCTTTGTTTTGGCTTGCTCCTACGGGTGTCATACGAACATCCAATTACGAGCTCCTTTCACAACTAAACTCTTATCAGGTTAGGAACATTTTTAAAGTTTTCCCTTGCGCTGACATTAGAGTTTGGCATAATAATTTTTCTCTCTCTCTCTCTTTTTTTTTTTTTTTGAAATGGAAATGAATGCATTTTCTTGAAGATCATATATTTTTTATCTTATCTGCTCAGACCTTCCCCACTCTCAAATTTAAAGATGAGCAAGGTCCTCATTGTGTTGTTTGGATAGACTAGATATACACTTAGAATAAAAATTTCAAAAAGAAGGATTGAGCAGAACTTTGAAAGGTAAAAGGTAAAGTACTACTAAACTAAGAATTAACTAAGTGTTAGTCAGAATTTACAAAGTATAGGAAATGTTTCTAAGTATAAACATATTATACATCATGGCAGCGCAATGAATAACGCAAAAGTAAAGGATTAAGAACATCACAAATATTGTCAAAAGATGATAAAGATAAAGGCACAGGTAAAAAGGAGTGAATATTTACTCATTTGTTTCACAGAAAAAGGACTAAGGAAATTTTGTTTCCATAGTGGTGATAAGGAATCCTAGCAAAGATTGATTGAGACTCCCTCCCCGGTCCCACGAAGACGGCAAAAGGCTCTTCACTCTCCCCAGACGTAAGTGGAACCGAATTGTATTGAATATTAACAAAGTATACAAATAATTAAAAATTAACGCAATACAAAATTGTTGCCTATACAAAGAATCAAAGAATTTAATTAAATAATGAATTGAATAAAAGTATAGAATGGCCGCATAAAAAAAATAGAATGTCAGGATTATTGCTGAGGAGCCGGAGGGTTTAGAGAAGGGTTTCGCGGTGATGCAAAAGAAGTCTCTTCAAAAAGCAAGTGTTGCCTGAGATGCAGGGGCACCAATGGACCATGAAGGTATACTTTGAGAAAATTAAAGTATTCATGGTTGCGCTCCGCAAGTTGTCTTTGGTGGTGGTTGATCGTATGAGTGTTGCGATGTATGTTGATCAACGCCTCCTTTGATGTGGCAACACTTCGCTAAATATTATCGACTTGCTCCATGACTGCATCAAACCGCTGGTCAAAGTAGGCTTGTTGTTGGCTCCATGACTGCATCAAACCGCTGGTCAAAGTAGGCTTGTTGTTGGTTGAAGAGTTGTTGCTACTGGTAGAGAAGTTGTTGTTGGGTCAGAAGTGACCGCATTTCTGCTAACTCAGCAGCCAAGGAGGTTATGGAGGGTCTTTCCTGCGATGTCTCGCCAACATTGTTTTGGGGTTGGGCAAAGGTGCCTTCACCCAAATCGTGTGGGTCATCAACTCTTGGCGATGGAATGGAAGGTTACGGTGATGAGGTTGAGGGTGAAGTTAGGGCTACTAGGTGAGCAGTTGGAGAATTGGGAATGAGAAGAAGATTGGTAAAGTGTTCATGGAGTGGAGAAGAGGGCTTAGAGGGCTTGGAGGGCGAATTACCTAAGGCAAAGGATCCAAAGATTCTGGATCATGCATTGTTGACTCTTGAACCTTTTCTTTTACCTTGTCTTCTCTGCGTGGTCTTTTAGGCTTTGGTCCCTGTGGTGCATTAAGGTCGATTGTGGGCCTCTTTAAAGGTAGCTCAGGGCAATGTGGGGAGTCTTTGAGGAGCAACCTCAAGATCTTTATGTTGATGAGGCCGTGGACTTCAGGCATAGGCTTTTCATCAACGCATAGACTTGAAACAGGCATAGACTTGAAACAGTCCACGGAAAGAAGTACTGTCCTTAAATATGCTCCACCAGTGCTCTGAGCTATCTTACGATCAGTCGCCCTACATCAATCGGTATACCGCGCGTAATGCAATATGTGGCCATGACTTGATCCCTTGATACAGTCTTGTCATGTGTGGTTGGTCACCGCATCCCTGGTTCCGTGTAGACGCCCTCTGTAGAAGTCTCTCACTACCTACGGCACAATAATGGTTGGGTATTGGCAAAATGTGTCCCAACCATGTTCCATAATCACACTTGTGATGAGCTCAGGTAGTGGTGTTGGCATAGGATAGAAGCCCATCTCTATCAGCATGTCATCGTTCTCTTTTCTCTTCGATGGACGCTTCTTTGCCAACGTGGGCTCGCTACTTTCTGCGATTGCTTTGCCCTTTTCTTTTGCCAACGCAAGGCGGGCTGCTTACCTTTGCCTCTTCTCCCGCTCTCTGCGTTGTTCCTCATTCTCGTGTTCCACGAGCTCTTTACCCTTCTTCTTCTATTAGCTTCGTGCTTCTTCCCCTTATCTTTTTCCTTCTTCTTTTTCTCTTCTTCTTCTTCTTCTCTTTCTTCTCTCTTGTATTCTTTTACAAACTGCTCGGAGGCCAGCAACAGACATTGTTCCTCCTCACGTCTCTTTATCCCTTCGAGCCTTGTGAGCTCATTATTACTACACATTTTCTCATCTTGCAGTCTTCTTCTGTGATTTCCTTCTTCCATGATGAGTTTTGCGAGCTCTATTTTTCCTATTTCTCCTTCTCTTCTTTTCTCTCTCTTTCCTATTCTTCTAATGCGATGATTAATCTTTGAGGGTCAACAGTAGACCCTTGCGGCGCATTTTCCCTATGACGCCAAATCAGGGGGGTTATCTTCTCCTTCTTCGCCTTCCTTCATCGCAACCATTTGCGTTGTTTCAGGTTGCGCTGGCTCCATCAATTGCGCTCTTTCCCCTCTATCCTCCCTTACGGAGGTTGATTTTCCATCCTTTTCCGGGCTTGCAGCCCTCTGCTTTTTTTCTTCTTCTTTTCTTAGGCGCCTTTCTTCATGCCAGCGTATTCTTCTTTCTTTCTTCTCTTTCTTTTTCTTCTTCTTCTTCTCTTCCTCATCTTCATCATCATCCATCTTTTCTTTATTCTTTTTCTCCTTGCGATGATGAGAAGACTCCGCCTCTCCAGCCTTTTTCCCTTTACTTTTCTTCTTCTTCTTTTTCTTTCTAACTACTTCTGGTTGTGTCTCTACTGCAACCTCATCCATCGTAACTTTAGCCACAGCAATCTCCTCCACCGCAACTCTGGAGGGTTCGTCATAGGTTTCTACATTGGCAGTTACCTCAAAAGTCTCTAAAGTCAGAATGCCTCTTTTTATTTCTTCTTCATTCACCACTGTCTCCGGCACCACCATCTCTTCATTCACCACCACCGTCACCTCCTCCGTAGACAGTGGTTAGTTTACAACCTCTACCTTGGGTAATCCCCCTCCTTGCTCCAGATTGCTCAGAATGTTACCAAACACCTCCGTATCATCGCGTCTCTTCTTCTCACTCTCAGTTGAGACGACAGGAGTTGGAATTGGTGTGCTCTCAGTATTTTTCCCCCTCTTGAACTGAGGAGGTCTAACGGCTAAGGGGTTTCTCCGGGTTCTACCGGCGATTCTCGAGACGATGTGGGGTTAGGCAGCAAGTTTGCGACTGGCAGCAAGGAATGTTGCCTCTCGCATGGTGATTTGGTCAGAGGAAGGGGTTGAGGGTGAAGCAGAGTGTTGGGAAGCTTGGTCAGCCATGGATGATAAGTTATGGAGGACTGGAAAAATCGCTAGGGTTTTAGGAAGGCTTCGTATGCTAGACACTAGGGTTTTCAGTTTGCAAAATGAGGTAAAGAGTTCACAGACGGGGAAGGGTTCCTATTTATAGGTTGGGCCGTAGTGGGCCCAACGCGGTTTTCATGGTGACAAGTCTCGAGACACTCAGAAGGCCCATCGCTCGAACTTCCCTCATTGCTTTGGGATACGAAACAATTAGACTCCTCAAAGGACAAAAAGAATTTTCTTTAATGTTTTATTCGAATGGACGCAAGGAAAAGATTAACGCAATGTGTGTGTTCACCAATGCAACTGCATCTTCGAAGAGGATGGGCAACAACGCATGCATCCCCGTAACACACCCCTTAACTAAACACATTTTTGGAGGATCAGGCGCATAGTATTGCTACCAATGTAACACTACCTTAACATAGTGCATTTAACCAAGGACGGGCAAAGGACATATATGCGCGCAACACACCCCTCGATTTCAACGCATTTGAGTTGGATGATCGCAAAGCATATCTTGCTTAGTTCAAGATGCGTCCATTATTGCCTTGCATACTAGATGTTGATTGTTTCATTTTATTTATTTTATTTTATTCTTCATCAACGCAACTTGCTATGGCTTGCGGCAATAAATTTCTCTTTATTTCTCAATCATTCACCAATTAAGGACTAATGCATTAATTACAAAAAAAGTTAAGAGAATTAAAGACGGTACATAAATAAATGCAAAGGAAATAAATGAAGAATAAAATCATAAAGTCAAGAAACGAATTAAATGAAGAAGTAAAGACAAAATTCGGGAATTCAATAAGATAGGAATTTAAAGAAAGCATTAAACATAGATGTGAGATATGGCCGAGAAGATGCGTTTCTTCAAATGAGCGCAATCCATATCTCTGCAGGTGGTCCAGCTTGCTTGCCTAATGTTCTAGGGACATTGCTCCTTTCCATTGGATCCCGGGGCTTCTGAGTTGTTGGGCAACGTTTCTGGTGCTCTATTTCTCAACTCAAATGCCAGTTGGCCCACTTGGATCTCTAAGTTTCGAATTGAAGACGTCTGCGGTTGCATTACTATGTCATTTTTGTCCATATATTGTTTCAGTAGGGCCTCCAATGAGCTTCCAGAGGTGTTTAAAGATGAAGGTTGTTGGTTATGTGATTGCCTTGGTTGCCCCTGGTTCGAGTTATGGTGAAAAGAAGGATTTCCTCGACTACCACTCTAATGGTTGATTGGCCCCCCTGGTTAGGATTGCCTCCCCAACCAAAATTAAGATGGCTCCTCCAGCCAGGATAGTAGGTGTTGCTGAAGGGGTTGTTTTGGATGGCGCATACTTGCTGGAGATTCGATGGGCATATTTCTGCTACATGAGCCCCTCCACAATTAACGCAACTTATTGCCGCCACTTGAGCTGGTGTAGTGGGTTGCGCTGATTGTTGGGAGATGGATCCTTGATTGATTGCCATCGATTGAAGGATCAAGGTCACCACGGCCATCTAAGCAGCCAGTGTGATCATTGTCTCCGCAGGGACAATGGCAGTTTCATTCTTTCTTCATTCGACGCCTTGGCCTCCATAGCCATCATCAATCCATTCATCCATGTTCCGCGATATACGGTCAAGGATGACTTTAGCCTTAGTATACATTTTTTCCATAAAACCTCCTACCGCGAAGGCGTCAGCAATAGCCTACATCGATCTATTCAGGCTGTTATAAAAGGTCTCCATCAAAACGCAATTGGGTATCCCAATATATAGGCAATTTTTCACCAATCTTCTAAATCGCATCCCGGCGGTGCTCAGGATCTCATTCTCCATTTTCTCGAAGTTCAGCACGTTTTTTCGTCGCCTTGCATTGACGGCCGGCGGGAAGAACTTCTTCATGAATCGCTCCACCAGTTGATCCCATGATGTGATCTCGTTTGGTTCTAGTGAGTGAGCCCACCTCTTGGCTTCGTCCCTCAAGGTGTAAGGGAACAAATACAGTCTAGTACTCTCCGGGTTTATGTCAAGTAGTGAGAAGGTTCTGCACATTTCGACAAAACTGGTCAAGTGGGCATGCGGATCTTCACCTTGTAGACCCCCAAATTTCCCTGCATTTTGGATCATTTGTAGCATGACCGACTTTATTTTGAACCTTGCGTTCTCCTCAACAATAGGCCTTGAAATCCCAAGCGAAAAATCATACAGGTTGGGTGCTGCATAATTCCTCATGAGGATGTTGTGATCAGTAGCCAAGAAAACAGAATCTTGTGCTGGCCTAACAGACTCTTGATTGGGAACCACATTGTTGTTATTATCGCCATGCTTGCTGCTTTCTTTCGCCTTATCCAATTCCGACGTGCCCTTGCACGAAAAGTACGCTCAATCTCAGGGTCGGCTTCGAATTCTGGTTCAGCACCAGTACTCATAAACCGTCAAGCTACTCTCCGCGTTGAACAGCCAGTACAATGAGATCTATCCTCAAAAACACCACAAACACACTCAAACAATAAACCGTTAACCAATCCTCAGCAACGGCGCCATAAACTTGTAACGCGAATTTTTACTATGATGCAAGTCGATGCCATAAACTTGATAACATAGATTTTATGCGATGATATGTGATACTACTTCTAGATATGCGTTATTAATGAATGTTCTTGTAGTATACTGTGCGTTGTCATAAGTTTCCTTGCGTTGAAACCAAGTATAATTTTACCACAAGTTTCTCGGTGTGATTCGAGGTCGAACATAGGGACTGTTTGAGGTTATTGCATGATGTTTGTTATATATGCGACCATGGGGCTTTTTTTTCAAATTAATAAAAGATTTTTGTGTACAAGTAATTAAACATGCGATAAAGTAAAGTAAAGTAAAGTGGTAAAAAAATGCGATAATAACAGAAATTGCGTTAAAGTAAATTGCGATAAAGTAAATCTAAGCTAAGATGATACAAGATACTGAGGTCAAGTCTGGCTGTGAAGATTATTCAAAGATCGTGTAATGTGGTGACAAGTCTTATGTGCGAATCAGAAAGAGAAAAGATAACTAATATAAACAACGCAAGTTCCTTAATTGCGTTAAAGATATAAGTATTGTTCTGCTTTCCCTTGGCGTACACCTCTCGGTGATCGGCCGCGTTCCCACATCTCTGTGGTGAAACAGGGACGAATGTAATGAACACAAGGTTGCTTTCATCTCTGGAAGTACTACTCGCTTTAGTTAACACATTCTTCTAACCTTCTCTCGAAAGATCAGAATGACATCTTCAATTCTGCTCTCATAGGTGAAGATGTTGTCTAGCATGCCTTAGCTAAATGCATTTATCTCTTTAACACCAAGATATTAAGAAAACTTCATGTAGAAAACGATTAATCGAGGAACGGAAATTGATAGAAAAGTGGAAATGAAAGTGATCAAGACCTTCAATAAAACTATTTAACGTCTGATACATGATTTGTGAATGAAGAGATTAAGAGAATGAAATAAAATTGATGAATAGAGTTAGAAACAAATACAAATAAACACCAACATCTTGGCGCCGATCTGGATGGAGATTTGCTTGCCGGCGTGGATGGATCGTGCGGAAGGATGAGCTTCCCTTTCAGGCTTGCTCAACCAGTAGTAGGGATCTAAGCACAAAGCTTCACGGCGGGGATCTGGCAGAATCGCACTGAGACTCACCTCTCGGCCTTGTCTGTTCTCTTCCTGGATTTTTTTCGATCAGTACTCAGCTCACCCTTTCTCTCAATAATTTAGCATTAATTAGCCCACGTATCAATTATCTTCCTATCAAGTATATCTTATTTGAATTCTATGGGGATATTTATAGATAAAAAGCTTTGACTCTTTGCTTATGGACCCCACTTCTTATTATGGAAATTCCAAAGATGGAGGAATAAATATTCCTTCTGTTATGCAATCATACCGTCAAATCTACAGAACGGTTAGTTGTACACGTGTCACAATCCTCCGCATTTGCGTTGCTCAGCTGCATCTTTGATCGGTTGCTCGCATGCGGTGTTGTTTTTATTACCGCATGCGGTTGACAACAGCTAAAAGACCAAAGGTTTCTCCAAAGGAAAACACGCATCTTTGGCATCTAAGGTTAGGTCACATCAACCTCAATAGGATTGAGAAGTTGGTAAAAAGTGGACTTCTAAAGAGCTTAGAAGAAAACTCCTTGCTGGTCTGTGAATCATGCCTCGAAGGTAAGATGACCAAACGACCTTTTACTGGAAAAGGTTACAGAGCCAAGGAAGCCTTGGAGCTTGTACATTCAGACCTCTATAGTCCGAGGAATGTTAAATCTCGAGGTGGATATGAATATTTCATCTCTTTCATAGATGATTATTCAAGGTTTGGGTATCTCTTCCTAAGGCAATGTAAGTCTGAAGCTCTTTACAAGTTCAACGAGTATAAGGCTGAAGTTCAAAACTTGTTAGGTAAGAAGATAAAAACACTACGATCTGATTGTGGTGGAGAGTATATGGACCTCAAATTCCATAACTATATGATAGAACATGGGATTGCGTCCCAACTCTCGGCCCCTGGTATACCTCAACAGAATGGTGTATCAAAAAGGAGAAACAAGACCTTGTTAGACATGGTTCGATCTAGGATGAGTTATGCTCATCTTCCAGTCTAGTTTTGGGTTATACAGTACAGACTGCATGTTGTATCCTGAACAACGTTCTCTCAAAAAGTATTTTTGAAACACCTTTTGAGTTATGGAGAGGCCGTAAAGGTAGTTTACGCCACTTCAGGATTTGGGGCTGTTCGGCACATGTGCTAGTGACTAACCCAAAGAAGTTGGAACCGCGTTCAAAGGTTTGCCTCTTTGTAGGCTATCCCAAGGAAACGAAAGGAGGATACTTCTATGCCACGAAGTAAGCTCGTTTTATGTGAGATCTCTAGTGAGACTGAGACTGCTGAGGGTTCAACAAGAGTTGTTGAATAGGCCAACGGATCAACAAGAGTTGTTGAGGTCGGGACGTCTAGTTAACTAGCTCAAGAGTTAAGACTGCCTTAACGTAGTGGGAGGGTTTTAAACCCATCAGATCGTTACACAGGTTTAACTGAAGCCCAAAACATCATTATGAATGATAGGGTCGAGGATCCATTGTCTTTTAAGAAAGCAATGGAGGATGTTGATAAAGATGAATGGGTTAAGGCCATGAACCAGCAAATGGAGTCTATGCCCTTCAACAACGTCTGAGAGCTTGTTGATCCAACTGATCGGGTAAGACCTATTGAGTGTAAGTGGATCTATAAGCAAAAGAGAGGTGTAGATGGAAAGGTACAAACCTTTAAGACTAGGCTCGTGGGAAAGGGTTATACCCAGGTTGAGGAAGTTGACTATGAGGAAACTTTCTCACCTATTGTCATGCTAAAGTCTATCAGGATTCTCCTGTCCATAGCCACGTTTTATGATTATGAAATATAGCAAATGGACGTCAAGACAACCTTTCTGAATGGTAATCTTGAGGAGGCCATCTATATGACTCAAAGTTCCAGATCAAGAGCAAAGAGTTTGCAAGCTTAATAGGTCCATTTATGGGCTGAAACAAGCATCTCGATTTTGGAACATCAGATTTGACACTGTTGTCAAGTCGTTTGACTTTGACCAGAACGTTGATGAGCCTTGTGTTTACAAGAAGATCAACAGTTCAGTAGCATTCCTAGTACTCTATGTGGATGATATCCTACTCATTGGGAATGATGTAGGATATCTAACTGACATTAAGAGTTGGCTAGCTGCCCAATTCCAAATGAAAGATTTGGGTGAGGCATAGTATGTTCTAGGGATCCAGATCATTCAGGATCGCAAGAACAAACGGCTAGCCTTGTCTCAGGCATCATACATTGATCAAATGTTGATTAGGTATAGGATACAGGATTCCAAGATAGGTTTGTTACCTTTCAGGCATAGAATCGTTCTGTCTAAGGATCAATGTCCTAAGACACCTCAAGAGGTAGAGGAGATGAGATGGATTCCCTATGCTTCTACTGTAGGAAGCTTAATGTATGCAATGTTGTGTACCAGAACCGACATTTACTATGCAATAGGGATTGTTAGTCAGTATCAATCCAATCCAGGATTTTATCACTAGATAACGGTCAAGACGATCCTCAAGTATCTTCGGAGAACGAGGACTACATGCTTGTGTACGGAGATAAGGATCTAATCCTTACAGGATACACGGACTCTGAGTTTCAGACTGATCGAGATTCTCGCAAATCGACATCGAAGTCAGTGTTTACTTTGAATGGAGGGGCTGTAGTTTGGCCAAGCATCAAGCAAGGATGCATCGTAGACTCCATTAAGCCGAATACGTAGCAGCTTGTGAAGCAACTAAAGAGACTGTTTGGCTGAGGAAGTTCCTTACAGATTTGGAAGTTGTTCAAAATATGGATTTGTCAATCACTCTTTATTGTGATAACAGCGGGGCTGTGGCAAATTTGAAGGAGCCTCGGAGCCATCATTGAGGTAAGCACATAGAACAGAAATATCACATGATTAGAGAGTGTGCGTCGCAGTGATGTGATAGTTGAGCAGATCGCATTGGAGCACGACGTTGTTGATCCCTTTACAAAGGCCTTCACGACTAGATTATTGTAGAGTCTGGGTCTGCGGGACATGCAGCATCTTGTCTAGATTATTGTATATTGTACATTTTTATATTGTATTCTACATTAGTCTCCCGAGTCATTAGGACAAGTGGGAGATTGCTGGGATTGGTGTCCTAATTCTCCCTGAGTCTCGTTGTTTTGTAAAGATACATATTGTTCAATGAATAAAATAAGTGGTATTTAATTCTGGCATTTACTCATATCCAATAAACAAAGCTTCTTGGTTATCTTATGTGAACTTAAGCATCTATATGTGATATACAAGTGGATCATGCCCTAAGTGATAATCTAAATCGGTCTGTAGTATAAGGATTAAGGTGGGATACCTGATCCTAGTGACACTACGGATATGGCCTGCTTTGTAGAGGTTTGTAAGTGTTGTAGACTACTACAAATGGTAGATCCTGACCATTCGTGTGGAGACATGGAGTAGGGATGTCCTATACAAAGAGTTTGTATAAGACCTGGACCACGAGATGACTAGACTCTGTATATAATGCCGTTGATACTAGAGACTTGCATCTCACCTAAACGACCATAGGTGACACGACCTCAATCCTAAGTGTTTTGTGAACTCCTGCCTTTGAAGGCGGTCCTTTGATTAGTATGGGTGAGAGTGGCTAGATTTCAAACTCAACATGCCTACCTTTTTGGGGACTTGTCTGATCTGAGAGCTAGGAACTCAACCGACAATATGGAATTCACTTCTTTCCCAAATCAGGGATAAGTAGAGAGATTGCTCCCTTAAGGGCTGATTTCGGGGCTTGAACATAGTGGCCACAGCTTCTCTTTGGAAGAGAAGACTCAAACATAGTAGGACTATGATTTATGTTCAATAGAGGGATCAGTGGTACTTAAGGAGACAGATGTAACTACAGAGGCATAACGGTTATTGGCCCAGCTGTACTTACGAGCGATCTGTGAAAGATTGTCGCACTGCTGATTGGCTAAGATGGACATATAATATATCGGTAGTGAGGAGAGTTCAGCTGTCGGTCTTTAGTGGAGTGTCAGGCAGTTAATGGATGGTGGATCCCATGACTAAAGAGTTTAGTTAATTATTCATGTACTGTTGGAGCTTCGGATCTATAGGTCCATGAGGTCCCCTTGGTAGCTTGGATTCATGTTGAAGGATCAGTTCTTGGTGTTGATTTGAAATGTTCAAATTGACAAGAGGTATTTTGATTATATGTGATATAATCAGTATGATGTATGAGATATATCTAGTGGAGGATTGATGTAAATGATATTTACATTAAGTACCATGGAATAGGAAAAGAACTATGGTTTATATGTTTTATGAGATGAAATATTAAAACTATAGGTTATAAATATAGTATTATAAGTTGGTTATCATTTATGTTTATAATAATATTAATTATTAGATAATTAATACTTTTTCTTTTAAATAACCAAAGTAGTGGGTGGTTATTGATCATGGTAACCGTGAGTTTAAAAGGAAATCAGTTTCCTATTTTGAAAAAGAGTTTTTATAGAAATTTTCACAAAAGTTTAAAAAGAATTTGAGTTTTCTCTCCGGCGAAAAGAAACTCACGGAAGTTGTCAAGTAAATACAGATTTACTAAACAACGGCTAGGCTAGGTAAATGATCGTGCAGGTGCTAGTTAAACAATCGTGCAGTGTTTACTAAACGATCACATAGTTTTGCTAGACAATCGCTGGCCTAAGGTAAACGATCGTGTAGAATCGACCGAGCTAAACGATAGAGCTAAACGATCGCACAGATTTTGTTAGATGATCACATAGTTTTATCTAAACGATTGGGCATCGACCTATACGATATGTCTCTGACTTCTCCCACTTCCCTAATCGTGTACGCGATCGTTGTTTCCTATGCTCGTCTACCTTACACCAAGTTCGAACAGAGCCCACCCACTGGATTCTCACACCAAGAATACCAAGGTCACCTTGTTGGTGGTGTCAGACTCAACCCGACACCATCGAGGTTTTTCGGAGGCTGTTCGTGGTGTCGTGCAGGTCGTTCGCTGTTCTGGAGGAGATCATGACTGAGGAGATCGTTGAGGATGAGCACAAAGTGTTCGTGCTATGTTCGTGCGATGTTGCGGTCGTGTAGATCAGGCGCTCGTGGTTGCTGTGATCGATCAGAGTGGTCGTGCATCGGAGCGTGGAAACGCTTCTGCTGTTGTTAGTACAGTTTTTCCTTCTATACGTTTGATGTTCATGCTATAATTTCTCTGTACATTGTATAACCGCTTGTTTTGAAGTCGACTGTAAATGATTTGTTGATTCATGATTGTAATTTGGAATGGTCTTGCTTCTGCTGCTCACGGAAATCTCGTTTCCAATTTCCTTCAATTAGTATTAAAGCTAGGTTCTCTAATATTCCAAATTATGGATCTGAATCGAACGGTTTTTACAATCGCGGTGGGTTTTTGCATTTGTAGTTAACCGTTTTCTGCATTTATGGATGAATGTGATGAATGTTTCGAGTTTAAATTGCCTTTTTGTTAAAGCATTCATTATTACAAAGTGTTAATTGTAAGGGCCCCTGTATTTTTGGGTGAAATTAACTTTGCAATCGAGTCTGTAATTCGAAAAGTTTTTCGTCGAGTCATTCGTGATGAAGCTTCGGCGCATGGTGATACAGTTCTCAACGAAGAAGAAGATCAAGTGTTAATCGAATCGTGTAGCCTCAGCTAAACGATTGTAGGGATTTTAATAAGCGATCGTTTAGATTTTTTTTTAGACGATCGTGTAGTATTTTTTAATTGATCGTTTAGCTAATGCTAAGTGATGGGGTAAATCATTTACCATATCACATGGCGTTGGTTGCGTAATTGCGTAGGTGCTGGAGTTAGGCGATCGCGGTGGGAGCATGCGATGCTCGTCGTTTAGTAGAAGGCACGCACTAGACGATCGTGTAGTTACCAAACTTCATCGCTTAGTTACTACCTATGTGATACGAAAACGCTAGCTATGTGATCGCTTAGGCGATGGTGCTTCACGGGATCGTAGTCGCTTAGACGATCGCGGAAGGCAGGCATCATGTGGAGCATGCTAAGCGATTGTGTACTTCAGGCTTCATCGCTTTGTAAAGGTACACGATCGTGTAGTAATTTCTAAATGATCGTTTGGATTTTTCTAGACGATCGTATAGTAAATGCTAAACAGTCTATTCTTGAGCTCGCCTCCAATCTAGTCTATCTGAATTTCCAGGTCGCGGATGGACGTCGCTTGATTTTGAAGCAATGTTTTGTTCTTTTCAATATATTGCTTCAACAAACTCTCCAAAGAGGAAGATTGCGGTGAATGCGAGCTGCTGGCTTGATTTTGCGTTTGACCATTGGTTCGCAAAAAAAATCTGAGTGGCCCTTCTTGTTGCGCCACTGATTGAAAATTTTGCTGTTAATTTTTCCACGCGAAGTTAGGGTGGTTTCTCCACCCAGGGTTGTACGTGTTAGAAAATGGATTATTCATCACAAAATAGACTGATTGTGGGTTTCGTGGGCATTCCTCCATTGGATGTCCTTCACCGCAAGTAGCACAACTTGCGGTTGTCTGGCTGATTGCGTTCACTTGCTTACTATCCGTTGCCAGGCTATTGATTGTGATTCCCTGTATCAAGTTCATCATCGCAGTCATTTGACTCTGAAGGGAAGCGATGGCCCCATTATTCGCGTCACTGTCCTTGATTCTCAATCTTTGATCGCTTTCCCTCCAGTCTTCACGATTTTTGGAAATGTATCTAGGATATTCTTGGCCTCATCATACGTTTTATCCAGTAGACCTCCAGCTGCTGCCGCATTAGCAGCCATCTGCGATGCAAGGTTTAATTCGTGGTAGAAAATCTCCATCTATAAGCAGTCTAGTAAGCCGTTATACTGGCAATCTCTTACCAACCTTTTAAACCTCGCCCAAGCGTTGCTGAGCAATTCATTAATATCCTGTTCAAAATTGGTGATCAACTTCCTTCTTTTAGCGTTCTTCGTCGGAGGAAAGTACTTCTTCATGAACTTCTCAACTACTTGCTCTCATGATGTAATCTCCCCTAGTTCGAAAGAATAAGCCCATTTCCGTGCCTGGTCACACAATGAAAATGGAAACAATGTTAATCAAATCTTCTTAGCGGAGATGTTTGGGAACACAAAAGTGTTGCAGATCTCAATGAAACTCCGGAGGTGGGCGTAAGGATCCTCGCCACGCCTACCACCAAACTGTTCGTCAGTTTGAATCATCTGCAGCATCACCAGTTTCATTTTGAACCTCAATCCATCAAGAGCAGGCCTCATGATTCCTGAGGAGAAATCATAGAGGTTAGGCGACGCATAATCCCGAATGGGCATATTGCGGTCGTTCGCCAATAGGATGGGATTTTCCATGATATTATTTTCATTTGGTGCTCCATTTCCTGGTTGTTCTGCCATGTTATCTTTCTCTTGTTGTTGTTGTTACCGGCTGTCTCTCAATCTTTGTCGGAATGTTCTTTCAATCTCTGAGTCATAATTCGTCAAAGATTGAAAGCTATAAAGAAAATAAAAAAAAATCCGTTAGCACAATGTATTGCCGAAGTCCCCGACAAACGTGCCAAAAACTTGATGCGTTATTTTATGCGATGAAATAATGGTGTAGAATGTGATGGTGGAATATGCGTTGTGCAATCAAGTTTTCTCAACAAGACCCAAGTATAAATCCTACTGAGTTGCCTGGTAAGCCCAGGGTCGAACACAGGGACTAAGGAAAACAGTATGCGATGGTAATTTTCGATCACTTTGTGATAACAAATAAATCAAGTGTTTATTGGTTTGATGTTTAAAGTATAAAATGTATGTGCCGGATTTGAGGGAAGAGTGATTATGTGACAGATACACTGAGTATGTGGAGGAATTGGTTGAGAAGGTCTTTAGCTAGCGTTTCCTGGGAATGCATTCAAACTATGCGATCATGCTACACTCATGCGACCGCAATTCATTTTCCAATGCAAATGTGATGACTCCTAATTTTAGGACACATGTGATGAATGCGATAATGTCTATAGAGCTTATTCCTAAGTCTCTTCTTCTTGCCTATGCGATGATGCAAGATGCACACAAGGACAAGGTGAGCGCATACAATCATATCCTATCTCTAGGGTGCATGTGATGCATTAATAGCAAACAGAACTTATTCCTAAGCTTCTATCTCTTGATTATGCATTTCTAATCTGACTCTCCCGAGCCTAGATTCTAATCTGGCTTTTCCAAGCCTAGATTCTATCCTTAGACTACCCTCCCGAGTATCTCTAATGAACGACTGACGCATACATAATACAAGATGATTGCATAGAATGAAGATCCTAGGTTATGCTAACTAAGTGCTTCTCAACCCATTCAACAAATTTAGCTACTCATGCATAATGTAAAGAGAGTAGACATATATAAATATGCAATTTTCATTTTATAAATAGGTTCAGAGTACAAAATGACAATGGAAAATAAGGGTAGAGAGCCTGGTAGCAATTCCTTACTTCCCAAGGCTTTTACACTATGTTATCTCTATTCAGCCCAAAATATGTTCTTGCTTCCGCAAGAGTTGGCCCTCTCGTTGGTTTTAACGCTTCCCGACACTCTTCCAAGTTCATCGGGACGATCTCTCAGTGTAATCTCCCTTCTCTGGCTTCTGCCTTCTAAATAAAAGAAAAACTATGAACAAGGCTAACTTCTATCTGTATGGTGAATTTTGTAAACTGAGTGAACTCTTTCAGTGAATGTGGCCTTCGATATTTATAGAGCTTCAGGGTGAAAAGCTTCTTCTCTCTTATGATTGCACTGATGGGATGGCATTAATTCTCTGTCTGATGTGCCGAATAATTGTCACCGAAAAGTTGAATGTACTTGTTACAATAGGTCGTTAATGGCTTCTCAACTTAATTCGAAATTGACCGTCATCAGCTTTCTGTCCCATCATGATTTATTAAGCATTCACCCAGATGCACCCACCTTGATGTATGATTTATTAAGCATTCGGAACCGACTGTTATCTGCTTTCATACACCCTTATACTATAACACTTATAATATAAAGATGATGCATGAATATGCTTAATGTATGCATATATTATAACTCTTATATTATATGATGTATGAGCATACTTTAAAGTAATTTAATCATGCAAATACTATATTATAACTCTTATAATATAAAGATGATGCATGAATAAATGCATAACCTATGGTGGGATTTAAAACTATATGGCATACTTTATGACATATAATTAAACATACATCATATGTACATAAAAAAAATTTAATGGACCAAAATGATGTGCCTCAAGAATCGGAAATTAAATTTATCTATTACATAAGTCATCGAGTCATCCAGTTCAAATAGGCGAACCGGATCTTGAACCGCCCGGGCGAAGCCTCATTCTTCTGATCGTGTAGCTTTTCCTTGTGAACGTCGAGTAACGTTGGTGGAGTAACCACGATCATGAAGGCCACTCGATCGTGCAGTGCACCGAGTATAACACATGCTTAAACGATCGAGTAGACGACAATTATGCGATGAAGCATGATTGCCTAAACGATCAAGGAGCAAGCGACGAGTAACACATACCGAGTGATCAGTAGCCAGTGACTATGTGATGAGCATGCTGGTCTACTCGACCGTTTAATGTGCGCACACCTACCATACAATGAGTATCCCATACTTAGCGATTTTTTAGCCCTATCGTTTACACGACCGAGTAGCCAATGAATCACAATCGAGTAAGCTTATGTGATCGTTTAGCAAATGCTACACGATCAAGTAGAACTTTTCTACACGATCGCCTAGCCAAATCTAAATGATCGTTTAGCCTGGGCAACACGATCTGACCAACCTTTGGTCTTCTTCCTCGATATGGACTGCATCTCCATGCGTTGAAGCTTCATCACGAACGACTCTTATAGACTCAAACACTTTGAATGCATACTAGATAGCAAGGCAATTATGTCCAAAAACACATGGGCCCTTACAAATTAACTTTAAAATGTAAAAGAAAACAGCAAACAGAGGCAATCATCCAGAACATCCATTAATTCACATCCACAACTATATCTAACAATTAAATGCAATGTAGATATGCTTAAAACCCACAAAGACTGTAAATGCATTTCAAATAATCAATGGAATTTGGAATATCAGAACAACTTGGCTCTAATACCAATTGAAGGAACTCTTAAACAAGAGAACCGTTGAGCGGAAGCAGATTGTTCCAAACCCATTGTGAAATAACAACACATTTACAATCAAACAACAACATTTATGCATCATCAAGTAAATTACAGCATGCTTTTAAGTTGCAAACAAAAGGAATCGAGTGGCATACCTTTGAAGAACTATTCTCTTTGAGTATTCTCTTGATCAACACTAGTCAAGCGTCCAAGAAAACTCGATTAAATGCACCAATGCAACGAACAACCAGTGAATCACACGAACTGTCAGATCCTCGAACACAATCGAGGAAGACTCGATCATTGACCCTCGAATAGTAAATTCGACACCACTAAGAGGCTACTTTCGTATTCTCGGTGTGAGAATCTAGGAGGTGTGGGCTCTGTGTGGATTTGCTAGAGGGATGGTAGAACTATACGATCGAGTAAACGATCGAGCAAGTGGGAGAATGAGAAAGTCTATCATATAGACTTGGTACTCGACCGTTGGGTAATGAGGAACTATTGTCTAGCAAACTCGATGCCTCGATGCTCAATCATTCACTCTCTCAAAGGCTATCGTATAACTATTTTCATTACCCAATCAAAAAATGTTTCATCCTTAAAAAAATGAAACAATTTTCCTTTTATCCAATAGTTATTAAAACTGAAAAAACCTCCTACTCACTTGGTTAATAGACAAAAAAACCAACCACAATTATCTCATAATTGTTTTTGTTATAAATAAACATAATAACTAATTTATCATATTATATTTATAACCTATAGTTTTAATATCACATCATATATGATATTTAAACCATAGTTCTGTTTCTCCTTTATGTCATTTAATATAAATCATATTTATAATAATTTCTCCAATTAATGTATCAAATACATCAAATCAATTAGATCACATATAATTGAATTAATTTAGTTATATCACATATAATTTAATTAATTTAATTATATCATATATAATTAAATTCCCTCTCGTTAATTTGAACATTTCAAACTAACCCAAAAACTGATTCTCAACATGAATTCATTGAGCTACCAATGGGACCTTATAGACCTGTAGCTTGAAGCTCCAACCGTACATCAATAACTAATTAAACTCTTTAATCACGATATCCACCATCCGTTAACTGTCAGGCATTCCACTAAAGACCGACAGCTGTACTCTTCGCACTAAAGATATATTGTTGTGTTCATTGGATATAACCAATCAACGGTATGATGACCTTTCACAAATCGCTCGTAAGTACAGTTGGGCCAATTTGCCTTTTGCCCCTGTAATTACATCTAACTTCTTCAGTACCATTGAATCCTCTAATGAACAATACATCATAGTCCTAATATGAGTGAACACTTCTCCGGCCATGAAAAGGTGTGGCGCCACATTGTTCAAGCCTCAGAATTAGTCCTTAAGGGAGTAATTTATCTACTTGCCCCTGCTTTGGGGAAGGAGTAAATTCCTTCTTTTGTAGCTGAGTTCCCAGCTCCTCAATCAAACGAAACCCCAAAGTGGTAGGTTTGAGTCGGTGATCAGGCCACTCACACCAATGTAAATCAAAGGACTGCCCTGATAGGCAGGAGTTCCTAACTCACTCAGGATTAAGGTCATGTTACTTGTGGTCTTCCTAGTGAAATTGAAAGTCTTTGTCATGAACGACGTTATATAACGAGACTAAACATTTCGTGGTCCGATCTTATACAAACTCCTTTGTATAGGATACCCTCGCTCACATGTCTCCACATGAATGACTAGGATTAGATCATTTGTAGCAATTTACAACACTTGTAACATCTACAAAGCGTGCCGTATCCATAGTGTCATAAGGATAAGGTTTCCCTCCTATATCCATATACTACAGACCATTTAGGTTATCACTTAAGGCACGATCTACTTGTCTATCTCTACATACATGTTTAAGTTACAACGATGACCAGAGATCTTAATTTATTGGTTTGTGGTTAATTCAACTAAAATATCTCATATTTCATAGACAATAGTGAATAAAATATCTCATATTATTACATCACAAATGTTTGTTCATATAGGTGTTTACAAACTACAAGACCCTACGAGATTTGGGGCATCAACCTCAACAATCTCTCACTAGTCCTAAAGCTATTTGGATGTACAAGATAAATACAAGCACAAAACAATAAAATAGGGCACTAAGGCCTAGTACAAAATCTCCCATTTACCTTAGTCCAACCGCGGTCGGTCCCTTAAACTCATGGTCTGTAGGTGAACCTCAAAAGCTGTAGCCGAGGGTTTGTAAACAGATCAGCAACGTTGTGCTTCGAAGATATCTTCGTGGCTATCACTTCCCTTCGATGCACAATCTTGCGAATGAGATGGTATTTTCGCTTTATATGCTTGTCGCGCTTGTGAGTTCTAGGCTTCTTGGAATTCGCCACGACACCACTATTATCACAATAAAGAGTGATGGGCCTAGACATGTCTAGAACAACTTCTAGATCAATCGGGAACTTCCTGAGCTAAATGGCCTCCTTAGCAGCATTACAAGCCACTACATACTCGACATCCATGGTGGAGTTAGCGATGCACCCCTGCTTAGTGCTTCGCCATACTACAGCTCCTCCATTAAGAGTGAAAACTGATCCTAAAGTGGATTTCCGGGAATTTTTATTAGTCTAAAAATCAGAGTTCATGTATCCTGTAAGGATCAAATCCTTAGATCCATACACAAGTATATAGTCCTCCGTTCTCGAAAGATACTTGAGGATGTTCTTGACGGTTGTTTAGTTACCCTATATTGAATTAGAGTGGTATCTACTGACTATCCCCACAGCTTAGTAGATGTAACGTCTAGTACATTACATCACGTACATCAAACTGCTAACGACAGATGCATAGGGGACCCGTCTCATTTCCTCAACCTCTTGAGGTGTCTTAGGACACTGTTCCTTAGACAATGTAACTCTATACCGAAAAGGCAATAGGCCCCTTTTGGAGTTCTGCATCGAGTACTTGATCAACATCGTGTCAATGTACGATGCCTGAGACAACGCTAGCACTTTGTTCTTTTGATATCGAAAGATCTGAATCCCAAGAACAAACTTAGCCTCTCCCAAATCTTTCATTTCGAATTGGGTCGTTAGCCAGTTCTTAACTGAAGTTAGTAAACCTACGTTCTTCCCAATAAGTAGGATATCGTCTACATATAACACTAGGAAAACTACTGAATTGTTGATGATTTTCTTGTAGACACAAGCTTCATCAATGTTTTGGTCAAAGTTATAACATTTGGTTGCAGTATCAAACCTTATGTTCTAAGATCAAGACGCCTGTTTCAGCCCATAAATGAACTGTTTCAGCTTGCAAACCTTTTGTTCTTGACTTTGGGCTATGAATCCCTCGGGTTGCACCATATAAATGGTCTCCTCAAGATTACCATTTAGAAAGGCAGTTTTGACATCCATTTTCCATATCTCATAGTCATAATATGAACCAATGGACAGGAGGATATGAATTGACTTAAGCATGGCAAAAGGTGAGAAAGTCTCCTCATAGTCAACTCCCTCCACCTAGGTATAACCCTTTGCCACAAGTCTAGCCTTGAAGGTTTGCACCTCATGATCAGCACCTTGTTTCCTCTTGTAGATCCATTTACAATCTATAGGTTTAACTCCATCAGGTTGAACTACAAGATCCCATATTGAGTTGAAGTGCATACACTCCATCTCGAGATCCATGGCTTTGACCCATTTATCTTCGTCAACGTCCTTCATTTCCTTCTTATAAGACAATGGATCCTCAACCTCGCCATCGATTACCATAGCCAAGATTTCAATTAAACCCATACAACGAACAGGTGGGCTCGCAACCCTCCCACTATGTCGAGGTTCCCTCAACTCTTGAGGTGGATTTGAACTACTAGATGAACTTCCATCAACAACTCTTGTTGATGTAATAGGCTCTTCAACAACTCTTGTTGAAGTTTCAATAGTTTCGTTGGAAAGTTCACACAACATGATTTTACTTCTTGGACTGTGCTCCCTTATATGTTCCTCCTCAATGAAGGTAGCGTTTGTCGACACTAACACTTTGTTTTCCTTAGGATCATAAAAATAGCCTCCTCGTGTCCCTTTGAGGTAGCCTATAAATAGGCACAGCCTTGAACGTTATTCCAATTTCTTAGGATTAGCCTCATGCACATGTGCTGGGCAACCCCAGATGCAGAAGTTACGCAAACTAGCTTTACGCCCATTCCACAATTCCAAAGGTGTTCTGGCAACACTCTTAGAAGGAACACAGTTGAGGATATAAGCTGCAATTTCTACTACAAAACCCCAAAACAAGTCTGATAAGGAAGCATAACTCGTCATCGATCGAACCATGTCTAACAGGGTTCTTTTTCTCCTCTCGATACACCATTCTACTGAGGTGTACCAGGTGCTGAGAGTTGGAAAACGATTCCATGTTCTGACATATAGTTCTAGAACTCATAATCCAAAAACTCTTCACCCCGATCAGATCAAAGTGTTTTAATCTATTTATCTAATGCGTTTTTAACTTCAACCTTGACCTCTTTGAACTTTTCAAAGGATTCTAACTTATGTTGCATTACCCATACCTCGAATAATCATTAGTAAAAGTGATGAAATACTCGTAGCCTCCCTTGGCTCACACATTCATCGGACCACAAAGGTCTGAATGCACTAACTCTATAGGCTCTTTGGCTCGATAACCTTTTCTAGTAAAAGGTCGTTTAGTCATCTTGTCTTCAAGGCATGACTCGTACACAGGTAAAGAATTTTCCTCTAACTCGCTCAGGATGCCATTCTTTACCAACCTCTCAATTCTATTGAGATTGATGTGCCCTAATGGAAGGTGCCAAAGTTGGGCATTTTCCTTAGGAGAAACTTTAAGTCATTTATTTTGGGTTACGGTAGTTTTAAACATCTCTATGTTATGGAGGGAATTTTTTGCTAACGGCCTTAGCATATACAAATTATTTTCCAACATATCTCAACACCATCTTTCATAATAAAAACTTTATTCACAGAAAAATTGAAAGTATATTTACATTCAAGCAAACACTTTACAAAAATCAAGTTCCTCTTTAACTCGGGAACAACATACACATCATTCAAAATGATAAATCTATTCTGTAAAGTTAACTGGAGGCCTCCTACTGCCACAGCTAAGACGAAGGGCCCAGTACCTACTCACATCGTCATCTCTCCAGCCTCAAGCTACTGCTAGGATCTAATCCCCTGAAAAGAAGAACAAACATGATTAGTGGCCCCAGAGTCTATAATCCAGGCAGAATCATCATTCTTCACTAAACAAGTTTCCAAAACTAGTAAATCACATTTACCTTGTTTGGCCTTGGCCTTAGCCTTCTTCCTTTCCTTTAACCGGCATGGACAGTTCCGCTTCCAGTGCATCCTAGTTGCAATGGAAACATTTTTCTTTCTCAACCAGCGTTGGTCACCTACCCCGTTGAGTGGCAGGTTGTGTGTTAGCTGGTGCCTTCCCCTTCCCCTTACTACCCTTCTTCTTCTTCCACTTGTTAGTGTTGGAAGTAGAAGGTGCAAAATAAGTTTCTGAGGTCCAACCCCGATGGGACTTCTTAGATGATGAAGCAAAACTTGCCTCACCAACCTTCTTCTCCTTGCTTCCAAGCAAGAATTGGAATGTCTGCAACTCGTTGAGGGGAGTTGTAATGGTGCAGTCAACTTTGTTCAGAACAGCGTTGCTGACAAAGTGTAGGAAGCTTTCCGGCAATGTGTGCAAAATAAAGCTAACCTGGCTGCCATCAATGCGAGCCCTATTCATCTCTGCCACATTAAAGTGGACCATCATGTTTAGAACATGTTCTCGAATAGATGTACCATCCTCCATTTTGGAGTTGAAGATGCACTTAAAAGCTTCATGTTTGAGTTGCCCGAACGATTGTCCGAACATTCCCCTCAGGGACTCCATGATCTCATGAGCAGAGACCATGGGCTCATGCTTCTTGGCCAAGATGTCATTCAAACTGGCCAAGATGTAACCTCGGGCCTTCTCGTTCGCCCATTTCCATTTCTCATAAGCCTCTCGAACAATTCGAGCGGCAGTTTGAGTTAGAATAGGTGGACACTCCTCCGTAAGGACGAACTTTAGGTCATCAATGTTCAGAATTGTATTAATCGTATTTTTCAACTAGCGTAGTTTTTGCCAGTCAGTTTGTCGACAGATAATAAAGCTAAAGTGGCAGTTTTCATTTTTTAAAGTTGCTGAAAACAAGAACAAACTTAATAAGTCTATTTGCATTACCACTTTTAACACCAATTTTAGGTTTTAGCAAAATAGTTCTAATGTAACCTAAGTGAAAAAATATCTATTTAACAATGATACCCCAACGAGGCAGGACAAAATTCAGCAGTGGGGGGATCAAATGCCCCTTCACTGGGATGAGACATTCTCAACCATTAGACAGAAACAACTCTTGTAAGTAACTCTAACAGTCACCATTTTTCGGTCCATAATTTTTAACCTTTATCAATTCCGCGTAAGTGTAACCCCTCATTTTAGGCCCTAGAGTCCTGCCCTAATGCGCTTACTATAGGGAAAAAGCAGATTAGGACAAAAGCCTAAAGTAACCCTATCCTTTTCAGGAGATCTGATAAATAGTCGTGCAAAACTACCATCCTTTAGGGGGACACTCCCAGGGTGCCTTGAGGCATGCACAAAACATTATCCAACCTAATGAGAGAGACCGTCAGATATGTTGTCACACATCCCGCTCTCACTTACTATGAACATTCTCTCCATTCACCTTGGTATTGACCTACCCAAACACTATCCTTCAGAGGGACACTCCCAGGGTGCCTCGAAGCCGAGGATAGATCTCACGGTGTAAACTTTAGGGAGAAACATGTAGAGGTTTAAGTAAAGTATCATATACCCCAAGTACCTCCCACTGAATGTTCTACCTAGGGATTCATTAACTTAGACAATCCGCCTACTGATTTTATCTAAGTGTGAGTTTAATTTGCTCAAAAGTAATTCTTGCTTTTGATAATTAAAAAGGTTTGAATCAAGTCCCATTAAACACTTTAACAAAATATCATCAAATTTGCATGCATGCAAGAAATCTATCTAATTCACCTTTCCAGGTAGGTTCCTAGGTAGGGGTGTCCCGTTTCTGTTAGCTTAAATACCCAAGCCTAGACAGAACCCGCCTTAGACAAAAAGTCCCTTATAGATAGATTTGGTACATATTTAATCTTTTATTAGTCAATTTAATCCTATTAAACTAATTAAAAGATTAAACTTAGGTTTCTAATCTCATTAGAACCGTGATCTTATGTCTATCTCAACCAAATTTTAAAACTCTTTTAAAACATGACTTAAGCCTAAGTTTGCATGCATGTCTTTCTTATTGATTTTAGTTTTAATTTTTATTAAAACTCTTAAAAAAGAAACAACTAAAACTATCCACATTTCTAAGCTAGACTAGGTATTTATAACTTTTATAAATTAACCTATGTGTCATGCCTCATGCAATGTTCATTCATTACTATATATAACTCTTATATAAATTGTAATGAACCAAGCATACATGCTCTCATACACCCTTATACTATAACACTTATAATATAAAGATGATGCATGGATATGTTTAATGCATGCATATATTATAACTCTTATATTATATGATACATGAGCATGCTTTAACATAATTTAATCATACAAACTACCATATTGTAACTCTTATAATATAAATATGAGGAATGAATAAATGCATAACCTATGGTGGGTTTGAAAACTATATAACATACTTTATGACATATAATTTAAACATACATCACATGTACATTCACCAAAGTTAATGGATCGGGATAATTAGCCTCAAAAACCAGAAATTACAACTAACTATTACATAAACCATCAAGTCTTGAACCGCCCGGGCGAAGCCTCACTCCCTGATTGTGTAGCTTTTCCTTATGATTGTCGAGCAACGTTGGTCGAGTAACCACGATCGTGTAGCATGGATCGAGTGCCTTTTGACGATGCGATAAAGCATGAAGGCCACTCGATTGTGCAGCGCACCGAGTATTACACCTGCCTAAACGATCGAGTAGATGACAACTATGTGATAAAGCATGATCGTCTAGACGATCGAGGAGCAAATGTCGAGTATCACATACCGAGTGATCGAGTAGCCAGTGACTATGCAATAAGCATGCTGGCTTACTCGATCATTTAGTGCGCCGAGTATTACACCTACCATGCAATGAGTATCCCATACTCAGCGATCGTTTACCCTCATCGTTTACACAATCGAGTAGCCAACACAACACGATCGAGTAAACCCTTTACTCGATTGCATAGCATCAGCCATGCGATCGTTTAGCAAATGCTACACGATCGAGTAGAACTTTTCTACACGATCTCCTAGCCAAATCTAAATGATCGTTTAGCCAGGGCTACACGATCCAACCAACCCTTGGTCTTCCTCCTCGATGTGAACTGCATCTCCATGCCTTGAAGCTTCATCATGAACGACTCTAACAGACTCAAACACTTTGAATACAGACTCGATAGCAAGTTAATAATGCCCAAAAACACAAGGACCCTTACAAATTAACTTTGAAATGTAAAAGAAAGCAGTAAACAGGGGCAATCATCCCAAAAAACTCCATTCATTCACATCCACAAATACATCTAACACTTAACCACAATGTAGATATGCTTAAAAACCCATAGAAAATGTAAATGCAATTCAATACATCAATGGATTTTGGAATATCAAAACAACTTGGCTCTGATATCAATTGAAAGAACTCTATACAAAGAGAACTAGTGAGCGGAAGCAAAATCGTTCCAACCCATTATGAAAAAACGACGCATTTACAAACAAATAAGAACAATTATGCATCATTGAGTAAATTATAGCATGCTTTCTTCTTAAAAATAACTAGAATTGAGTGACATACCTTTGAAGAACTCTTCTTCGTGTATCCCCTCGATCAACACCAATCCAGCATCCAAGCAAACTCGATGACAAGCACGAATGCAAGGAACAACCAGTGCAACTCATGAACTGTCAGATCGTCGAACCCAATCGAATAAAACTTGATCCTCGACCCTCGAACAGAAACACTCGACACTAGCACTCAGTTGCCTTGGTATTCTCAATGTTAGAATCCAAGAGGTGTGGGCTCTATGTGAATTTGGTAGAGGGAAAGAGGAACTCAACGATCGAGTAAATGGGAAAATGTCTAAGTCTATCGTATAGATTGGGTACTCGATCGTCTAATAAACGAGAAGTTGTCATCTAGTAAACTCGATGCCTCATTGTTCACTCTCACAAAGGCTATCGTATAGCTTTTTCTTTCACTCGATCGTTATGTGATGCAATAATGAAAAAAATGAAAACTTTTTCACTTTTATTCATCGGTTATTAAAACTGATAGTAACTTCCCATTCAAACATGGTTAAAGGAGAAAATAATAACCAACCAAACAATTATCTTATAATTGTTTTATTATAAATAAACGTAATAACTAATTTATCATATTATATTTAGGGAAATTATTTCAAATGGTAAAACTGTTGAAACTATTTACAAGATATAGCAAAATTTTGGAACTATCAATGATAGACGGTGATAGACACTGATAGGCTTCTATCAGTGTCTATAAATATCACTAATAGACACTGATAGAAGTCTATCAATGTCTATCAGTACTTATCATTGATAGTTCTAAAATTTTGCTATATTTTGTAAATATTTTGGTTCATTTTTCTATATTTAAAAATGGCCCTTATATTTATAACCTATAGTTTTAATATCATCTCATATGTAATATTTAAACCATAGTTTCTTTCGCCTTTATGACATTTAATATAAATCATATTTATATTAATTCCTCCATTTAATGTATCTAATGCATCATATCAACTATATCACATATAATTGAATCAGTTTAATTATATCATATAAAATCAAATTCCCTCTTGTTAATTTGAACACTTCAAACTAACCCAAAAACTTATTCTCAACTTGAATCCATTGAGCTATCAAGAGGGCTTTATGAACCTGTAGCTTGAAGTTCCAAAGGTATGTGAATAACTGACTAAACTCTTTAATCACGATATTCACCATCCGTCATCTGTCAGGCATTCCACTAAAGACCGACAGTTTCACTCTTTGCACTGCAGATATATTTTTGTGTGCATTGGATATAACCAATCAACAGTACGATGACTCTTCACAAATCGCTCGTAAGTACAGTTGGGCCAATTTACTGTTTTTCCCCTGTAGTTACATCTAACTCCTTAAGTACCAATGAATACTCTAATGAAATATACATCATAGTCCTACTATGAGTGAACACTTCTCGTGCCATGAGAAGGTGTGGTGCCACATTGTTCAAGTCCATCAGTCCTTAAGAGAGCAATTTATCTACTTGCCCCTACTTCGGGGAAGAAGTGAATTCCTTCTTATGTAGCTGAGTTCCCAGCTCCCCAATCAGACGAATCCCCAAAGTGGTAGGTTTGAGTCGGCAATTTGGCCACTTGCACCCATGCAAATCAAAATACCACCCTGCTCGCATCATTTGTAGCACTTTACAACACTTAGAACACCTACAAAGCGGGTCGTATCTGTAGTGTCACCAAGATAAGGTTTCCCTCCTATAACCATATACTACAGACCATTTAGGTTATCACTTAAGGCACGATCAACTTATATGTCTCCATATACATGCTTAAGTTACAACAATAACTAATGATCTTAGTTCATTGGTTTATGGTTAATGCAACTAAAATATCTCATATTTCATAGATAACAGTGAATAAAATATCTCATATTATTACATCACAAATGTTTTTTCATATAGGTGTTTACAAACTATAGGACCCTACGAGATTTAGGGCATCAACCCTAACACTACTATGAGTAAACACTTCTCAGGCCATGAGAAGGTGTGGCGCCACATTGTTCAAGCCCTGGAATCAGCCCTTAAAGGAGAAATTTATCTACTTTACCCCTGATTCGGAGAAGGAGAGAATTTCGTCTTGTATAGCTGAGTTCCCAGGTCCCCAATCAGACGAATCCCTAAAGTGGTAGGTTTGAGTCGGCGATCTAACCACTCGCACCCATGCAAATCAAAGGACCGCCCTCATAGGCAGGAATTCCTTACTCACTCAGGATTAAGGTCATGTTACCTATGGTCATCCTAGTGAAATGAAAGTCTCTGTCATGAACGGCGTTATATCGAGACTAAGAATTTCGTGGTCTGGTCTTATACAAACTTCTTTATATAGAGTGTCCCCGCTCGCATGTCAAATACATGAATGATCAGAATCAGACCATTTGTAGCACTTTACAACACTTGTAATATCTACAAAGCGGGCCACACTTGTAGCGTCACCAGGATAAGGTTTCCCTCCTTTATCCATATACTACAGACCATATAGGTTATCACTTAAAGCATGATCCACATGTATGTCTCCACATACATGCTTAAGTTACAACGATAACCAGGGATCTTAGTTTATTAGTTTGTGGTTAATGCAACTAAATTATCTCATATTATTACATCACAAAATGTTTGTTCATACATGTGTTTAAAAACTACAGGATCCTATGAGATTTAGGGCATCAACCCCAACACTTTTTCGGTACGATATGATGCTATTAAGTACGCTTATAACTCTTGCATGAAAGAGGGGACATCTGTTAGAAAACATATCCTGGACATGATGGTCCATTTCAACATTGTGGAAGTTCATGGCGTTGTCATAGATGAAGGAGTCAAGTTAGTATGATAATGGAATCTCTTCCGAAGAGCTTTCTAACATTTCGAACTAATGTGGTAATGAATAAAATTGATTACAATTTGACCACTCTTCTAAACTATCAAGCACGGACACAGATACGGCTACACGATACAGATATGATCGGATACGGCGATTCGTTAATTTCTAAAAAAAAACTAAGATATAGATATGTCTAAGGATGCCTCATTTTTTTTATATATTTTTTAATATATATATTTCTTAAAAAACGAGAATACTAGTACGTTGAAAATACATTTTCTTTTTCTTTAAAAATTTCTAGGATATAGATAAATTTAGCATACAAGTTAATAACAATAGCACAAAATAAAATACAAACACTGAAATATAATAAAAAAAATAAAAAAATAAAAAAAAGCAACATCTAAGATGTTGAAGTATAATAGTTAATAAAATGCAATAGAAAAGTGAGTCATATTAGAAAGAAGAAGAAGAAGAAGATTAGAGGGAGAAGTATGAAGATAAACGAAGAACTTCTTCATTGAATTATTGAAGATATCCAAATGCTTTATATTTTGGTAGACTTTATGGAGACTCAAATGTGAAGATGGAGATTAGATGATTCTAGTCTAGGGTTTGGTTCATTTTTTTTTCCTTTTCCTTTTAGTTTTGGACTCGAGTAGTGAGCATTTTAAATAGATTGCCTAGTTTTAGATTGGGAAAGATAAGATGAGTTGCTTGTCTTTTTTCTTTTAAAAAAAATATGCGTAGAAATAGATACGTCAAATCGGTGTCAGATACGTATTAGGAAAGTATCTGAAAATATCGGTATCCAATACGTATCTGATACTGATTCTTTGCCTCACATGAAGTATCTAGGCTTCATAATTTCTAAATGAACTACAGACTTACCAATCTTTAATGAAAAATAAGGAAAGTGAAGTAAATGTTGTTTCACCAAAAAAAAAAAAAATCTCTTAAGGGATCTTCCTCTGGAACAAAACCCTCAAAGAAAAAGAAAGTCGGCTTCTTATTTAGAGGATAAGAGTATCCAGATAAAGCTTATCCTCTAAATAATAAAGGAAAAGGGAAGAAGAAAGCTCCAGCAAAGAAAAGCAAGAATAAAGCACTGAAAAGAAAATGTTTCCATTACAATGAAGACAGGCATTGGAAACACAATTGCCTGCAGTATCTTACTGGAAAGAGAGTTAAAAAGGAAAACCAAGGTAAATCTGATTTACTTGTGGTAGAAACATGCTCAATGGAAAGTTCTCACTTAACCTAGATACTAGATTCGAGAGCCGCTAACCATATTTGTATTTTCTTTAGGAAACTAGTTCTTAGACACAACTATCAGAAAATGAAATGACTTTCAAGATGGGAATGGGTGAAGTAATTTCAGTAGAAGCAATGGGAGACGTCAAGTTATATTTTGGAGATACCTACATTTTACTTGAAAATGTATATTATGTACCTAAAATGAAAAGGAACTTAATATCTGTGTCTTGTCTACTAGAAAATATGTAAAAAGTGGGAGATTGTTGGGAATTGTCCATATAAGAAAATATGGGAGATGTCACCTCACTGGAGTATTAGTCCAAGTGGAAGATTGTTGGAAATGTCCTAAAACTCGCAGTTCGTAAATAGTAGAAACATATTATATTTATCAATAAAAATATTATTGAGTTGTTCATTCAATAAAATGTTATTGATCTTGCATTTTGTTATAAAATACCAATAAACAAAATCCATGGCTATAGTATGCATATATTAACTTTATGTGGAGACATAAAAGTAAATCAAGTTTTAGTATATAGCCAAAATGGTGTATAAGTATATGGATAAGATTGGGTTCTTCGTCCTGCTGACACTATTGGATGTGGCCGACCTTATATACTGATACAAATGATGTGATCCCAAAATCATTCATATGGAGACATGCGAGTGGGGGCATCATATGCAAATCATGTTTGCATAAGACCAGATATCGAAATAGTTACTTTTCTTTATAACAACCGTTTACCGTTAAAACTGACTATTTCAAATTCGATGACCTAGGGTAACTTGATTTTGATCCTGAGTTGACTATGAACTCCAGTTTATTTGGGATTATTCTTTGATCTATATAGGTGATAGTAGTTCAACAGAACTGCTTAATAAGCCTCTAATTTTGGGGTTAAGATCGGATAGATAGTTGGGGACATAGTCTTGCAAGATGAAATTCACTCCTACCCGATTTAGGGTTAGCAGATAGGTTGTTCCCTTAAGTACTGATTTCTGGTTTAGAACAATGGGACCCCACCCTCTCATGGCCGAGAGGGATATGGTTTATTAGTTGGACTATAAACCAATTGTTCAATAGAGGATCAGTGGGAGCTTTAGGAGCAAGATGTATTTACATAGGTAAACCGGTATTTTGACCTAGCAATAAATATGAACAACCTATGAAGATTCGAATTACTGATTATGGTTAAATTGGACAGAAATATATCTACAATGAGTAGAGTGCAACTATCGAGCTATAGTAGTGTGTCTCAGTAGTTAACAAATATTGATTAATTTGGTCTAAAAAGTTTAGCCAATTAATCTCAAATCGTTGAAGCTCATGATATGTAGGTCTATAAAGACCCTCTACTAGCTCATAAAACTATATCTAGGATTAGTGAATTGAGCGAATTTGAAATGTTCAAAATCGAAATTAGGGTTTTGAATTTGAAGTGTTCAAATTCAATTTAAGGTCTGGTTAATTATATTTGATATAATTAAAATGTTTAAATTTATCAAAATTGAATGTAATTGGAGAGATTAAATTATTTAAATATTGATTTACATGAATACAATTCATGTATAAATTAGGTGTTTTGTTAATTTAATATTTAATATTAAATTATTATTTAATTAATTCAATTTTGATAAATTCAAATTCTGTTTTGAATTTTAATTTTAGTAAAAATTAAATAAAAACAAAATTGAACAAGTTTTCGAAAATTGGAAAATTCCATTTTCCAACCTTTTCACAATTTGGGTGGGTTAAATGCCTAATTAGACACCTTGCCCACTTTCTAATTGGTGTTTGAAGTCTCACCATGCTGAATTAATATTTCTTGCATGGTTTGATTGATTAAAAAGCTTCAAATTTTTAGTGGAAGAGGACATGCATTTGATTTTTATGATTTTGAATTCCAGAATTTTGCACTCTCTCAAACCCTCTTCACTCTCTTCACCTGAGCTAATTCAGAGATTTTACCTCTTAATCCAAATTAGAAGATGGTAGAAAAGATCATTGTGGTGATCTACTGTCAATTTGGAGACCCATTTCATGAAGAGAAGTAGGAATTGAAGAGTTTTTATCAAAGGTATTGCTCATATTGAAACCCTCTTTGATAAATAGTTTATTTGCATGTTTTTCAACTCAAATTAAGTATAATTAGAATACTTATCGATTCTGATTTCTTCCGCTATATGTAGCTATAATCTATTAGATATCATGCGACACATTTTTTCAAACAAATTTTGACAGCATCTCTACGGCTTTTTTTTCAACATTTTTTAAATTTCCAAGCTTATTGTTCTTCAAAACAGCCACTTCTTCCTTCAAAAGAATTAGGTAATACAGAAATTTTTTTCTTACTACTGTTTTTCTTCTTAAAGTCCGAAACAATGGCATTCTCAATAAACACATACCAAAAATTATTCTCCTTCAATCTATCAACAAACTCCCTCGAGAAAAATACTAAAAACCAGTAGAATCAACCAAACAACTTCATTATTTCCATCCACCCTATTTTTAATTATTTATTTAATTCTACCTCACAACTCTCTTCTTCAACTTTAACATGAAGATTAAAGGATAGACTAACCAAAAATTGGGTTTATTGTTGGTTCTTCCTCCAAAACACTAAGAATTCCAAAAATGTAAACAAACTGCTGCTGTCTTCATCCTCACAGCAGTTGTTACTTCCTCTTCTTCTTCTCTCAGCCCTCTCTTCACTTTTATATATATATAACTTGCTCAAAATTTATTACCAAATTTCTTTCATCAAGTCAATTGATCACCAACTCTTGCTTAAAAGACAAGAACGTGAGGCTGCTCAAAATTTCTTTTCCCTTCCTCGGCTGAGCTCTCCTTTGATCCTCTCCCTTTTTTTTTTCTTGTTTTAAACCCCTCATATTGGATAATCCTAAAGAACAAGTGACTTCGTCCAGCAAAATTCATTTTCCAACTCTCCTTAAAGTAAACCAACGTGTCTTGTTCTCAAAATTTATCATTTCTTAATGAGTCTTGCATTCGAATATGTTCCAATGACGGAGTTTCTCTTTTAGGCAAGACTTTAGAGTTGGTACCTTCGAATGTGAGACTCATTCCAAACAAAATCACCATGGTCAAGAGAACCAATAGAGAACAGATACGACTACGACTATGACGAAGAAGACGAAGACGGCAGAAGAGGAAACACAATATGCCTACAACAAACATCAGCAAAAATCATGAGAATCAAACAATGTCAATGAAAATAACATCTTGAATCGAAAAGCAGATGAGGAAGAGAAATACAGACATGTACTCATAGAAAAGTATTTCTCAGAGTATTGAATCTGACCCATTGCATAGAATTAGAGATAGAAAGATCGCTAGGGCTTCTTCGGTCTTTGAGGAGCAGTGAAGAAGACAAGCTAGAAAAATTGTTAGGGCTTGTTCCATCTTCCAGCAACCACACAGCACCGACTAGTGCAAAGACGATGCAATCGTGACCTGGAGGAAGAGAGGTGAGATGGTCGAAGGGGAGAAAAATCGTTAGGGTTTCGTTTGAGAAGGAGAAGCGCAACAAGCAGGAGGAATAAACTGAAACTCCTAATTAAAAATGAATCCTAAAACTTGACATTTTTAAATGTCAAGTTTTATGTTAGTGTGAAAAAAATCCAAAAATCTCTTACACCTCCGCTTTTTCTATATTTTTCTTGACATTAAAATTACCCTCGACTCCCTTTTTTTACATTTTCTTGACGTTTTTCTTTAAAAATCACGTATTACTTGACATTTTTCCTAAAAACTTCAAGTATTCAGAATTGTAAACGTCAAGAAATGTGTTTTTTCTAGTAGTGATTAGTAAAAGTATTCTCTCAAATATGTCCATCTTTGTTATTTCTTAAATAAAAGTTCTTTCATCCAAGATTGCCTCTCTTCTTTTTTGTACCAATTTCTTCAACATGTTTGCCATTAAATAATATTCAGACAAAATTTTGTATTAATACAAGTAAAGTTGGCAATAAAAATGTCTCCAACTATAACTGTTCTGCTGAAACATATAGTACTGATGTACAAGTCAGGAGGGGAAAAGGGGTTGTTGTCAATCATTCACTCATGGCTGTAGATTCCATATGCTCTCCACCTTTTGGTAATGAAAAAGATTAGTCTTTTCAAACTTGAAAATGATAAGTTACAAGTGTTAGTGGGACTTATGGACCCTTTGATATTGATTTATGAAGATAGAAACCTCATACATAATCCATACCTTTTCATTTTAGTAGAGCTTTCTATTTTTCAGTAAAGATCTGCAAATATAATTAGGTTAGAAAAAAAATGGTATATACTTTAAATGATTGAGAATTTGGGTTGGTCCTCTTCCTTGAAAAATCCAAAAACACTATCAAGTTAGGATTGTATTTGTCTCCCATTGTTGTAATATAGTCTAAAAAGCTATCACTACAACTACACCAAGGCCAAACAAAAATAATGGCAATGCCACACAAGAAACACAGCCATGGCTTCAGTGGGTAACTAAAGACAGAATGTTTTTGCTCTAATTGGGACAATCAGTACAGTTTTGTAGACATACCAATCTTGTTGGGTCTGTCACTTTTCATGGGATTTCTTTTCTTTTTTGGCAAAATATATTCTTTTTTTCTGTAGCAAGGAAAGCAAAGTGGCCTCACCTTTGATATGCATGCGATTGTGGAAACTCCCCCACCATATAAAACAGTTACTTTAATTTAGTGATGTTACCTCTATAACCTCCTCTCTCTCCCTTCTTTGTTGTTATGAAATTGATAATAATAAAAAAAAAAAAAAAAAAAAGAAAAACATAAACGGTAGAGAAATTGATACAGAAATTTACATAATTCACTAACAATATATCATCCACGAGCAGAACGAGAGAGAAATTTTATTATTAGAAGAGAAATATCATATTACAAATTACAATGGCCTCAACAAGATCTTATGCTTAGTCATTTGAAGCACCAGATAACAGATTTAAGACATTCCAATATTTGTATGTGTATCGTTTGTGAAAACATGTTTGGAATTGAAAAACATGGGTGGATAAGTGATTACACATGACAAAACACAGTATGTTTGTTCGTTTTGGGTGTAATCTTAACCATAGATATAAGAAATATCGTGACCTACCAGTGTTGATATTTTTAAACGAAAGTCACATTCTTTGTATCGTAATAACTATCTGAATTTGGTGGAAGTTGTTACACAACGAAATATTATAGATCATTTAAAACTATAATATAACCATTTATAATATAACCAAATATTAAACTAAAGTCCAAGGTAAAGAGAGTGATTGCCCTAACAAGTAAGGGCAGGGCAATCTCGAGAAAAAAAAAAATTGAACGCCGCCACCAAAGCAACTTATATTTCATGCTTACAAAATATGATGTTTTAATGAACAAATTGTTGAAAGCAATATGAATCTTGAAAGGGAGAAAACTAGCTAGCTAGTGGAATAAAGTATCATTCAAAAGCAAAAAGGTCAGCCATGGAAGAAGTTCCGCCACTTTCAACTTTTTCTCATTACATACTATTTATATGCTCAGTTTAGCCTTCAAAATTCATTCAAACAGAAATGATAACAGGAACAAAAAAGCTTTTATTTGGTGATATCCCTGTTTGGGAAAACATAGGAGAGAGATGATCTCATAAATTCAACTTTTATTTCCAATAAAAAAATATATATATGAATATATATTTTAGAAGAAGTATATTATTTCCTTCACATTTCTGCTGATCCATAATAACCATTATTTGTACTAAGGAATACTATAAAGCCTTCGCTTAACATATTTGTCTTGGAATTTAAAAGGTAAATGAAATTTTAAAGTATAAAGTCAATTACGATGTTGTAATAAAACAATCGATAAGTAGATAAATTGAATAAAAGACAATAAAAATTAAGATAAGAAGACGACACATAAATAATTGGTAATCTAGTCTGGTGAAAATATCACCTACTCCGAAAGGTCGTGTGTCTGGTAAAAAGAAACTTCAATATCACCTACTCTTTGCATGATGCAGAATGAGATACTTGACATTTAACAAGACAAAACACGAAACATCATACCTATAATAAAATTAGTCAATCAATATGGAGTAGCAGTAAACATATTTGTTTAGGCCATGGTTTCCACCTCTTTATGGGGTACCCTACCTTCTCCACAACAACAACATATTTAAGTTAATAATTAAGAAGATGATTTGAGATTAAAAAGTTTGAAAAGATGAAAGAAAGAAGGGAAATTCGAAAAGGAGATTGAATATATAATGAGTAATCTTATCTTCCAAGATCTTGTCGAGCTAGGAGAATCCAACTCAAGTGAATTATCTTCACATGATACAATCACTATTTTGCTTTGTTCGTACCCACTCTCTCTATCTCAACGTTTCACAATATTCATTCCTTTTTTCATGGAAAACGATTTGATGCTCTTCCCATCATTACCAAAGACCAGCTACCTAGGATTCTTCAAAATATAATTCTAATCTTATTCTAACTACTTAACTTCCCAAGTGTAACCACCAAGCTTTCAAGCTTATGTTTTCTTATTAATTAACTATTTAAATCGATTGTCATTCTAGGTCTCAAAACATTTTTACTTACTTTATCAATTTTCATATCTAATTTTCAAAATTTGTATAAAATTGTTGAATATAGCTCTCTCTATATATAAAGATATTGTAAGTGACATTGCGCCACCAGCAATGTTGCTAAGAGAAAAAGTAATGATTGATGAGTAGCACTAAATATTCCCATACACATTTATTCGAAAATCCAAAACACCAAACTTCAAATGAATTAGTCAACTGCACTTCTCATTTCCTTATCAATACTTAATTCCCCCAAGGACCTAAGAGCAAGTGCTGGTACAAAAACCACATCATGCATTTCGGTGGGAAGACTATACTAATGTTGTCCTTGGCTTGGCTATCACTTTCATTTAGGAAAATGGTGAGGTCAATATGACAAATTAAACGATAAAATATTGTATATGTTTTATGAAAAAGGGGAAAAAAAACTATGGATGAATAATAAACTCACAATGTGAAGAGTCAACCATAATACAAATTTGATACATAATTTTCTTTTGTATATGATGACTACTCATGCAAAGATATGATTTAATATATCAAATCTTGAGTTTTTTTGGTGTTATAATATCTCATTATTGTCATAATAGACTTTAAATTTTTCTCACTTTGTGTATATAAAGTTACTTGATAATTAACGATCAATAACTTTGCTGATAGACTTTGACTAAATATATCCTTTCAAAAAAAAAAAACTTTACTTATATGTTCATTGGAAAGATAATGGCGTAAGTTTAGTTTGCTTTTTTGGTAGGTTTTACTATCATGAATCTGTTGACAAAGGTTTGATGGATGTTTCTTAGTATTTGTAGGTTTTACTATCATGAATATGTTGACTAAGGTTTGATGGATGTTGACAAAACGACTTAGTATTTGTAGGTTATAAATTATACAATTTGGACGTTAATCAACTATTGATCTACGTATGTAAGAAGATTTTGTTAAATTTTAAGAACATTTTTTTTTCAATTAAGGACAGTAATGTTGCAAATTTCAAAAAACCAATTTTTACCTATTAAATTACAATGGGTAAATTGTTACAAAATTAAAAGTACTAAGAGAGTTAATCATGACAAATTAAAGTTTAGAAACTAAATTGTTACTTTCATAAAAATTCAAGAACTAAAAATATTTAGTAGATTCTTTTTTCAAAGAAATATATCTTATTTGATCTAAGTCTTTTTTTTTTACTTTTTTTTAAGAGTATTAGTGGTCAAGGGATCAGTGGGTATACCCGGATATCTCTATTAGATTGACACCTCCTTAGTACTTTCATCATGCTCCGATCCAAAAGGATGTATTGATGAAGAAATATGTACAGAAACACACGACAGAGAGTTCAAATACAAAATAGATGAGAGGTCAGAGGAAAACCTTCCAATTGAGAGCTATTCAAGTTGTGTCATAGTTACAAAAAAATTTAGATTTAGTACTCTATTGGACAGCAAGATAAAGTAAATCTTCCCAGAAATGACCCGGCGGGTTTTGTTCATCTTGAAAAGTTCTTCTGTTTCACTCCAGCAAGAAACTCCAAAGGTAGGCTTCGATCAGGTTGCTCCACAAAACTTTCTTCGTTGAGTTCTGTTTAATATGTGTTAGAACAAATAGCATATATCATCCAGGGTAGCGGGCAGGGGATGCAAAGTGGCCGAGTTTGGGCTTGTCCAGAGATGTTTAGCATAGGGGCAATGTATAAATATGTGATCGGCGGATTCACTCTCATTTTTGTAAAATATACACCAGTACGGGCTGAGCATTCTATGGGGAGAGCGAAGCTGGCATTTGTCCCCAGTGTTCAAGCCTTTGTGTAGGAGGCACCAAATAAAGAAGATGCATTTTTTAGGAAGCTGTGTTGACCATAGAGAACCAACATCCATCAATGCAGTTATAGAGGAGGTGTCCGAAGAAGCTCTTTCCATAGTTTTGACACTGAATTTACCATCAGCAAAGTGACTCCATCTCAATAAGTCGTCTCCTGTGTTGGGTCTACTTTATGTCTTTTTTTACTTATTTAATTTCAAATTTTAAAAAGTGATATTGAGGATAGTTAGCCATTTTTAGGACGTTCAAACAATAATATTCCCATCTATTAAGGTATTATAGACACAACTTTAAAAGCTTATAACTAAAATTTTATATTTTTTTAAATAAAGTTTTTCTTTAATTAATGGACAAAAAGTCCAAACATCAACGAATTCTTAACACTCTCATAATATTGCAAGGCCAAAATTGTAATTTCAGATTATTTTACTCATTGTTGAAGTGAACAAGCCAGGAAAACTGCCATGCAAGAAAAAACAAAAAAAAAAGATGATAGAAAATTAATAAATTTGTCCTTTTCAAAACAACTGTTTTGTTTTTTGGTTAAAATTGTCTCTAACCATAGAAAAGTAATGTCATATATACATCAATCACTCAACATATGTCTACAAAGATTTTTCAAATTGTGGGGTTGAAATATATTATAGGAAATACAGGGTAATTTCAATTCTAAAATTATGTATATCGTTTAAACTATCAAATATTTGGCTGTTTTAGTTTCCAATTTTTTAAATTATAAAATTGTTTTGGTCTGTATACTGTTTATTAGTTTTTCATTTAAACAAATGCAACGAGATTATAATTCTACTCAGATAATACTTAGGCGGCCTGTTTGACATGATTAGAGAAAAAAATACTTTTAAAAAAAATTATTTTTATTTAAATTTTTTATCAAAACTATTTAAATTACACTAAAACTATTTTTACTAGTTACCAACCACTTCAATTTTTTTTAAATAGTTTATTTTTAAAATTAAATACATGAATTAAACCAAACACACCTTTATTCATCTAGACATACAAGTAAACACGTTAATTTTTTTTTTTTAAAAAAGTGTGCTTAGGCCAATTTTTGGTTTTAAAAAAAAAATAATATTACATCCAAATGTGTCTTTGAATAATTACGCTGTATACTGTTTATTAGTTTTTAATTTAATCAAATGCAACGAGATTATAATTCTACTCACACAAGACTTATTCATTTAGACATATTAAGTGAACATGTTAAATGAAAAAAAAAAAGTGCTTAGCCCACTTTTTTTATCATTATTTTAATATTACATTCAAATGTATCTTTAAATAATCACATAGATTGTATCCTTTTATTTCTTGAGTGTACATTTCTTTTTAAGATTTTATTAAATCATACACTTGATCTCATTAGAATTTCGTAGTTAAGCGTGTTTAAACGGGAGTTGTGGGAAAAAAATTGAAAATGATTTTTTTAATATATTTATATACCAAATAAGAGAAGGAGAAAAAGTAAAATAAAAATAAAAGTTAGGAATATATAGTTTTTGAAATTAGGGGAATTCAATTAAAAGTTGAAATAACGGCTCATGTAATGTGGGTTTAAATGCTAGAAGTGTCAAACATGCAGCTGATGATGAGAAGAGCTAGAAGAAGAAAATTAGGATAAGCAAAGCGTAAACATGTGTACTGTGTACATTAAGTTACTGTAACATCCCAACAACAACCCAGAAAAGACGACAAAATACATAAAGACCAAATTACTACAACATTACTAAGGGATTCCCTCAGCTAGTTTCTTCCCTAGTTAACCTCCTAATTAAAAAGAGAGAACTTTTATTGACATAAAACTAAGGAGAGGGTTTTGAAGGGCAGGATTGGCATAATTTAAACAGACGGTGGTGCAATTGTATTATTAGCCAACTTTTGTTCTTCAAGCCAAGGAATGAAAGCCTTGAAAGTATTGGAATCAGCCCTGTAAAATTTTTGAGTCAGTTCAAGCAACAATGGCCATGTGAAATCTGGAAACTTTCTTGGTGGATTCTTGTCCACCACTTCCTCCGGTGCTCTCACCACTTTATCAGCTGCTGGACAGAGAAAAAAAGCCATTGATTTTCTTGCTTCCTTGCAATTCACTACAGCTCGATGGAAGCAGCTCTTGTAAACCCCATTTGTCAAAGCCTTAATTCATTGGAAATTCATTAATTAATTAATATGGGTTTTCAAAAAAACTAAATTTAAAAATTTAAAATTATTGAATTAGATTATTAATTACCATGAAAGTGTCACCGACGTTGATGACAAAGGAGTCTTTGGTTGGAGGAATTGAGTGCCACTCATCATCCACGTAGACTTGAAGGCCGCTGACGTGGTCTTGGTGAAGAATTGTTACGGAGGTTGGATCACAGTGAGGTCCAGTTCCTAATGTCAGCTCTGGCTTCTCGCATGGTGGGTAATAATTTAGCCTCATTATTGAACTATTGTCCTCATAGAATTTCCTGAACTTCTCTTTTGGAGCCCCAAGGCTTAAAGCCAGAAGCTCCACTATCTTCAAACTCAAATCACTCAATGCTTCTCCACACTCTTGATACACCTTCCTACACACATAAATAATATAAATATGTTTAGAAATCGAGAGAACACAGAGATTTTTTTACGTGGTTCAGTAACAAAAAAAGAAAGCAGTTTATTATCAGAGAGACAGTATTCTAACGATAATCAAGTTAAAATTTGCTTACCCTTGATGAGAGAATTCTGAGCCATAATATTGAGAAAAGTAATCGAGAGTAGTGGTTGAATTATGATGAGCAACATAAGGAAGGGAAAAGGTTTCCTTCCAAGGAAGATTATGGGAGAATCTTCCAATGAAGCTATTAGCATATCCAAAATTTTCACCCAATTTCCTTTGAGCTTTCTTTTTGACATCAAAAGGCAATGTAAAATACTCATCCATACACTGATGAAGTTTTTTCATCAATTCCATGTCCACACCATGGTTGACCAACACAAAGAATCCATGCTTTCTGCAAGCTTCATCTACCCGCCTGGTTGCCTCTTCAATATCACTTTGATTTCCACTTAAGAACTTTTGCAAGTCAATATGTGGAACATGCAGCTCCGGCGCCCCCTCCTTTGGTTTAAACTCGTCCGGCCACACGAAAGTCTCCGGCACCATTGATTCCTCCGAGCACCCAAATTCCACACGCTGTGTTGATTCGCCTGCACTCGTCATGCATTTCATCGCCATTGCATGCAAAAACACAAATGGAAAAAGATATTAAAAATATGGGAATAATTAAAATAAAGCAACGCAGTATTACTATTATTCTGATGCCCAAGATTTGGAATGGAGTTGGAAAGAGGAGAGTTTGGAAGATTTATAAGCTCACAATAGGGGTAAATGCGTAATTTTATTCTTCTTTTTATGAGTAGGAGACAAAGTACAAACCAACCCCATTTATTTCCTTAACAAAAAAAAAAATTAGGTGGAGCTGAACTACACTCATTTTTTGTACACTCCAAGTTAAAAATCAATAAAAATATAACGTGTGGCAATTTTTATTTTTTTGAAAAATAATTTTTTTTTTTACAAAAAGAATATGTTTAAAGGAGAGGTGGAAAATGAAAATAAGTATAAGTTAGCTTACACCTAATCATTGTTTTCTTCAATGATATAATATAAATGGTAGAAATTAGATGTAGTCTAAGTTGTACTTATCCTCGCATTCCTTTCTTTTACACACAAAAATATTAAAATGGTTTCTAAAAAAATATTTGCAATATGAAAATTTTTATTGGACAATTGTCTAGGCTACACAAAGATAAGTGCAGTCTTAACAACATCTTTTTTTTTCCTAATATAAACTCTCATGATTTCATCTAAACAATCTCACTTTTTACCAATAGAACTATCATCCTTCACTTATGTATTTACAATCTTTTTTCTTTTTTATCAATATAAAATTTTTTTGTTACATTTCTAACCATTTCGTTGAACAAAAGACCAATAAGACTCTCTATCAAATAATCTATCTTTTCGTGTTTGCTTTTAACTAGGCTAACTATTTGAGGAGTTTGACCACATATCATTATGACTAAGTATGTTATTGAGGTACATCCACATGGTTAAGTTTAGGTGCATGACTCTAATACACATGCATTTTACATCAAATATTTGTCACTTTCTCGAAAGATAAAAGAAGCAAATTACCAGTACTATATTATTGTACGTTTTTTATTGTGTTTTAATTTTTTTGTCATATTTCTTCTTTTAAAAGCCTTTTCATTTAAAGTGAGGTGATGTGCTATGTTTCCACGAAGTGGGAGAGAGAGCAAAAAGGAAAAACAAATATATTAAATACTTGTTCTTTCTTTCTTTCTTTTTTTTTTTTTTTTTCGGACAATTATTTAAATACTTGTTCAAAAAAGTACGAGACATTTCGACATAACCCTATGATATATTCTTCTTTTTATTATAAAAGAAATTAGGAATCTTTGTTTGGATTGACCACTAACTCCAAGAGATGATTTTATTACAATAGAATGTCTTTAGAGTGACATTTTAATTTGCATGAGTTATTACATGAACACTTTATTTTTTTAATTCAAAGAACAGTTAAAATAGTCTTAACCCTTAGTTACCTAAAGGAATATTGATGTGGCAATTAACATGCTAAAAGAAGTTTAGATAACATGATAATGTTTAGAATATTGGATTACCGACCTCCTTCTCATCCTCTTTCTCCTTTCTCCTTCTGAAACATTATTGTTGTTTCCCTCCTTTGAGATGCATGGTAGCACAAATCTTGGCCTGCCATATCAAAATGGAGGGTGAAGGAAAATAGGGAAAGAGAGAAAGGAGAGGAAGATGATGACGTGATTCGTTCAATGAGTCAAAAATGTGATCTTGTCATCCACACTCGTGTTAAACTATCACATCAGCATTTTTTAGATTAGAGGTCATTTAAAATTATTTTTCAAATTTTGAGAACTGAAGTGTTTATTTTATAATTTCAAAGACATAATAGATATTAACATCATACCTCAATAGACAAAAGAGTATTTTATTTTAAATTCTATTTAAAATAGAATTTTAGTAAAAAAATAATAATTGTTTTAAAGGATTTTTACTTCCAATTAAATTATTTCTTTTCTAGTACCGTAAGTTCGAATTTCTGTTATAGAGATTTGAACCTCCTACATCAAGGTATGTAGCACAAGTTGTTGGTCATGTCCGCTTGATTATGGAAGATTGTCATTTTAGGAAAAAAATGCACTTATTTTTTGCTTGATCTTTACAAATTCTATTCAATTAATCTGTCAAACAAGTAAATACAATAAGATTTATATTACAATCTATTTTGAGTTCCAATATATGTATAAAGTGAGTAATTGATGAGTGTTCTTAAATTAAACATGGTAGTTTATGCTATATACGAAAGACAACTATAGTTTTCTTATGAAATTAACCATTTTTTGGCAAATGAAATCATCTTCTATACATTGTCCAAAATCATATATTCATTCAAAATTTTAGTCCAATTTTCCTTATTGCCTTTGTATGTATGTGTATATACATATTTTGTTTTTCTCAAAAAAAGGTGTTAGGGTCCTTTTAACGTAAAGTTGGAAGGGCACATCAAAGTAGCTTTACCCTTTTAAGCTTTTTGAGAGACCCACAACCTTTGCACCAAATCAAATTCCCATCAACTTTCATATTCAATTTCTTTTTTAAAAAAAAAGGAAAAGAAATGAAAAAAGAAAAGAAACATTGGAAAATTAAGCCCTCATTTTCTTTCACATAAAATTGGACTTTCATAACACTTTTCTTTCACATATATCCATTGTCTACGATGAAGAAAACTTTTCTAAAAAGAGCATAAGAAGGAAAAGAAAAGATAACCCTAGTTCCATAAGGGCACACTTGTTGAGAGACAAAGTAATGAAGGTTTATTATTGTTATTTATGGGTTGATTTATACTTCTAAAGATTTTATTATGAAAGAATGATTAATTAGGAAGCAGGTTCATCCAAATTTAATTTGATTAAAATTATATTATCGATATTAAATATCTTATCATAATTGGTTCACATTTCTCTCTAGAAAATTTGTGTACAAGAAAAAGGCTTTGGTTGTGCTCTTTTTAATGACAGCTTTCATTGGTTCACATATCTAATCATAATTGGTTCACATTTCTCACTGATAACTGCTATTAATTGCTATCGTTGATAGTTACTATTAGTGACAGCTTTCAATTTGAGAAATATTAATACAATCTTAAAATAATAACACTTGAAATATCACCTTTCAATTTGCTATCAATTTTCAAAGGCTATCACTAATACACTTTGATCAATTAGAATCAAACTTGAAATATTAACACCTAAGGCCATCAATGGATATCAATAATAGACTTTTATAAGTAATTATCAACTTTTGAAAGGAAACTATCATCTTTCAATGATTAACATTTAAAGCTATAAGTGATAGAAATCTATCAATAAGAGGTCTATAAGTGACTATCTATGATATTTACCTAAGTCATATCACCAATAGCATTAATGTCATTCATTTTATTGATAAATACCTAAGTCATATCACTGATATACGGATATCACTTATAGTTATAACTATCATTGATAGCTTCAATCAGCGGCTATCACCGATAACTTTTAGCAGTGGCTATCAATGATAGACTTTCATCAAAGAGAATTGACTTTTATAGCATTGATATCATCGATATATGGATATCACATAAGTTCTATTATTGTAGTCACTGATATCACTTATATCGTAATTATCGGTGATAGCTTCTATCATTGATAACATACTATTAGGGATAACTTCTATCATTCCTTTTTACCATTAAATAACGTGTAATCAGTATCGTTGATAGCTTCTATCACCGATAACATACTATTAATGATAATTTCTACACATTCCACTTAACTTTAATTCGAGATTCAACTTTATTAATTAAATCCACTAAGTGGATAATACTTTGAAAAAAATCATCAAAGTTTAAGCTATCAATGATAGAAAATATTAGTGGCTATTACTGATAGACTTTCATTAGTAACTATCAATTTTGAAAGATTAACAATTAGAGCTATTAGTGGCTATTATTGACAAACTTTTATCTTGATTATCAATAATGGACTTTTATCACTAGTATACTTCTACTGCTGATATCTACCTAAATTTAATATCACTAGTACATTAATATGATTGATATCTATCTAAGTTCTATGACTAATAACACTAATAATCGTTATTATCAATATACAAATATTATGGTACACAAATACACAAATATTTCAATTTGTGCCCTTCATTTTGGGTCATCTATGCCATTTTTTTCAAGTTTATTTTTCATAGAGATCATACTCTAAAAGTCATATAAAAAGAAAAAAAAAACTATTGGTTTGTTTGATATCGTTCACAGTTTTCAATTTTTTAGAAATAAACTTATTTAATAACTATTATAGTTTCTTATTCCAAACATTTAAGAAATGTTTCTAAAAATGGTGCAAATTTGTGTATTAAAAAAAGTAATTTCTTTCAAATATGTTTTCATTTGCTATTTATGTTTATTATTTTGTTATAATAATCAAATTTGATGATTGGTTTATTGGTGTTAAGTCACTTACGAATTGAATATTTTCAAGTCTTTAGTACAAAACTCAACATCATAATTCTTATGAAAAAAAATAGGAAGTATAAAAAATCGGATAAAGGAAATAAATTTTTTTTTTATAAAAAAAAAAAAGAGAAATAAATTTTTAAGAAAGGAAAGAAAAAAAAAAAGAAGCAAAAGTCGGAGAAATGAAAGAAAATAAAAAATAAACTAAATAAGAAAAAATCGAAGAAAAAAAGAAAATAAAAAGAAAGGGAAGAAAAAGGTGTGCAACAAGACAATAGAGGGTGAAATTGAAAATTATAAAAAATTCAAATGTTGACTAGTCAACACTTATATATTTGCAAATATTTTAAAGAGGTAATATATTTTTAGATTTTTTTCCTCTTATTTTACTATCTATTACAAATATCCTCGTAAATACGATTTTTTTAAAAGAAAAATACATTCTTGGTCTCCAAATTTTGAATTTAGTTTCTATTTGATCCTTAGGTTTCAAAATGTTTTTTATAATGGAGTACGAGAAGTCGAGAGATCAGTAGGCACACACGGATATCTCAACTAAGTTGACACATCCATAGTGCTCTCATCATGCCCCGATCCAAAAGGATATTATTGATAAAGGAGTATATTAGAGGGCAAAAAAGCCCAAAGTCACGTCAGTACAAAAAGAGAGAGAGGCTAGAGGAAAGCCTTCTAATTGAGTGTAATACAAGAAGCATCATAATTACAAAATAAATTAGATTTGGTACTTCATTGTGCACCAAGGTTGAGCAAATCTTCCCATAATTATGTCTAGGTGATTTTTCCATCTCATTGAAAGGTCTACCATTTCAAAATGTTACACATTTAGAGGCGTTTATTTTGTGGGAATCCAAAATTCTCATGGAGTAGCTATCTGGCGTATTTGTTTTGCGGTAATATAAGATGCCCGTGTGGAGGACATCTTAGGGTTTTTGGATGCCCTCCTGAAACATGGATTTTTGTGATTATGATGTTGAGAACATCCTCTTTTTACTTTTCTAACCTCTTTTTTCATATATATATATATATATATGTGTGTGTGTGTGTGTGCACTCTTCTTTATTTTTATTTTATACTTAAAATAAACATTGTGAACTATGTATTTTACTCTTTTTGAGTATATTGTAGTTGTTTTTTTAGAAAGAAATTCAAATTCAAATTAATATTTATTTTATAAAAAAATAAAATTAATATATATTATTTATTTGAAAAAATAATAAAATTATATTAATTTAAAAAGAAAATTAAATTAATAAAAATAAATATGTTTTATAAGTTTAAATTATATTTAATTAATTATAAGTTAATAAATAGTCATAAGGGCATTATTGGAACATTATGTAAATTTATGACATTCCCGAAAACAAACAAAACATAGTTATTTAAATATGTTGGACATCTGTAATTCTAGACATCTACAAATTTTAGTTTCTATTTAATCTATCTATTACAGAAGGTTACAATTTTACCCACAAAATTTAAGTTTTATTTTTATTTGATCTCTTGATTTCAAAATATAAACTTTTAACCTTTAATTTTCACTAAAAACTCTCTTTCCATCTTTAATATTAATGTTTATTAATTAATTTAAAAGAACTATAATTAATTAAGTTTCACTATTGAAAATGAATTTAATATTCTACTTCATAAATAATTTAGACTAATTAGTAGACATTGATGTCAATTACTAAAAGTGATTATTTAATGAAAAACGAAGTTAAAAGTGTAAATCTTGAAACTTATAGACTAAATTGAAACAAAAGTCAAATCTCAAATGTAAAATTATAATATTTTAAAATTTAAGGACCAAATATTGAAACTAAAATCAAAACGTTGGACTAACCATAGTTGAAAATTTCAAGATTTAGATAGACTCGAAATTTCGGTAGGGAGAATTTCGATTTTCCCCTAATTTCTTGAAACTTCAAAATTTCGAATTTTTTTAAATAGAAATTAGTTATGCTAGCTCAAGGAATGTGCATGAGGAAGTTGTCAGAAATAGCATGTTTAAGTTTTTACCTTACAAAACTAGCATCTTTATTTAAAACTCGTAAAAATAGTTTTTCTCAATCCATCTCAAGCGAGATCAAACACAAAAGTTTAGTTAAAAATCAACTTTTCCCAACTTATCGATTGTTTAGGGCTCGATACATATCGTTAGATTATACACCGAGATTATATACATCTCGTTGTTAATCTCGGGCAAAATAATATCGAGATTCTATATATTTGAGCTTTCTCGGTGAAATCTCATGTATAATTAACACCGAAATTCATATATTTGAGCTTTCTCAGTAGAATCTCGAGCATGATTAAACCGAGATTCTATATATATCCAAAATATTACCGATTTTTTTCGAAAAAATGATATTTTCCAAAAATTAAAAATGTTGAATCAATTTGAAAAATCTATTTTGACAATTGGAAAACTCATTTAGAATTTTAGAAATTCATATAATTGTGAAAACATAAATTATACTAAAGATTTGAAAAAAATACATAATAATTTGATATAATATTTAGTAAAAAAACCAAATTTAAAGAAAATTTAAAAATAATATAAGATTTGGTATAAGATTTTGGAAGATTACATTAAAAATATTAGCAAATCTAAGTGTTTAATCGGGCAAAATGCATCAAGAGGCTCTAAATAAGTTAGAAAAGATTGATTTTTTTAACTAATTCTTGGTGGTCGATCTTGCATATCGAGAAAAATTATTTTTACGAGTTTTCAAAAAGTGTACTAGTTTTGTAAAGTGAAAACTTAAACGTGTTATTTCTAAGAAATTTCCAAGTGCAAGGGAAGTTTTTTTTTCTTCCTTTTACCATAAAAATATTTATTTTTAACAAATCACACATTTCATTCAAATATTTTTCTTTGAACTTTTACATCATTTCATCTCAAACTTGAATTAACGCCAATTCTCTAATACTTCTCTCATTTTCTCTCAAACTCTATCTATTTGTAGAGTTTCATTTTTCTTCTTTCTTTTCCATTATGTTGTGTTATATTTAATATTACACTTTTAATATTCCTCTTAGGTTTAATATTATGATTTTTCTATTCTTGTCATGTTATGTTATGTTAGTTTAATGTTATGATTTTTCATTTTTTGTATTTACTTCCTTTTGTAATAAACAATTTACAATTATTTTATATGCAAATATTTCATAATTAATTACTAATATTTGATATTATTTTGTGATTATTTTATCATTTTTTAAATCTCTACTATTGTATCGACATTTACACAGATATTTCACGGTATACATTTAAATGTTGTCCTACTTTAAAGAAATGATGATTAAAATTTGTCAATTATAGTTCAATTAGTTACAATCAAAATTTTAGTAACTAATTATAACAATTTCTATGAATTTTAATAAAAAAATTTAAAATTTTCATTGATAAAGATATTTTTATAAAATCGAGACGTCGATATTTTCAATCATATCGATACTTTGAATCTTGGGCCGACAAGAGTTTTTTTTCTTTTTCTTTTTTAAAAATAAATGTAAATAAGATTTCACGGCGGTTTGAAAGTGAGGTCAGAAATGTGCTTTTATGGGGAAATGTGAGTTTTTTTTCCTCTCGTTGTGGCCTTACAGTTGTCCCACGCATGCAGGGTCTAATAGTCCAAATATTTATTTAAAAGATTAATAATTATCTAAATTTAAAAGTTTTTGGGTTTAATTCTTAGTTTGGAACTGTGATAGGTTTAAAATAATTTATGAAAACTGTACAGTTAAATAATCATTTATGAAATGAAGTAGAAAAGTATTCAGTAAATCGTAATTTCAAAGGAAAAGAATAAAGTTACAGAAGATACCGATAGACTATCACATTATATTAATAATAAACTTCTATTAGTTTCTATCATGACACTAATACTTCTATTAGTCCATATCAAAGAATATTAAATTTTGTTATTTTAGGTAAATGTTTCATTTATTTTTTTTATATTTTGAAAATTTCCTATTAGTTAAACTAATAGTAAATCGTTATAAAATTTAATTAAAGTACCGAAGCAACCAATTATTTCAATGGTTTTTCATTGATAATTATTATAAGTTAGATAGTTAAAATTCCTACCTTATTAGTTTATATCCCTTGAAAAGTAATTCTGAATAAGACCTTATTTTATGTACAGTGATTTATAAAAATTTAAGGATTAAGATCAGATTAAAAAAATTAACATAAAGTTTAAACATCAAAATAGATCATTTGATTTTTTTTTCAAAATTTCACTGGACTTTGTTTCAAAATAATAATAGAAAATGAAATTCTCATTGAACTTTTTTTTTCCTTATTCATTCTTATTTTTATGTGGTCTAAACCATTTTCAGTAAGACCCATTTGGTGAACAAGGTAGCTAAATCTTGAAATTCCCTTGGGAAACAAAACTGATTTTGCTGTCAGCTGCAGAATCCGCCAAAAGTTAAACGAAAAGTAAATTGTTAAAAACATATATATATATTTTTTTAATCGAGATTATAAAAATTGTTAGTTAAAAATGACTTTTAATTTCTAAACCTTAATATAGCTAACAATTTAGCTTTTAAATTTTAATTTATAATGATTTACTTCCTATATTTTTAATTTTATAATATTTTAGTTCTTGAACTTTCCTACATAACAATTTATTCCTTATACTTTATAATTTGTAACGATTTAATCTTTATGATAAAAATTAATGTTAAAATTTAATAAATATTCTTGCATATATAAATCGATAATCTAATTAGATACTAAATACATAGTCTACAATTTAAAATAATAAAAATTGACATTTAATTTTGATTATTTTTTTATGTTAATAACTAAATTATAACAAATTTAAAAATATAAGAACTAAATTATTATCTACTAAAGTTAAGGAATTAAATTGTTACGGCAAGTATGGAGATCAAATTATTATAAAATAAAGTTTATGAATCAAAATATTATTTTTATAAAAATATATGGACCAAAAGTTTTTTTTAACGGGAAGTGTTTTTGAACCTCCCTAATTCGTTTATAGTTTTTCTAAGAAATATTTATTTTCATCTCTCTGTCAGTGTCACTTTTCAAATCTGCTTTAACATTTTTCGAGGTATCTCCACATTCTTGAGTGCTCACTTTTGAAATTTTTTACCCTTTCTAATCCTTGGTTGTTTTGTTCTTCATCTTCTAAGTTTTTTTATCTTTATTTTTTTTTTTACTTCCAATTAATTTTTCCCATCTTTTTAGAATAATATTGTCCTTTTCTTTCTGTATTTCGACCATTTCATAAGTACCATTAAAAACCGTCCTTCAGACACATTTTTGGATGGATTAAAAAAATATTTTTCAATAGTGATTATCACACCACTCATTTTTATAAAAGTTATTATGAGAGGTTATCGTACATTTCAAATTTATTCTAAAATAATATATTTTCAGGATTAAATACTTAAAAAATTAAATTAAACACGTTCTAAATCATGTGGCGATTAATTTGTTAACTAATTTGTTGGTTTGAACTAAAAAATATATATTATTGTATACCTGAATTACCTTTCTCATTTCTAATTGATTTTTAAAAGAAATTGTAAATTTATCTAATAGAGTAGAATAGAGGAAAGGAAAGAGGAGCCACCTCATAGTTGAAGTTAACAAAAATAATATAAATTAATGTACTTTGAGTTTTCCTAATGAGCAAATTATCATCATTAAATGACAATATTAGTATAGTTCAACTAAATCTATACTCTTAACCTCAATATTTAAGATTCAATTCTTTCATTCACAATCTTGTATAAAAAAAAGAAAAAAGAAGAAAAAAAACCACAATCAAATTCATCATCTTTTCATTAAACAACTCAGGGTTAAATAACTTCAGTCATTAGGGACTAAAGTTATTAGTATCTAATATATTTATGATAAATTAAAAAAAATTAAAAATTAATTGGTCTATTAAACATAAATTTAATTCTTTTATCTAATAAAACACTAAACTTTAATCTTTGAATTTATAAATTTTTTAATGTTCAAGAACTAGGATCTTGTATGTTTTTTGAATTTGGCATTAAGATTGACAATGTTTACATAGTAAATTTGAAAACTATAATGAAATATGTATCATTTTTAAAAATCAAAAAGGAAAAAAAAAAATAAAGTTATCAAATTGAGCTTAAATTAAAGACCGGAGAATAAGAATATAAAAATATAATATATATATATAAATATAATTAATTTGAAAGAAATGTCCAAAGGTTGGTGGGATGAAATGCATAGATAATGTGAAGAAAAAAGGAGGGCCCAATAAAACCGCCGAAGTTTGCCATATTTCCAGGAACAATATTTGAAGTGTTTGCCCAAATTTTTTGTCCATATCCTCTCTGCATCTAATTAGGGTTATTGTCCTCTTCAACCAACGTTTCTCCTCTGTCTGCTCAAAACTGTTCTTTCTTTTTCTTTTTCTTTTTCTTTTTCTTTTTCCCTTTTTTTAATTCTTTTTTTTTTTTTTAAGAAACATTTAACCTTGTCAAATTATTGGAACATGTCAAGTTAATTACTATTTTTGATGCATAACCCTTCATGGTTAAATTATAAAAAAAAATTATCCTTCAAACCTTTTACTTTCCAAAATATTTAACTTTTAAAAATTTCAAAAATATCCTTAAATATTAAAGAAAACGATATTACTGTTATTTTTTATGAAACTATTGATATTTTATTTTTAAAATACCCTAAAAATTTCAAAAGTTTAAGATTATTTTTACCCAAAAATAATTCATTTGAACTTTTTTACTTTAAATTTAACGGTACTTTTGAAACTTTCGAAAGTTTAGAATTATTTCTGACATAAAATACAATGGTTTAAAGTATTTTTAACTCTTTATAAAAATTTCAAAAGTATTTTAAACTTATAAAATTTTGAGAGTATTTTATGTGTATTCTGTTTTTGGTTGCATCATTTTCACGTAGTTAATAGTAAGTATTAAAAAAAAAAATCAATAACATGTATGATGTTTTATTAATATATCAGCTGGAAAAAAACTGTTTGATTTGATATAATACTTTTATTTTTAACAATTTTCTAAAACTTGAAGAAAGATATATTGAGTAAATTAAAATTTTATAGAATAATTGTTAAGTCATAATCATGGGAATAATTTGTACAAATTAGCCACAATGTTTATAGTTCAAGGGTATCAATATTTGGCATGATGAGAATCAACTAGCTGCATTGAATTGCATTCCAATATTGGGAGCGTTTATAGAAAAAAACAAAAGTTATATATACAATTTGGTTATTTATCATACCATTATATTAATGAGACTCATTGCATGAGAGGAATGCGTCTGACTTCATTATGAATTAATTTCTTGCCAATATAAACAAAAAAATCAATTAGTTTAGGTAAATAACGTACTTGATTAAAAAATAAAAATAGAATTCGAATAATTTTTTAACTATACCTAATTGTGTCGATATAATAAGAAATACATACACGATTTCTTTAAAAGTTTGAGCTTTCATTCTACTTTTGTTAATCTTGAAAAAATAAAAATAAAAACTTAATCTCTCTCTCTCTTTAAAAAAAAAAAAAAAACATAATCTCTATTGGTTTGATAATCTCATAAGTTAGCTGATTTGATCTTCGGATTTTTTCCTTTTAGTCCTCAAGTTAAATGTTGATTTTTGTTTCATTTTAGTTTCTAAGTTTCAAAATTTAACAATTTTACCTTTAAGATTTCAATTTTGATTCAATTTGATCCCTGAATAATGGAAAACAATTATGAATACACATAAAACAATTAATGGAAAACAATTTGATTCAATTTGATCCCTGAATGGAAAGCATTGACGTCAATGCTGTTAATTAAGGAAAGCATGAGAGGAATACACATAAAACAATTTGATTCAATTTGATCCCTGAATTTCAACATTTTTTATCTCAATTTTTTTTCAATTAATACTTACTTTCAATCATTGACGTCCATGCCTGTTAATTAATGGAAAACAATTATGAAGTGAGATTTTAGATTTAATTTTAAAAATAATGAAAAACAGTAAAACTTAACTAATTATAACTGGTTGAATTATTTTAAATTTATTAAAATACATTAACACTAAAGATGAAAAATTAGAGTTTAGTGAAAAAATCAAGATTAAAAATATAACTCTTGAAACATATAGTCCAAGTTGAAACAAAACTCAAATATCAGACGTAAAATTGTAATATTTTAAAATCTAGGGATTAAATTGAAACAAAACTCAAAATTTAAGAACTAAATAGGTAATATTTTAAAATTTAGGGATGAAATAGAAATTAAACCCAAAATTTAGGGATGAAAAAGTTTTTTTTTTTAAAAAAAAAAAAAAAATTAATTTGTTCATAACGTGTGATAGATGAGGAAGATTCAACTTGGCAACCGAAAGCCATGCATGCTCTTTCTTTTCCGCTCTTTAGACTTTTTTTGCGGTTCAAATAACTCCCTTGGCTGGACCAGATTCTACACCACAACTCATCTCAGCATGCACTGCAAGTGCCATTCTCTATTTAATATTGACATCTAATCTTTCCTTCCAAATTAGATTCACAACTTTACACCTCTTAGTATTTTTTTTTTAAATATAATTGAAATAAAGAGATTCAAATTATAGATCTAGTGGTCACTAATTCGTATACAACTATGCTCACTCTGACTTCAAGCTCAAATTGTTGTATAAAAATAAGTATATATATTTATGATGACGGTTAAGAAGTATGTGGTTAAGATATTTTCATTCTTTATTGTACTAAAGAAAAAACTTTATGTTTAGGAACAAGGTACAATTTTTTAATACCCAATTAAATCTTAGACATAATGTCTATTAATTAATTTCAAATAATTATGATGTAGAATTTTAAAATTATTTTTAATAGCGATAAAACAACTGTGAAACTCAACTAATAATAATTATTTTTAATTAATTTTTATTTTCTAATTCTTTTAAATTATTCAATGAAAGTGAACATTTAAAATGTTAAGGACCATCAGCAATTAATTCAATTAGTCAGTCCAACTGCAATTAATTAAATTAGTTAACTTAAAATCTATTTAGAATATATTTTTAAGTATTTAATTAAAAAAATAAGTCATTTTAAAAGAAATTAGAGTATTTGACAATCACATAAAATAGTTGTTCAAATGTGTTTTAATCCCTTTTATCAAAAATATTTTAATAAAAAATGAGTTATTTAAAAAACACTTTTTTGTCAAGTCAATTCAATTCAAGGAGCCTTATACTTTTAATAAAAAAACATTCATTGAAAGACAGTTGAATCACACATTATGGCAGGTGGTGGGCATTAACTTATACTTGGGAAATTGTAATTTTTAACATAAAATAGTTTTAGGAAGTGTTTCGAATATTTCTTCAGAGTGTTTAATTTAAAAAGTAAATTATTTTAGAAGAAATTAGAATATTTGGTAATCATAAAAAATAATTGTTTAATTGTATTTTAATAAATTTTAATAAATTTTTATCAAAAGTGTTTAAATAAAAATGAGTTTCTTTTAAAAATATATTTTTTTCTTAAATCAATCTAAAGGACCCTTAATATAATGTGACTAATTTCTTTTTCAAAAATTTCTTTGTCTGACATCTTTCATACTTTTTTAGATTGAGGAGAGGATTGCACATAATGAAAATATCATTTTATCTCCCATTCAAATATTATCAATTTTGCATATTTCTAGTTTTAAACCTTAAACTTTATTTTTTTTTCATTTCATTCTTCACCATGTTTATGGCAAAATTCAACCACTATTTTAGGGCAGATTTGTTGTTATTTTTAAAGGAAGAAATTTTGGAAAAAAAAGTTTGGTTGAGATTTCTCATCAAGATTGAAATTTTTGTGCAAAAAGAAAAATTTTTACATGAAATTTTGCTTAAGAATTGAAATTTTTGAGAAAAATTCATAAATTTCAATTCTTAGAGGAAATTTGTGAGACTCAAAATTAAGAACGGTAAATAAAAAAAAATAAAATTAAACATAACTACCCTTATGAAAATTTCCGTAAATTTAAGTTAACTTATGGAAAAAAATTGGAATCAAAATTGATTAAAAAAAAGGAAAAAAGAGTTAAACTAAAGCTTATGGGAGTTGGATTTCGTTTACTTAAATTAACTAACTTAAGTTTAATTGTAATACTATTAAATACTTTTTAAAAAAAGATTTGGAATTGGAATTGGTTAAAAAAAATAAACTTAAGTTAGTTAAATTTAAGTTAAATTAAATAATTTAAGTTTAATTATAATTAATATTAAATTTTTAAAAAGGAACTTAATTTAGGAAATGAAAAAAAATCCCGTAAGCTTCTTACCGGAAAATAAAATCTTGTTTTAATAATAATAATAATAATAAATATAATTTTAAAAAATTGTTTCCGTAAGCTACCTATTGAGAAAATCTTTATTAAAAAAAAAAATAGGACAAGGTTCAAGAATACTGTGGTTTTTGAAACTAATGACAAAAATAGGGTAAATAGGAAATAATTTTAAAAAATAGAGTGAAAATGCAAAATATTCACAAAAATATGGTAGTTTTTAAGAAAGGATAATCGTGTACTAGATACATGATTAGGTTTTAATCCAGTCAGCCCTATGTCAGCGTCGGTGGACTTGGTCAAAGCTATACTCGTAGACCAGGTCCACGTTTTGCCTATTTTTTTTCGATTTTGATTGTTTTTTTAATTTTTAATTAACAAATTTCTTCATTACTAAAGTTAATTATATATTTTGTTGTATAGTCCGCAATCATATTAAAAATAAAATTTTGACTTGACTAAGTAGTACGTCCCTCTACAAATAAAAAAAAATAGATCTCATGTTATGATAGATTCTACTTTAGAAAAAAAAGAATTAGTTTTTTATTTCAAAATAGAAGTTTAAAGACAACCCCGGTGCTTACCCCACAGGGGTTGTCTTCGTGTGCCTCTAAATTAGCTTCGTCTTGTTGCCGTTGTCATCTATGAGGAATACGTCTTCGATCAGTGTCAGTAACATTGAGTCATCTTGTTTGTTGAATAATACTTTTTACGTTAACCAATGTTTAGTCACACATTGAACCAAACTCTGGTAAATTGTATTGTACTGAATATTGTTGTATTCATCTTGGACAAGATTATTCTGTACAATGAAAAAAATTAATAATAAATAATATTCATATCATATATTTGGAAAATGTAAGATAATAAATCTTTTACGATGCAGTAATAGTAAGTGCCGTCAGGTGTGATAAATCGACTCGTGATTGAATCGTACTAAGAAAAATAGTCATATGATACAGCTGGTCCATTTGTTATTTCTCCCTGTGCACAACGATTATGACGTGCATACCAGTAGGATTTTCTATATGAATTCGGTGCCAGTCTTGATCGTGCTTGCCTCTCAAATCAATGGTGTAATGTCGGGAGTGTATAGTACAATGAAGGTACCGTTTGTCGCAGACTGAACTGTTTCAACACACAATTTGGATGTCACTCTACTATATGGAATTATATAAGAAAGCTAACGATCAACCGGATGTCTTAACCATCATGACAGTAATCAAGTAGTGATGACCAAATATCTTGCAAGTATGACGTCCAATTAATCTGAAAAAAAAAAAGATAATCAGACACCCAAAAAGTTTTTAATATTAATTTATATATACATTTTTTACCTGATTATGCATTAGTCTGTCCAATATTTGTCGGTATATTAGCAATATATTTGCTGACTGTTCAGAAACAGCTAATACACACTCCATCTAAAATTATAAAAAAAAATACAATTAATTTATGTTCTTACATAAAATGATAACAAAATAAATATATAAATGAAATAGTGTCTGACACTAAGTTGGACGATGACCTGGGGCTTATAACTGGACTTGTGGTGCTATAATTTTAAATTTATCATAAGCCCATACCTATAGTAGTATCAGTGGCTCCACTATTTCTAATGCTTGTGCATTAATAGCTCGAAAAAGTTCTCTATAAAGTCATGCAAGACAAGCACCACCCAACGAGTATGTACCAACATGCTCGAAATCAGACAGTAGAGGAGAAACATAAGATCAACCTGAGTGTTCGACTTGTCAGCAAACAAAAATCCTCCAATAAATTGCATAATGTATACTTGTGCATACCTACGTATGCTGATGTCATCGGCATCGAGAGGCATATAATTCATCAAGTTCTATATCAATATCATTGTCTCTATCATTTCCAGGTTCAAGAATGAATAAATCTTCCGAACGCATCAACATATTTACTCAAACTTTTACAACTGTTATAGTTGACAAAAAATCTGTTTCTTCTTTTAAGTAGTCCAAATAAATTAATACTCCAAACAATCCAAATATTTTTTTATGACCAGTCCAAACACTCAAATATTTCCTTAAATCAGCCCAAATTCAAATGAAAAAAAAATCTAATACACTCCAATCAAATGAAACATTCCAATTGTCACTTTTAAAAAATCCAAGTTATGATACACGTATCAGATATTAATACTTTCAGATATTTTTCAGATATGTATTTGACGAGCGATTTGATGTATCTATTTTTACGCTTATTTTTTTTTAAAGAAAAAAGGCAAACAACTCATCTAATCTTTTTCAATCTAAAACTAGGCAATCTATTTTTTTATGCAAAAAAAAAAAAAAATGTAACTTCAATGTATCAGTATCTCATTTTTTAGAAATATATATCAAAATAATATATAAAAAATGACGTATCTTTCAACGTATCCGTATCTCAATTTTTTAAAAATTGATGAATCGCCATATTCAATCGTATCCGTATCGTATAGCTGTATTAGTGTCTGTAATTCATAGGTTGCCACCGGATTAATCACCTCCAAAACTGTCTGATTCCGCAATTTTTTTGTTTCATCTCCTTTACCATTGTCTCCTTAACCATCTGTTACTCCACCTCCACCTGCATCTGGTACTCCACCGCCATCAACTCCCGCATTGTCTGGGGGCGATCCTACCGACAACCCCGCCACCAACTCCATCCAAAGCTCCCCCTCCATCAACACCAGACTCTCCACCTCCAACAAAGTCTCCTCAATCTCCTCCTCCACAGCCACCGAAACTTACTTATAATTAAACTTAAGTTTGTTGATTTAACTCACTTATATTTTCTTTTTACCAATTCTAATTCCAATTTTTTAGAAATTAATTAATATTATTAAAATTTAATTTAATTTAGTTAATTTAAGTTAACGAACTCCGATATCCGTAAACTTTAGTTTAATTTTTTTTTTAAACAATTTTGGTTCCAACTTTTTTCTCATAAATTTAAATTAGTTTTTCTTACTTAAATGTATGGAAATTCCCGTCAAGCGATATATTTTTAATTTTTAAAATTTTTATTTACCATTCTAAGTTTTGAGTTGAAAAAGAACTCTTACAAAATTTTTCGTAAGAATTGTAATTTATGAATTTTCTTAATTTTTCCATTCTTAAGCAAAACTTCACTTAAAAACCCTTTTTACCATAGATCTTTCAATCCTTACCAGAAATCCCAATGAAGTTTTTTTTTTTTTTTCAAATTTATTTATTTAAAAATAACAAATCTTCCAAAAATAGTGGTTAAAATTTGCCAAAAACAGGGAGAAAATACATAATAGAAAAATGAAGTTAAAAAGGTTCAAACTAGAAAAAGGTAAAATTGAAGTTCAAATGAAGAACAAAATGGCATTTTCATTAAATGAGACTCTCCACTTGGAATCTGAAAAAGTAAGAAAGATGTTAAAAAAATGAATTTTTGAGAAAGTGATTAGTTTTTTGTCTGCTCAAAAAATAAAATGATATTTTTGATATGTGCTAGGACGATAATTAATTTTAGTTAAACTATTATAAAGGTATAGAATATTTATTGAGTTGTAACAAGCTGACTACATGTTTTGTAATGCTATTTGGAATTGCAAAAAAGTTCTCAAAACTTGGTTTTTCTTACTTAGTTGCCTTTTATAACTCACAGCTTCTTACATAATGTAATTTTACTATAAGGATTTTGGACTTTAATATCGATTGAAAAAAATGAAATCGGATGTATAATATCGATTTAAAAAAATAAAAATAAAAAGGACTCTTTAATGTAATTTCACTACAAATTCATTGATATCAGTTACAAGATGTTGCAACTCCCAAGTCATATATTCTTCTTTAAGAGCATTTTGATGAATCGAAAGCTTCAACCTGCTTTAATTTACCAATCTAACGCATTTTAGGTTAGTTTGAAGATATTTTTAAATTCTAAAACTTGATTCAGCTACTTTTTTTTATGTTTGTTTTAAAAAATTACCTAACGTTAAGTAAACAGTTAATTTGTGAAAATAACCGACTCTAATTAGGGTTTGTTTAATAACATTTTTGTTTCTCGTTTTCGGTTTTTTGTTTCCAATTTCTTATTTCTTATTCTTTAAATTTTAAGAATTAGAGACAGAAATATGTTTGATAATTATTTCTGTTTTTTTTTTTAAAAAAAAAACAAGAAACAAAAATAGAAACTTGTTTGATAATCATTTCTTATTTCTCGTTTCTTGTCTTATTTTTCCTAACATTTTTTCTTATTTTATAATTTAAAGATAATTCAATTATGTAAAATAAAAAATATATAGTATGCATTAAAATATAAAAATAATTATAGGACATTTATATTAATCAAGTACACATAAGTCCCGATGCAAAACTAATAATTATAATACAATTGTTTCTATCATTCATATGTTGCCAAAATTTGATTTGAAATATTATTTCTCACTCAATTCATCTATCTTAAATGATATTGGTTCAAATGTAACTCAATTATATTATTGCGTAAATGTTGTGGTTGTAAAATATTAAAGATAACCTAAATAACTATCTAAGTAGACAAAATTTATATAACTAGTTTTGAATTTAGTAAAAATAATAATTTTAAATTTAAACTAACATATAAACATGCATATTACAAAATTTAAGATTTAAAATTCAAAAAATATTTAAATAAACATATTAAAAATTAAAAATTTAAAGATTAGAATAATATATAAATCTAAATAGTGAAAATTTTAAAATTTAACATTAAATTAAACATATAAATATGAAAAAATTAATAAAGAAAGAAAGAAATATAAAATAAATATAACCAAATTAATATAGAAAATAAAATTTAAAATTTAATTTGAAATTTGAAAATCAAATAATACATAAATCTAAAAAATTCAAAATTCAAAATTCAAAATTCATTTAAACATATAAATATGAAAAATTAATAAAGAAAGGAAAAATAATAAAACAAATAAAAAAATATTAAAAAAAAAAAAAATAAAATAAAATTATCATTACTGGGAATTGAACCCAACACAATACTTGCAAAGAATTGTCTGGAGTGCACCTCCTTGCAAATGAGTCAAACAAAGTATTTGATACGTGTGAGAAATAGATTTAACTAAAGTAGAAATAGAATAGTTTGTCCCATTTTCAGAAATATTTATCAAATTTTAGAAATAAGAAATGAAACATATATCAAATAAGTTAGTTTCTTAAAAAAAAAAAAAAAATAGAAGGAATAAAAAACAAGAAATAGAAACGTTATTAAACGAAAAACGTTAATAAATGTTATTAAACAAAAAATCAAATTCAAACAATACTCAAAGCTTAAGGGTAAAGTTATAACATTTTAAAATCCAGAGACTAAACTCAAAACTTAATAACTACATGTTTAATATTAGAACCAAATAGAAACTAGATCCAAAATCTATAAACTAAAAAAGAAATTTTTTTTTAAAAAAAGATAAACCATCCAATAAAATAAAGACAAAATTAAATAATATTATTAATTAAATAAAAAATTTAATAACTAACTTAATGATTTTATTTAAATTATAATAAAAGTAAAAATGTTAAAAAAAATTCTCCAACCCACCATTTTAAAGGTGAATGGCCTGCAATGAAATAACTTGTATGGCTAGTTGAATTAGGTTTATTTTGGTAAAAACATCTCTCTTCATACATCCAGTTAAAATTAAAGTTAAGAGATTGTTGCAGCTTTGTGACTGAGCATATCATATAACTTGTCGCTTAGTTTCTTGCTTTCCCGCGACTCATCTTTCTTGTCTAGTTACAAGATGCTGTTATGTTTAATTAATGTAGAGAGGTTCGGTGATCTTGTAAGAAGATACGATTCTTTTTTCTTTTATTATTTTTCTTTTGAGTTGAATCACAACCTTTAAAAATGAGATATTTGAATCTCTAATCAAATAAATCTGATTACAAGTTTTTCTTTTTATGCATAAGACAATTGTATTTTGTATATATCAATAATCAATAACCCTCATTGGTTGACATATGTTTTCTGTTTTCTTAATATTGACATTTTATCAACTACTTTTATTGAGGATTGCCTAAGCCAAGATCCAAAGTCTATGGGTAAATCTAAGCTCTCGAATATAACCGAGGCACAGTTGAACGTGGTCCCAAAAGGAAACAAATTAATGACTCGAGTTTGGGTTAACCAACCGAGCTGGTAAATATGTACCAATCCAAAAATAACGGAGCTGTTCTTAGGCTGGCACCCTGCAATCTTGAGCGTCAAAAACAACCCTAACATCGTTGAGGTTATGTAACTGGAGGTGAGTGTTAGAGGAAAATACTTATAATTAATAGTCCCATTCGACGACCCTAAAGGAAAAAGGAAAATAATCTCCAAATGAGAGCTCTGACCATACTTTTTGTGTGCTTAGTTGAACTATACACTTCTTATTAGAATTGGTATCTGACGCATATTTAATTATTCAATTCTTTTCCTTTTCCACTTATGGTTTAGAGAAGTGCACTATATAAACTCTCTAACCCTTAGAGGTTCTATTCATTTTGTATTCTATAACATTTTTTTCCTATAAAATTATTCTCCCTATGCTCTATGGGCATAGCTAATACACTGTTTGTGAACCACATAAATCTCTATGTCGATTCTCTATTTTTTAATATTTTTTTTTTTTATTTTTTACTCGTTGATTTCATAACACTTCTTTTACTATCTTAGGCATCAGAGTATGGTAGGTTCGACATCACATAGTTGAGAGAATTGTCTCTTACATAGGTCATCTTGAAAAACAAGACCAGACCAAGAAAAACATGTTGAAGGTCAATCCCATGAGAGGGCTACAAAAATGATGAATGCGAGCAAGATTCAAACATCAACAACCTATTTTAAAAATAACTAGTTAAGTGAAAGAAAATCACTATGATTTGTAATGAGATGTCATTGTGTCCTTCTAAGTCATAAATTTCTTTTTTCCTTTTGAGTTAACTCATGCGAGGAGGATAATACTCAAACTTTTGACATAAATATAAAGTATCTTGACGGTTGAAAAAGTTATAAATTTTGTGTGATTCTAAGAGTCTCATTGGAATGTGAAAACTATATAATCACAAAGATTAATACTCATCTTAATCTTAATCATAAGTTTTTTTTTTGGAGTTAAACACATGGGAGAAAAAGATTCGGGTTCATAAAGTTATGAATATATTTGGGAAAGTGAAAGTAAAAGAAATTAAAAAATTGAAAAGGATATATTCTTAACGTGAATATTCCCAGAAATGGATGTGTATCTTCATGAAACAGACATGATAGGGAAAGGCATTAGGGATAACAATGAAAACAAGTACCAATGCATGTAAATGCAATAAAGTGAGTACCAATGCATGTTGGTTCCTTTTACCCTAATTTCTTTTTTTAAAAAAAATTTGATTGTAGGGAAAATGTACAAAAAAGAACAGCTGTATTTTGGATCAGAAGGAACTCTTTCATGTGATCTTCTTTCGTTTCATTTTGGAGTAAGAAAGTTGAATTCCATTTCAACCATTTCCATAGCTTCAGTTTACGCTACCACAAACAAACAATAATAATACTTCAAATCGCTCTAATTTCCCACAACGAGACAATTCTTTTTCTCTCTCTCTCTTTTTTTTTTCAAAGACAAATTTTCTCATTTTCACGGTCACTAAAGGTATCTTTCTAATATGGGTTCTGTTCTTTTACAACAAAGATCAGTTAGTGTTATTCTAAAAATAATAAATAATTAGTGATAGGTGAAAATGAGGTTTTCGTAACAAAAACAAAAGAGAACGGAAATTGAAAACAAGATTGAAAAATTGCACGAACGATCATGTATTTTAGTTGAGTTCTACATTCATTTAAGTGGAAACAAATACAAGTATTTATAAGAAAAATAAGAAACTGCCCACTAATGCATTATCCTTAATTTTCTACCACTAACTTAGAAAAGCTCCCTTAACCAAACCACTAAACCATTATGCCACTATCCTCCAATTTAGGAGACACTACTCTAAATAAAAGCTATTAACTTCAATTAAAGAAAAAACTAATTTAATTAATAATTTGCAAAATAAGTTTGCACTAATTTTTAACACCCTCTAGTGCAAACAAATGATCAACAACACCAAGTGCACTTTTAAATTCTTCAAATTTGACTTTACCAAGAGCCTTGGTAAACATATCAGCAACTTGCTCCTTGGAATGTATCTTCTCCAATCAAATATCTTGCGTCAAGACTTTCTCTTGAACAAAGTGAAAATGTGTTTCAATTGTTTAGTATGAGCATGAAACAATGGATTTCCTGCAAGCTTGATTGCACTTTCATTATAAAAAAGAGTGGAAACTAGATAGTTTAAACTAGAAGACATTTTCCCCATAAGTCTTTTTAGCCAATTACACTCCTAGGTAGCCATAGTAGTTGCTCTTCACAACTTGAAAGAGCAATAGAGGATTGCTTCTTACTACACCATGAAGTAGCTTCCAAACCTATATTGAAACAGTATCCTGTTGTGGAACATCTATCATTTACGTTACCAGTCCAATCTGTATCAACAAAACCACTTAAAACAAAAGATATAACTTGTTTGTACAACAAGCTAAGACATAGGGTGCTCTTCACATATCATGGAATCCTCTTTGCTACATTTACATGAGCTTCACATGGTTTATCCATAAATTGAGCAACCACAACAACAGAGTAAGAAATATCCAGCCTTGTGATAGTTAAATAAATTAAACTACCAACAAATTGTCTCAAAGATGCTGCATTAGCCAATCGTTTTCCTTCTTCCTTAATCAACTTCAAGGATGGCTCCATGGGAGTAATCATTAGTTTTGACTGATTCATGTCAAAACGATCCAATAAACTCGTTGCATGCTCTTTCTGTGAGACAAAGTATCCATCTGATTTCAACCTCCAAACCATTAAAACATCTTGCTTCACCCAACATTTTCATTTCAATGAATGGACAAAGCATCTCAAAGAATATTAATTTCAACTTCGTCATCACCTGGTATGATCATGTCATCAACATAGAGTAGTAGCATTGTACATCTTGAAGTTGTCTTTTTAACAAATAGACAAATAGACTTGAATATGCATTTGAAGATCTAAACCCACAAAATTCAAGATATTGTGCAATCTTACCATACAAAGCACGAAGAGCTTGCTTAAGACCATACAAAGCCTTCTTGAGTCGACACACGAAATTTGGAAACTTCTTAGGAATAAAACCATGAGGTTATTCCATGAAAATTTCTCGATCTAACTTTCCATAAAGGAAAGAATTCTTCACATCTAATTGGAACAATTTTCAATCTTTGCAAGTAGCTAATGAAACAATTGTTCGAATGGTTACCATTTTAGCAATAGAACTGAATGTCTCTTCATAGTCTAGACCATATTGTTGCGAAAAACCACGAGCTATAAGATGAGCTTTATACCTATCAATAGTACCATTATGTTTTTTCTTTAACTTGTAAACCTATTTAGAAGTAACCAACTCGACATTCTTTAGCTTTGGAAGGAGTTCCCACGTGATTCTGTTGGATTTTATGCCCTAATACTCGTAGATAGTAAGTGTTATTAATTGACCGTCATCAATAAAGAGTTATACATGTTAATTCAATAAATGTTATTGTGTTGTTTTCTATTTTTTCTTAATAACCCTAAATCCAATAAACTAATATCTAAGGCTGTCTTATGAGTCTTAAACTATGGAGACATACATGGATCAATGTTCAAGATACAGCCTAAATGGTCTATAGTATAGGAATAAGGCTGGGTAGCTTATCTTGGTAGCACTATGGATACAACCCACTTTATATTTGATACAAATACAATGATCTGACGCGTTTGTGTAGATGACATGCGAGTGGGGGTATCCTATGTAAGAAGTTTACATAAGACTGGACCGCGAAATAGTAACCACTAGATGTAACATCAATGACTAGTTAGGTTTCGATTTCACTAGGATGACCTAGGCAACTTAGTCTTAATCTTGAGTATATTATGGACTCCTGTTCACGAGGGATTATCCTTTGTTTTGTATGGGTGAGAGTGGACAGTTTGCCGACTTAGTAAGCCTACTATTTTGGAGACAAGACTGAGTGGGGAGCTGGGAACATAATAATAGAAGATGTAATTCACTCCTTCCTATCTTCAGGGTAAGTAGATGAATGTTTCCTTAAGTGGTGTCTTCAGGACTTGAACAAAGAGCTCTACTCTCTCATTAGCCTGAGAGGGGTATCTGTTTATTGGTTGGACCATAAACAGTTTGTTCGTTAAAGAAGCACTAATACTTAAGGAGTTAGAGGTAACCTAAAGATAAAATGGTAATTTAACCCGGTTGGAGCTACGAACACTCGTGAAGGACTAACTTTATGTTATTGGTCTATATCCATGGACACAGAAATATATCTGTAGAAAGAAGAATGCAAATGTGGTACCCACAATTAACGAATGAGATTTGAATTGATCTCATTAATTAATCTTGGTTAATTAGTTAATTAAATCTCATATCGTTGGAGTTTCTGATCTACAGGTCCACCAAGTCCCCTTGTTAGTTCACTAAAGGATACTAAAGAGGAAAGATTTGAATTGTTCAAATCAATTTGAGGAAATTGTATATTAATATGATTAATATGTAATTGATTATGGATGTGATCTATAATTCAAATTAAGTTGGAAAGAAACATTTGAATGAGATTCAAATAATTAACTCAAGTGAATTAGATTCACAAAGAACTAACTAATAAATAGAGAGACGTTGCACATAGACATACGATGTTTATGATAATTAAATATATACATGTTAAATTGGATTTAATATATAAATAGTTATTTAATTAATATGTTAGTTAATTAAATAAATGCTATTTAATTAATTGAACACAAGAAAAAAATTAGAAAAAGACTTGGAGAAGGGAGGTGACCCTTCTCTACATAAAGTGTTCTTTATGGTCCTTTTGGTGCAAGGATTCATTGTTCAAATTTTTCCTAATCCTCTCTACTCTCCCAAAGGTTTTCCCTCCTCACCCTCTTCCAATAGTTAGATACCACCTATCCTTCTGTTGGAATCTTTGAGAATAACAAGGTTATTCTCGTGGTCGTGTTCAAAATTGTTTAAGGAGACGTTCATGTTCAAGATCGTTAGAGGAGTCGTTCGTTAAAATATCGAGAGGATCGTTTTAGGAGCTTGGGAATCTACAAAGGTGAGAATGTTTCTTTCCTTTCTTTAGAGCATGCTATTTCACATGTTTATTCTACATATATTTCTACTTTAGTACATTGGTTTTGTTTATGTAAAAATCGATTTGCGGGAGGCAAGACGTTCACATGCTTCTTCTCGAGATTTAAATCCCATCAATTGGTATCAGATCCCAATTTCTTGCATCTTCGTTCTTCATATTTTTTGAAACAAAACTCAGTATAGAGGTGGGTTATTAAATCTACATTTTGAATAAAGGTTTGCAAGATTGGATGTTTTTAATTTTGACACTTAGATTTCTTTTAATATGATTAAATTTAAGTGCTCGTTGTATTTTTGGGAAATTTTAATTCTTACTTCAAGTCTGTAATTCCATGTTGATCGATAGAGCAACTGTTGCTGAAGAGATCAGAAGAAACAAAGGTGTTCAGGGCAACTTCGGAGATGAAAACGCGCAAAACAAAGGTATTCTGCCTTTTAGCATCGCGACACTGATATCGCAGCGTTGCAATGCTAAAAGACGAGGCGGTACGATGCAACGCATGGAATTAACGCTATGAACTTTGACGGAATTTTGACGGCGCGTGCGTGAGGAGTGATGCAACTGTTGAAACATTTAACCTAATTTTGCTTTTATATTTAATTAATATTAATTAATTAAATTTATATAATAGTTATATCAATTTAATTAATTATTTTTGCATTAGCATGCCAAAATTGGTCCAATTTTTGCTGGTCAGATTAATTTAGTTATGCATTGGATGTATGTTTAGATTAATATTTGAATTCATATTATATATTATATGTCATATAGATTTAAAATACTCACCTTAGGATGAACATGTACATGCATCGTAATTAAATATAAGGGTTATATTTTATGGATGCATGATTAAATTAGTATGCTCATGCATCGTGATATAAGTGTTATGTTATAATGATGTATGATTACACTGTCCATGCATTGCTATATTAAAATTGTTACAATACGTAGTGGAATGATATATGTGGATGCTTATTTTTTATGTAGGATTTATATAAGAGTTATATTTATCAAATGGAAATGGAATTTGCATTGCACATGACATTACTTAGATAAATATAATTGTTGTATTTAATCAATATCATTAGATGCAAATTTATTGGTTTTAATAAAGCATTAAAATATAAGTGTTATAGGTTTAATGAGATAGTTTAAAATCTATAATCAAGAGTTGCATGCAAACATAGGTCCAAATTATTTTTAAATTGTTTTAAATTGATCATCCTAGACTTATGTTGGAGTTATTTCTAATGGGATTAGAAATAGGTCAATCTTTTTATTATTTTTTAATAGGACTAAAATGAATTTAATCAAAAGATTAAATTTATAAAATAATTGTCCATAAAGAACCTTTGTCTAAGGAATGTTGTGTCTAGGTGAGGGTGATTAAGCTGACAACAATGGAACACCTTCTCCCTCATGGGAATCGCCCTGGATGGTGAATTGGGCAAATATATTATAAGCATGCAATAAATGATTGATTTTATTAAAGAGTTTAATAAATGAAATCAAGTATTGATAAATCATTCAATATAAATGTTATATTTAGCAAATTAAAAAGACTTAGATAAATTCCTTAGCTATTTTTGAATTAAGTATAATAAAACCGTAAAAATATTATAATACTTTAGTGGGAGGAAATTGGTACATGCGATATATCAAACTTCAGCTCTCACGTCCCTAAGAGTTCACATCATCAGATCCATTCTTGGCTTTGTGTTGCCCTCAGCACGGCATCCCTTCCGAAAGTGTTTGCATGGATTAATAACAAGGTGAATAGGGAAAGTGTTCATAGTAAGTGAAGGAGGGACGCATGTCAATGTATCCTACGGTCTCCTCCATTAGGTTGCACAGTGAGATTTCTATGGTGTGCCTGCGTGTCGTCCTGAAGCAACCATCCCTTCGGAAGGCCTGATTATAGGAGTCGGAACAACATAAACTCCAGTAATGGATAGGGTTTCTGAAGTTAACTTTTAACATTTTTCTTTCCTTTTGGTAGCTTGTTAAAGTGTATACCTCTGGGATCCGAAAATGAGGGTCACACTTATGGGACGAATTAAACTAGTTAATGAATCATTGACCAAAACAATCATAGTTAAAAACTATAGGAACAAGAGTTATTCTAGTATTAGTGATTGACTGAGATTGTCTCAATTCAGGGGAGGTGTAGTTGATCACTCTTCGATGGTTGTTGCTCTAAACCTTTGAAGTATCATTGCAAAAACTAAAATCAATAGTTTATTAGGGTTCTATGATTACATATATCTTTGCTAAGTTGATCGGATAATTATGTAATGGGTTAACACAAATATAACTAATACGATCAATTGATTATTATTTGTTTCAACATGTCTTCCACAATCATTTCCTTACTTAAAAATGAAAAATTAACTAGTGAAAATTATGTGACGTGGAAATCTAACATGAATATGATTCTGGTTATTGATGATCTGCAGTTCGTCTTGATGGAGGAATATCCTCCAATCCCCGCTTGTAATGCATCCCAAGCATTGAAGGATGCATATGATCGTTGGACGAAAGCCAATGACAAGGCTCGAGTCTACATCTTGACAAGTTTGTCTGGAATTTTTACCAAGAAGCATGAGGTCATGATGTTTGTGCGTTAGATCATGGAGTCCCTCTAGGAGATGTTTGGACAACGGTCCATTCAGATCTGGCATGAGGCCCTCATGTACATTTACAATGCACACATGAAAGAAGAACAATCAGTGAGAGAACATGTTCTTGACCTGGTAGTCCAGTTCAATGTTGCCAAAATGAACGAAGCGGTTATGACGAGCAGAGTCATGTGTTTATTTTAAAATCTCTTTTGAAGATTTTTCTTCAATTTTGCAGCAATGCTATTATGAACAAAATATAGTACACTCCGAGTTCTTATGAGTTACAGATTTATGAGTTCCTTATGAAAGGTAAGGGATCAATAGAAGGAGAGGCAAATGTTGCCAATTCTAGAAAGTTCCATAAGGGTTTATCCTCAGAAACTAAGTCTGTTCCTTCATTCTCTGGTTCTAAGAAGATCCAGAAAAAGAAATGAGGGAAGGGGAAGACTTCCGCTGCTGGGAAGGGCAAGGGCAAGGGTAAGGCTAAGAATGACAAGGGCAAATGCTTCTACTACAATGTAGATAGTTACTGGAAACAAAATTTCCCCAAATACCTTGACGAGAAGAAGAAAGAGAAGAAAGGTGAATATGATTTACTAGTTCTGGAAACTTGTTTAGTGGAAAATGACAATGATGCCTAGATACTTGATTCAAGAGCCACTAATCACATTTGTTCTTCTTTACAAGGGATTAGTTCTTTCTAGCAGCTCGAGGAGGGTGAAATGACACTCAAAATTGGAACGGGAGACGCCATTTCAACTCGTGCAGTGGGAGTTGCTAAGTTGTTTTTTGGAAGTAGATTTCTATTTTTAGAAAACTTATACATTTTTTCCAAAATGAGGAAGTGTTGGAGTTAATGTCCTAAATCGAGTATATCTTGTAGTTTGTAAAGATAAATTATATATCTAATAAAATAAGAGGTATTTTACTAATGTTTAGATGCATTAATTCAATCCAATAAACTAAGATCCAAGGTTATTTTATGAAACTTAAACATGTATGTAAAGACATACAGGTGGATCATGTTTAAGTAATAACCTATATGGTTTGTAGCAGATGGATAAGGTTGGGTACCTTATCCTAGTGACACTATGAATACGACCTGCTTTGTAGATATTACAATTGTTGTAAAGTGCTACAGATGATCTGATCTTGATTGTTCAGGTGGAGATATACGAGCGAGGGTATTCTATACAAAGAGTTTGTATAAGACTGGACCGTAAAATGAATAATCTCTCTATATAAAACCATTGCTACACGAGACTTACATTTCACTAGGATGACCATAGGTGACTTGACCTTAATCCTGAGTAAGTTGTGAACTCTTGTTTATGAGGGCAATCCTTTAATTCTTATGGGTGAGAGTGGCCTTGTTAGCCGACTTAACGAGCTTACCATTTTAGGGACTTGTCTGAGTAGGGAGCTGGGAACACATAAGATGGAATTCACTTCTTTTTTGACCTTAGGGAAAGTAGATAAATTGCTCATTTAATAGCTAATTTTGGGTCTTGAACATCGAGACCTCAACCTTTCACTAGCTCAAGAGGTGTTAGTTTATAGTTGTACTATAAATTGTTTGGGATTCAATCCCTTCAGGAGAAACCTTGTTTATATTTTCTGTTTAGTTGAACAATCGTACTTTGTTTCTTTTTCTTCTAATGAAGTGTTCATTAGGAAAAATGGTGTGACTATCTGTTCAACTAAACTAGAAGACAACTTATATATGTTAAGACCAACTGAATCAAAAGCACTTTTAAATCATGAGATTTTTAAAACTGCGAATACTAAAACAAAAAGGCAAAGAATTTCTCCAAGTAACAATGATACATATCTTTGGCATTTGAGATTAGGTCGAATAGATCTTGATAGGATCAGAAGATTGGTAAAGAATGAACTTCTAAGCAAGTTAGAAGATGATTAATTACCTTAATGTGAATCCCGTCTTGAAGGAAAAATGACTAAAAGATCTTTTAGTGGAAACGACTATAGAGCCAAAAAGCCCTAGAGCTCATACATTCGGATCTTTGTGGTCCAATGAATGTAAAAGCACAAGGAGGGTACAAATACTTCATTTCTTTCATAGATGATTATTCAAGGTATGGTTACTTATACCTAATGGAACATAATCTGGAACCTTTGAAAAGTTCAATAAATGTAAGGCTGAAGTTGAAAGCCTATTAGGTAAAACAATTAGAACACTTCGATTTGATCGGGGTGGAGAGCACATGGATTTAGAATTCCAAGACTATATGATAGAACATAGAATTCGATCCCAACTTTCAGCACTTGGTATACCTCAACAGAACGGTGTATTAGAGAGGAGAAATAAAACCTTATTAGATAATAATATGTTTAGTAAATACGAACTGCAAGTTTTAGGACATTCCTAACACCTTCAAATTTCTTAACATTAGAAATAATTTTCACACCATTTGGTCCAAAAAGAACATACCTCCCAGAGTCAACAATTTGAGAGACTGAAACTAAATTCTTTTTTAAACCTAGAACAAGATAATGTAAGAGAAACACCACCGTTCTCAATATTAACATACCCTTCTTCAATAATAGGATGTAAGGAATTGTCAGCCGTCACAGTTACTCTTCCTCCTTGGTGAGCACATACATCAGAGAGAAAAGAAACATTTCCAGTCGCATAGTGAGAACAACCAGAATCAACAATCCAATCTATATTGTAACCTATAGAATTATTAGCATGCAAATTAATAGGTTGATCAATAGCTTCAATTGATAAGCATTGCTCCTATTTAATTTGCTCAGATTTGTTACTTTCCTGTACAACATTTGCTTTTGCTTCCTTGAGATCCACACGACCATTTGGTCTAATATGACTTGATTTTCCACAACGATGACATACCACTTTCACTCGATAATCATGTTTGATATGTCTTGACTTGCCGCACCTAAAATATCCCTTGAATTTGCCCTTGGATTGCTGTCCTTCAACCTTGGAATCATTGCTGTCATTTGAAGAATGTTTGGAAGAATAATTGACTCTTCCTTTGTCTTTTGCATAAAAAATAGCTTCCACCTCAGGATGAGATTGCTTATTGTTTGCCAAGGATTTGTTTCATCAATGCTTCTTAATTTGAGAGCAAATTCTCCAACTCAACGATAAAAGGTTGATTTACCCATCTTGTATCGAAGAAATAAATGGCATAAACTCCTTTCCCAGTCCACGAATAAGATAGAGATGCAAACGAGCATCGTTAATAAGCTCCTCTTTGTCCAATTCCGAAATTTCAGAACACAAAGTCTTAATTTTTAGAAAATATTCTAAAACTGAAAAATTACCTTGAGTCTTTCCAATAAGTTCGTTCTCCAAATACCACAATCTCGTCATGTTCTTTTGAGTGAACAACCTTTCAAGTGTATCCCACACTTTTTTTTGGAGAATTCTCATCACAAACATGCTCTATATGCTCCTTCCTGATAGAAGCTTGCAAAGCAAATAAGGCTTTGCCACACTTGATCGTCCACTTCCTTCATGCCTCAGCATTCTCCAGAGTATGTTCTGGAATTGAATCATCACTGGAAACAAGATCCCATAAATCTTGTCTTTGATGAAAAGCTTCCATACATAGCCTTCAATAACTATAATTATCACTGGTAAGCTTATCTACACAAATGTCATTTCCACCATTCATCTTCACCAAGTATTTAAACTCAAACACAAAACAAGGAACCTGAACGCTCTGATACCATGTAATGAAAAACAACAAAACAAAGAGAATGGAAGTTGAAAACAAGAGAGAAAAATTGCACGAAGGATCGAGTATTTCAATTGAGTTCTACATTCATTTAAGTGGAAACAATATAAATATATATAGGAAAAATAAGAAACTACCCACTAATGCATTATCTCTAATTTTCTACCACTGACCTAGAAAAGCTCCCTTAATCGAACTACTAAACCATTATGCCACTATCCTCCAATTTAGGAGGCATTACCCTAAATACAAGCCATTAACTTCAATTAAAGAAAAAACTAATTTAATTAATAATTTGCAAACATAAGTTTGCACTAATTTTTAATAGTTTCTAAATTGGTTAGGGAAAGAGATTTAGAGAAATCTATGATATATATTTATGAGAATTATTTTTATTAGTATGAGATATTTTGAATGGTTCTAGATGTAAAGTCATGAGAATTTATGTCATAATTAGACAATATTATAATATTGTGGAGATATGTTTAGGTTCCATTGTCCTTATCAAATTGTTAATAAGGTAGGATTTTGGCCACATTCCTAACTATTAGTATCATAAGAGGAAGCTGAAGAAAAAGAATGGTATCTATGCTTAAGAATTTTTTTGGGCTTCTTGCATATTTGGCAAAATAAGTTTAAAAAATTAGGCTCATAGCTCAAACTTATTACTTTTGTAAAAATAGCAAACAACAAGCTCAACCTACGTGATACATTTGATACACCGGATATACTTGACATTCTTGATACACTTTACATACTATTAATATATACTTGATACACTACTGATATACATTTGAAACACTTGATATATTTGATACTCTTGATACACTAGATACATTACTAGTATACGTCTGATACATTTGATACACTGCTGATACACACTTGATATACTATTGATAAACACTTGATACACTTTATATACTATTGATACACGGTTGAAAATGACTAGTTATTTAACTGCTTTAAAAAATTCATAAAAATGATTTTTTTGAAAAATACTTTTTTCTCTAGTTATTCCAAACACATCCAAATTGTCAAAATGAGTATAGTAAACTAAGTATTAGCGAGCTTTAGTATGAATCTCTCCCACCTATTATACATTTGTACTTAAAAATAAAAGAAATAACATCTTTAAAAAAGGAGAAAAAACTACAAAAGAAATAAAAAAAATATAACAAATACAAAAATTAAATTGAGTAACAACTCATACTACTGCAAACAAAAAATACAACAAGTATACAAATCAATGGAAAAAAATACACAACTAATATACTTCAAATGTGTCATATTAGTTGACTAATATATTAAAAAATGTGGGTTTGTTAAAAGGGCACCATTGAAAAACACAATATACAAAAATTTAAATTTGAAAATTTTGTCATATTTACAATTTTTTATTTTGATTTGCCACCCATTGTAAATTTTTTCTAATGTATTGAAAAAAAGTCCCAATTTAGTTAAATATTAAAAATTAAAAAAAAACGTCCCAATTTAGTGAAATTTTAAAATTTTGCAGCAAGGCAGACAAGACTTACAAGTCTGAACTTTTCTCGAAGAAGAAGCAATGAGGAAATTTGGAGGAAAAGTGAGTTTTTAGGACGATGTACTATATCCTCCTAAGTTTGTATAAGTAGTTTAATTTTGGTTCACTCTAAATTATGTGATTGGTGTAGATATTTTTCTTCCGTGAATTTTCTCCCTTCTAGAAATGAGATGAAGATTGAAGGGGCAGCCTTTTGTATTTTGATTGCCCTTTTAGTCATAATATTAGGACTAGAAGGAATACGCACTATAAGATCGGGACACTGAGCTTGACTAGATATATCATTTTAGTGCAAACAATCCACTATTATATAAGGTTTGAAGAGTTAGCTAGTTTGTCATTGTTTATAATATTTGGAGAACTTGTATTTTTTTGTATCTATAGCGCTACCTTATGTCCTATTTAGGTGGTGTCAAGTTGTGCATATTGAAGTTTTTCTTCGTTGTTTTAAGTGGATTGGGACAAAGGATTCAAGTAGACTTTTCTCCTTGGAACCTTTTCATTTGGGTGCTTCACTATCTTTGTCCTTGTGTATTTCTTTTTTAATAACTCTTCAAGTTGTATTTTGTATGTGTGCCTTACTTCAAGATGCAGGTCCCCTTCGCTTTATTGTAATTCAATAATATTTATGTAACTTTTTTTTATTTATTGTATTTTGACATTTTATAAATATATATTTCTTTCGAAATCTCAATTATTATTATTACTACTATTAATATTATTATCCAAATACTCTAGTTTAAAGAAAAATCCTCCACCAAAGAGGAACGCATCGTTGAAATTGATACTCATGTAAGCACACTAGCGGAATACTAAAATATGAAGAGAAATAAATAATTATTATTATCCTCTAGATATATGCTAATATCCATTGAAAGATTGAGATTCTGCCCTTCTTTTCGATTTCCATTTTTTTCAATAGCTCTGTTTTTCATTTGCTAAAGAAAAGAAAAGAAAAGAAAAAAAAAAAAAAACTTGAGAGCGACCTGTGTGCTCCTAGCCTATTATGAATCCAACCTTAATGCATTTAGGTGGCCCTATATTTTGTCTCATTGAATAAAGGTTCATGTTGTATCATTTTTTGCTATATTCTCGACATTAATGAAATGTTGAAGTCTAACTAAAGAAAGAAAGAGAGAGAGATGTTTTTCGGTACAACATACTGGTTATAGAGATTTGAACGTAACATATGACCTCAAGGAAAATAGTACATATTAATTAATGTTGAGCTATTCTCATTTCGACTATTTGAATTAACGACAATGACTTGCTAAATATAAATACAAATTATAATAAATAAATAGTTGCATATTGCAACAACTGATAACTCATTCCCTTTAAATATTAAAAGATATTAGGACAGTAAATACTATCTTTTTCTTAGCCATTTAATTTTATGCTAAGATTGAAATTGTATACATATTTTGTTTTTATTTTTTAATTTCATTTTCTTTTTTACTTTAGTTACTGAGATTGAAATTTTTTTCTATATTTGAAGATAACCCTTTAAATTAATATAAAAGTTTTGAGATTGATATAAAATTGGAGGGATATAGAACTTTTACAAAATTAACATCACACATTTAAATTACGATGGAGAACTAGTGGCAAGTTGTTACCACTAGTATTATTTATGGGCAAACTTAGAGGGTCTAAGTGAGCTTAATTAATTAAAATTGACATGCTGGATTTATAATGATATTGCTCAGAAAGTTTGAAAAGATAGCGTAGAAATATCAATAATGATTCATCCACGTACGGTCAAACTCTGGATGGCTTTATAATACAATACAACTCAGAGTGGACCGTTGGATGATAGGGCTTTCCTACAAAGCTGGACACATACCGGCCCAAACTTTAGCATGGGCCAGATTTAGTGTCATCAAATTAGAATTACAAAATACATAGTTAAAAGAAAAGAAAAGAAAGAAAAAGAAAAAACTACAAAATACATTAGTTAATACTATTTCTTTTCTTGGGTAAAAAAATTATAAGATAGAGAATCCAACATCAACCTTTTAGATGACAATATTATATAAAAATAAAAAATCACATACCTTCAGCTAAAGCAATCACATTCGAAATCGATTAAGAATAGATCACACCGTTGCTATCCTATCCAATGTTTTAATCTATGTTTTGATGGAAACACAAACTTCTTTTGTTAGGCTAGAGACCTTAAACTTTATGTAAAAACTTATCTATATATTATTCTTCCATTAAGAAGAATTAGATAGAATGTAACGATTTAAATAAATAAAAAAAAAAAAGCATGTAACCACCCACAACTTAAGGGAGATCTTTTTGGATAGTGGATCACTAACAAATAATAGGACATAAATTAAAAAAAAAATTCAAATTATAAATATTAACACAATGTAATGGGCAAGTACATATTTTAAACAACTTCCAAATCTGTTAGGAACTTCCTGAGCCAAACTGCTTCCTTAGCTGCTTCACAAGCAGTTACATACTCAATCTCCATAGTGGAATCTACTATGCATCCCTACTTGATGCTTCTCCAAACTACAGCTCCCCCGTTAAGGGTGAACACTGATCCTGATGTAGATTTCATAAAATTCTCGTCAGTTTGGAAGTTAGAGTTGGTGTACCCTGTAAGGATCAAATCCTTAGCCCCATATACCAGCATGTAGTCCCTTGTTCTCTAGAGATACTTGAGAATGTTCTTAACCGCCGTCCAATGGTCTAACCCTAGGTTGGACTGGTACGTACTGACTATTCTTACTACATAACATATGTTAGGCCTACTGTAAAGCATAACATACATTAAGCTTCCCACAATTGAGGCGTAGGGAATATGTCTCATATCCTCAACTTCTTGAGGTCTCTTAGGACGCTATTCTTTATACAAGTGAATCCCATCTTAAAAGGCAATAAACCCTTCTTGGAGTTCTAAATCGAATGTCGAGCCAATATTTTGTCAATATACATTGCTTGAGACAATGTTAACGTTTTGTTCTTATGATCCCTAATGATTTGGATCCCAAGAACATACTGCGTCTCTCCCAAATATTTCATTTGGAATTGGGTCGCTAGCCAGTTTTTCACTTCAGTAAGGTATGTTACATCATTCCCAATGAGCAAATATCGTCCACATAAAGTATTAGGAAAGCTACTTTATTCTTGTTGATCTTTTAATATACATAAGGCTCATCAACATTTTGGACTAAACCAAAAAAATTGATCGCAGTATTAAATCTAATGTTCCAAGATCTGGATGCTTGTTTCAACCATTAAATGGATCGATTCAACTTGCAAACCTTTTGCTCCTGACCTTGGACTATGAATCCTTCGGGTGAGACATAAAGATATTCTCTTCAAGATTACTATTCAAAAAGGCAGTCTTGGCATCAATTTTCCATATTTCATAGTCATAATATGTGACTATACACAAGAGAATTCTTATAGACTTTAACACAACAACAGGAGAAAAGGTTTCCTCATAATCAACCCCTTCTCTCTAGGTATAACCCTTTACTACGAGTCTAGCTTTGAAGGTCTGTTCCTTCCCAACTGCACATTTCTTTCTCTTATAGATCCATTTGCACCTTATGACTCCTTAAGGTAGATCTATAAGCTCTTATACTAAATTGAAGTGCATTGACTCCATTTCAAGGTCCATGACTTTGACCCATTGGTGATCTATATCATTTATTGCCTGTTGATTGGACAATGGATCCTTAATGCCATCATCAGGTATGACGACCTGAGTTTTAATTAAACCCAAGTAGTGGTCAGATCGTGATACAACCCTTCCACTACGTCAAGACATTCTTAATGATTGAGAAGGATGAGACGTACTTGAAGAACTAGCTCATTTATCAACTCTTGTTGAAGAACCAGCTTCATCAACAACTCTTGTTGACTCTTCAGTAGCTTCTCCTCATACTAACTATGTGGTTTATCATCCCTCATGTGGTCTTCCTCAAAGAAAGTAGCGTTTGTCAATACAAACACCTTACTTTCTGGTGGATCATAGAAAATACCACCCCTAATTTCTTTTGGGTAACCAACAAATTGGCACAACCTTGAATGAAGTTCCAGTTTATTAGGATTTGTCACAAGCATGTGTGCTAGACAACTCCAAATCCTGAAGTAGAGCAAACTAGGTTTATGCCCCCTCCACAACTCGAAAGATATTTCAGAAACACTCTTCGAGGGAACATTATTCAGGATGTGAGTTTCAGTCTCTACTGCATATCCCCAAAACGAGCTAGGCAACTGAGCATAGCTCATCATCAAGCAACCATGTCTAATAGGGTTCTATTTCTCCTTTCTGATATACCCCTTTTTTGAGGTGTACCAGGAGCTGAGAGTTGAGATTGGATCAATGTTTCTATCATATAGTCCTTGAATATTTGATCCATATACTTTCCACCTCGATCAGATCGAAGTGTTTTAATAGTTTTACATAACAGGTTCTCTATCTCAGCCTTAAACTCCTTGAACTTTCCAAGTGATTCAGACTTATGCTCCGTTAGGTATAGGTATAAGTAACCATACCTTGAATAGTCATCTATAAAAGACATGAAGTATTCGTACTCTCCTCGAGCATTTACATTCATTGGACTACAGAGATCCGCATGTATTAACTCTAAGGTTTCTAAATATAACTTTTATATTTAAACTAAGTAATGTCATGCTTCATGCTTTATTAATTTCATTAATTTAACTTAACAATTACGTTAAATTACTCATGAAATTAAATATATATCATTCGTTAATTCCATACATTATAATGCATATAATATATTAAAATGCATGAACATGCTTAATCTATAGTGGGGTTTATCTAAATTACATCCATAAAATATTTAAATAGCAAATGAACCAATAATTTTGGCCCTTAGGATAAATAAAGAAATTAAATTACAATAATTAAGCTAATTTATAGTAAGATAAGCTTTTGCTACTCTAAAACTGGACCAGACCAACTCAAATCACTTCAAACCGGACTCCAAAAAACGAGAACTAAGCCAAAATAGCACAGAACCAGACCCAACCAGCTTGAACTGGATTGAACTAGCTTGAATCGAGTCCAACATTTTGAACCAAGTCTCTGCTAATATCAAAATATCATTCGTTCAGCGCTGTTTCCTTCTTCTTCTTTTTTTCTTTTTCTTTTTTTAATTTCTCAACCTCTGTTCACTGGAATTTTGCATAATTGATCTCAATCTTCATCGCCAATAGTCCTAATTATAGACATAGACTTACAAAGACTCAATTTACATAACTAAAACACCCAAAGACACAAGGGCCTTTACAATTGATCAAATAAAAAACATATAAATCTAAGGCCCAAAATAATGTAAACATTCATTTGCAATAAACATTCACAATGCAATTAATCCCACCAAAATCCAATGCAAATTTCAGAATCCTAATTAATATATTGGAAGACTCTGATACCAATTGTAGAGATGAAAGCCCTAGCTTAGTGAAAAGTAATCAAGACTCATTATTAATTTGGGATTTCTGAAATACCCATACACTAGGCAATTAAAAAATAATACATAAAACAAAGAAAAACAAAATTTAATCTATTATAAAATTAGAACCTAGGTTAAGCATGCTTAAAATTAAAAACATACATAGAAAAGAGATAGGAAACATTTACCTTTGTAGAACCGAGTGAGAATCCAATTCTCCAATTGGGATTTGAGAACATTACCAAGAGAGTAACCTTCTTATCCTCTGAGAAACATCCGGTAATTTTTTGGTTTGTGGGAACCAATTCAATTGGAAAAAAGAAGAAGGAGGAATTTTTCTTTTGAGAGAACAAAAATGGCAAAAGTGTTTTCAGTAAAAAAAAAAAAACCTCTTTGTTTTCCTCTGTGATCAAACCACTTTTTTTATCAACCAAGATAGAGTATGAGAGAAACGTGAGATCACCCATGTTTTTAGATAACTCCTCTATGTGGGAGTTATCTAATTAATTTAATTAATTATTTATTAATAAATAATTAATTAATCATTAATTAAATCTAATTTAATTAATGATTTCATTTAAATCATATTAAATGAAATATCTCTCGCATATTCTATAGTTTTAATTAAATTAATTTAATTAATCAAATCAAATCAAATAATTATTTAATTCTTCAATTAAATTATTTCTAAATTAAATATCAAATATTTAATTTGGCTTACATGTGAATCATTTTCAATTGTATTTCTCTTATAACCCATAGTTTTAATGCATATTAAATACACATTAATTTTAACCTATAGTTTTAATATGAATCCAACTCATTAATATTTGAACTATTTCAAATATTTAATTTCCCCATAAATTAATTTTGAATCATATCTAAAATGAATTTATATTATAATGTTTAATTAAATATAAACTTTATATTATAATGTATCATTGTACATTATTATTTTCCTAAGTGAATTTGAACATTTCAAACTCTATTCAAAGCATGATTCACTCTAGAATGGTCATATAACTATTTTACCCCTGGATCCATTTTGTCCGTAGTAAGCTAGCAAGAAGACCCGATGGACCTACAGATCATGGATTCCAACGATCCGAGACTAACCGGTCAAACTCTTTAACCTAGTTAATCAACATTCATTAACTAACAAGATTGTCCACTATAGTCTGTAGTTGCACTCTCCTCACTGAAGATATATTTTATGTCCATTTGATATAACCATCATCGATAAGTTGATTCTTCACAGGTTGTTCGTAACTCCAGCTAGGTAAATTATCGTTTTACCCCTGAGTTACATCTTTTCTCCTTAAGTACCACTGTCCCTCTAATGAACAGTTGATTTAGGATCTTAATCACTAAATCCATTCCTTCTCAGGCCAGCAAGAGGATGATGCCCCTTGTTCAAGACCCGTGATCAACTCTTAAGGGAACAACCTTTCTACTATCCCTAAAATGGGTAGGAGTGAACTCCAATTCCATCTTGCAAATTCTATGTCCCCAGCTATCTACCCGGTCTTATCCCTGAAATGGGAGGCATATTGAGCAGTACTGCTAAGCTTACCCTTACCTATGCAGATCAAGGGACAATTTCGAATAAACAATAGTTCATAGACAGCTCAGGATTCAGATCAAGTTATCTAGGTCATTAAGAAGTGAAATTAATCAGTGTTAACAGTAAACAGTATTAATACATAACAGTGATTATTTCATGGTGAGTCTTACACAATCTCATCGTGTAGAACACCCTCGCTCATATGTCTCTACATGAACGAACTGATCACATCGTTTATGAAACTTTACAACATTTGTAACAATCTTAAAGCTGGTCGTGTTCAATAGTATCTCCAGAAATAGATACCTAACCTAATCCAAGTATTATAGATTGTTTAGGCTATTTTACTCAAACTTGATCTAGTTTATGTCTCCACATAAAGTCAAATTATTCATGATAATAGCCAAGTGTTCGTAGTTTATTGGATTTAAAGTTATTAAAAAATCAATTCATTTTCAATTAACAATATTTTTCTGAATAAACTTTATGTTTACTATTTATAAAATACGAATTTTAGAACATACAACCCAACGACATAAACGTGCAAGACGAACAAACTAAAAGCTTTGGACTCAGAGGGAGCTTGAGTTGTGAGAAGATCTTGAGATAGGTGACATCAAGTTTAAGGGGAGTCTAAACAAAATACCTATCTAATATTTACTATATTACATGATAGTAGTTCTATCAGATAAGTAGTCCTTCTTGTAAACCTTTTGAATATTGTTATCTTCTTTTCAATTACGCCCTGATCCCCCCGAATGTAGGTAAAGTAATACCGAACTGGGTTAACATAATGTGTGTTATTTCTCTCTCTACTTATCTCTGTGTTGGTCCACTTGTTATCATCATTGTGTTCATCAACGTTCCTTTTATTTTGACTACTTGTACGTTTTTTCAATTGGTATTAGAGAGGTTTCGTCGTTATACTATCATTGTTTGTTTGCAATGGAACTAATCAGAGTAGGTGGATCTACTACCAAACCTCCAGTTCTTGATGTGACTAATTACTCATATTGGAAAGTCATAATGACCGTGTTTTTAAAATCAATTGACAGTAAAAGCTGGAAAGTTGTTGTGAATGGATAGACTCATCCTCAAGTAATTGATGAGGATGGAAAAGTCTTTTAGAAACCAGAGAAGGATTGGAATGAAGTAGAGGATGAGGCCTCCCTAGGAAATTCTCATGCACTAAATGCAATTTTCAATGGGGTTGACAAGAATATTTTTCGTCTTACCAATATGTGTGTTTAAGCTAAAAAAGCTGGGAAAATTTTAGAAGTTGCTCATAAAGGTACATCCAAAGTGAAAATGTCTCGACTGCAGATTTTAACTTCAAAGTTTGAATCTCTAAAAATGATGGAGGATGAAATAATAGCTGACTGCAATATATTTTGGACATTGGTAATGAATCTTTTGCCCTTGGTGAGAAAATGTCAGAAGAAAAATTGGTCCAAAAGATCCTTCGCTCTCTACCAAAATGGTTTGACATGAAAGTGTCCGCCATTGAAGAGGCAAATGATGTAGCCACCATGAAAGTAGATGATCTGTTTGGGTCTCTGCGTACCTTTGAGTTGGCATTTGATGAAAGAACAGACGAGAAAGGTTAAGGGCTAGCCTTGCAATCAACTGTGAATGAGGATCAAATTTTAAACAAAGGGAAAGACGGTGAAGAGAATCTTGCTGACACTCTTTCTCTATTATCAAAACAATTTAGCAAAGTTTTAAAGCGTCTAAACAAGCATCCTGGATAGTACAACCCTCCTTATGTCAGAGACAATGGTGGTAACATCAATCATAGTATGCATAAGATTTCTAAACCTCTTGGTGGTAAAAAGGATAGTGAACGAGGATTGAATAGTAATCAAAGTAGCAAGGATCGAAAATTCATAAACAGAGAATGTGAAAGATTTGGCCACTTCCAAGCTGAATGTCTAAACTATTTGAGAAGATAGAATAAAGGACACTTAACAACATTGTCAGATGATGAATCAGACACAAGTAATGAGTCAGAAAATGAGATTCGTGCCTTGATTGGTTGTGCAACTGTTGGTGAATCTACGGTAGTTAGTAGTGAAAATGTGGAAGTAAATGAAACATGTTGTGGACTGAGTCAGATTGTTCCTCAGCTAAAAAATCTAACCACTAAAGAAGTTTATGAAATATGGGAGAAGATTTACTTGCATTGGAACAACAAAAAGATCATATAAAAAAACTAATTGAAGATAATCATCGGCTCTTGAGCACTATATTTGAATTAAAGAAGGAGTTGAAATTATCTCAGCAACAACTGATTTTAATATCTAAGTCTGTTCACATGTTAAATTTTGGTACAGATGACCTAAACAAAATTCTCACCACATGGAAGTAAGCTACTGATAAAAAAGAGGTTAGTTTCAATAGTTGTGGGAGGTTTGTTAGTAAAACAACATCCTCTTCTAAAATCATTTTTGTTCCTAATCAAAATCCTCACATGTCTGAACTAAAATTGGATGACACTAGACTCGTGTCTCACTTTGAAATCAGTAGGCCTAGGAAGAAATGGGTGTGTCATTATTGTGAGAAGGTAGGTCACATTCATCTTTAATCTGAAATTGGATTGCTAACTAACTTTTTTATGTCAGTTAGGTATCCTACATTATTCCCAATAAGCAGGATATCATCTATATACAAAATTAGAAATGCTACAATAGAGTTGATGATCTTTTTATATACACATGGTTCATCAACGTTCTGTTCAAAGCCATAAGATTTGACGGCAATATCAAATCTTATATTCCAGGATCTGGACACCTGTTTCAATCCATAAATAGATCTATTTAGTTTGCAAACCTTTTTCTCCTGACCCTATTCAATGAACCATTCTGGTTGGACCTTACAAATACTCTATTCAAGATTTCCATTTAGAAAAACAGTCTTGACATCCATTTTCCAAATTTCATAATTATAAAAAGTGGCAATGGAAAAGAGTATCCTTATTGATTTAATCATAGCAACAGGTGAGCAAGTTTCTTCATAGTCTACCTCCTTAACCTGGGTATAACCATTTGCTACTAACCGGGCTTTATGGGTCTGTATCTTCCCTGTATGGTCTCTTTTACGCTTGTAGATCCACTTATAACCGATGGGTCTTATCTCATCAGGTTTATCTACAAGTTTCTAGACTGAATTAAAGTACATGGACTCTATTTCAAGGTCCATGACTTTGATCTACTGATCTTGATCAACATCATCTATTACTTGTTTATAAGTTAATGGATCCTCTAAGTCATCATCAAGTATAGTGACTTCAGTTTTAGTTAAACACATATAGTGGTCAGGCTATCTCACAACCCTCCCACTACGTCGAGGCTCTCTCAAATCTTGAGTAAGATGTCATGGACTAGATGTCTTTGATCTATCAACAACTCTTGGTGATGAGCGAGCCTGATCAACAATTTTTTGTTGATATGTTTGTAACATCTTTTGAAATCTCTTCCAAAACCAGTTTACTGCGGGGTTTATGATCTCGTATATGGTATTCTTCTAGGAATGTGGCATTTGTCAATACAATTACCTTATCATCTTGAGGATCATAAAACTGACCACCTCTCGTTCCTTTAGGGTAAACCCCAAACAGACATAATTTTGAATGATGTTTCAATTTCTTATGACTTTGCACCAACACTAGTGTCGGGCAACACCAATTCCGAAATGACGTAAGCTAGCTTTACACCATGTCCAAAACTCATAAGGTGTTTCTGAAACACTCTTAGAGGGAATGTTATTCAAAATGTAAGCTGCAGTCTCTATTGCATACCCCCCAAAACGAGTGAGACAACTAAGGATAACTCATCATGGACCGAACCATGTATAATAAGGTTTTCTTTCTTCATTTAGATACATCGTTCTGCTGAGGAGTTCTCGGTGTAGAGAATTGTGACTGAATCCCGTTTTCTATCATATAAGCCTGGAATTTCAAGTCTAAATACTTCTCACCTCGATCTGATCGAAGTGACTTAATAGATTTATCTAATTGGTTTTTAACCTCGGTCTTAAATTCCTTGAAATTTTCAAGAGCTTCTAATTTATAATGAATTAGGTAAATATATCCGTACCTTAAATAATCATCAATAAATCTAATGAAATAATCATAACCTCCCTGTGGTTTAACATTCATTGGTCTACAGTGGTCCGAATGTACGAGCTCTAAGTTTTCTTTGGCTCGAAAACCTTTTCCAGAAAAAGAACTTTATGTCATTTTTCCTTCAAGACATGACTCACACGGTGGTAAAGATTTACCTTCTAACTTATTTAGAAGTCCACTTTTAACTAATCTCTCAAACCCATTGAGACTAATGTGACCAAGTCACAAGTGCCAAAGATAGGTACTTTGAGAAATGTGTTGCCTTTTTCTTTGAGTTTCAGTTGTTTTAAACATTTATGTGTTATATACAACTTCAACTTTAGACCTTTTTAACTTGTATAAGTTACTTTCTAAGTTTGCAGAAGATTTATACACCTCGTTTTGTAATGAACGCTTCATTATGACTAAAATTTATATTGTATAAACGTTCCAACAAACAAGAAGTATATATCAAATTTCTTTTACAAGAAGGTACATAAATAACATTTTCTAAATACAGATGTCGATTTCCAAAAGTTAACTTAACTGATCCTACTACTTTCGCTGAGATGCGCTCCTTTGATCCAACCCAAAAAGTAATCTCATCTATTTCAAGCTGCCTTCAGGAACTAGTTTCCTGAGTGGGACAACAAACATGATTAATGGCCCCTGAATCTAATATCCTGGTAGAATTTTCATTCTCCACTATACATGTTTCAATAACTAGTAAATCTAATTTACCTTATTTTTCTTTTCCAGTTTTCTTCTCGGCAAGATATTTAGGGAAATTTCTTTTCTAATACCCATTTTCGTTGCAATGGAAACATTTTTTTTTAGCAACTACCTTCTTCTTCTCTTTTTGTGCAGCTAGAGCCTTCATTTTCCCAGTTTCCTACTTCTTCTTTTGAATACCTTCATTCTTGAAAAAAGAAGGCCCAGATTTACTCCCAGAAGACGATTCTTTCTGGGGTTTCCTTTTTAAGGTGGAAGCAACATTTGCTTCTACCTTTGAACCTTTATTTTTCATTAAAGATTCGTAAATCTGGAGTTGTTAAGAAGAGTTGTCAGGTTATACTCTATCTTATTCATCATAGCATTTTCAGAAGAGACTGCATGATGAATCCAACTTGACTCTTCTCATTCATGATGGCTCGGTTCACTTCTACGATAATGAAGTGAAAGAATAGACAAAAAAAAAAAAAAAAAAAGATGGGCTAGCCTTGCAATCATCTGTGAATGAGGATCAAACTCTAAACAAAGAGAAAAATGGTGAAGAGAATCTTGCTGACACACTTTCTCTATTAACAAACAATTTAGCAAAGTTTAAAAGCGTTTGAACAAACGTCCTAGATAGTACAACCCTCATTATGTTAGAGACAATGGTGGTAACATCAATAATAATATGCATAAGAATGCTAAACCTTTTGATGGTAAACAGGACAGTGAATGTGGATATAATAGTAATCAAAGTGGCAAGGATCGAAATTTTAAATGCAGAGAATGTGAAGGATTTTGTCACTTCCAAGTTGAATTCCAAACTATTTGAGAAGACAGAATAAAGAACACTCAGCAACATTGTCAGATAATGAATCAAACACAAGTAATGAGTCAGAAGATAAGATTCGTGCCTTGATTAGTTGTGCAATTGTTGATGAATTTGTAGTAGCCAATAGTGAAAATTTGGAAGTGAATGAAACGTGTTTGGACTGAGTTAGATTGTTCCTTAGCTTAGGAATCTAACTATTGAAGAAGTTAATGAAAGATGGGAAGAAGATTTACTTTCTTTGGAACAGTAAAAATATCGTATTCAAAATATAATTGAAGATAATCATCAACTTTAGAGCACCATACCTGAATTAAAGAAGAAGTTAAAATTATCTTGACAATAACTGGATTCAAAAATTATCTTGACAATAACTGGATTCAATGTCTAAGCTTGTTTGCATGTTAAATCTGGTACAAATGACTAAACAAGGTTCTCACCTCAGGGAAACAAGCAGCGGATAGAAAGGGGGTATGTTTCAATAGTCGTGGGAAATCTGATGTAAAACAAAATCCTCTTCTAAAATTGTCTTTGTTCCTGCTCAAAATGCTCACATTTTGAATTAAAATCGGATGACACGAAACTCATGCCTTACTTTAAAATAAGTTGGCCTAGGAAGAAATGAGTGTGTTATTACTATGGGAAGGTAGGTCACATTCGTCCCTTTTGTTTTTACCTTCTTGGAAAAAGGAGTATAAAATATTAAGACATTCCTCCTCGAGATCGAGAACTATAAGTCATGAAAGTAGAAGAGTATTTTCAAAGAAACTTGAATGGCGTATCAAAGGAGAAAAATCTCAGGAGAGTACGTCCTAAATATGGCCTTTATCTCTCTATACACCTCAACCAAAGAAGATTAGTACTTTGACAATGGATGTTCTAGGCACATGACAAGTGAAAAATCTTTCTTATTTGATCTAAAGATATGTGGTTCTGGGCATGTAACCTTTAGTGATGGAGCTAAAGGAAAGGTGTTGGGTAAAGGAGACTTGTTGAGATTTGGACTTTCTGCCCTTCGTGATGCCATGCTTGTTGAAGGCCTAACGACTAATTTAATTAGTATCAATCAACTATGTGACCAAGGATATCAGATGAATTTCTCTAAAGACGTGTAGTAAAAGATGATAAAAACATATTAGTTATGATGGGTTCCTGTTCAACAGACAAATTCTATCACTGGATTTCTAATGTCTCCAGTGATGTTTGTCACTCTTCCAAAGTGAGTGAGGCTAAAGTGTGGCACAAACGGCTTGGTCACATAAGTCTACGATCAATAAGAAAAGCCATCACTATAGAAGCTATTCTTAGGATACCTTTTTTGCATCCAGAAGCTGATTCATTCTATAGAGAATGTGAAACTAGCAAACAAGTCAAGGCCTCTAGAGTTATTACACATGGACTTGATGGGTCCCATACAAGTTGAAAGTTTGGGAGGAAAGTGGTATGTTTTTGTTTGTATGGATGATTTTTCTCGCTTCAAGTGGGTGAGATTTATCAAAGAAAAATCCAACACCTTCAAGGTATTTCAGACATTGTGTCTTCAACTTCAATGCGAATAAGAGAAAAACATCATTTGTATTAGAAATGATCACGAAAGGAATTTGAAAATTTCCAATTTGCTGATTTTTGTGCTTCTGAGGGGTTTTTACATGAGTTTCTTTACTTCTATAACTCCTCAGCAGAATGAAGTTGTTGAAAGGAAAAACCACACACTCCAAGAAATGGGTCATGCCATGCTTCATGCTGAGAGGATGCCTTTCCACTTCTAGGCAAAAGGCTTGAATACAGCCTGTTATATTCTCAATCGAGTTTCACTTCCTCCAGGTATTGTCAGCATGAACTATGAACTTTTGAAAGGAAGAAAACTCAATGTGAGGTATTTCCATGTTTTTGGTAATACATGTTATATCCTAATTGATTGTGAAAATAGAAGGAAACAAGACTCTAAATCAGATGAGGAAATCTTCCTCGGGTACTCATCGAGCAGTAGATCCTACAGGGTTTTCAACAAGCGAACTCAAACCATGATGGAATCAACAAACATTGTGGTAAATGACTTAACACCAACTTTAGAAAGTAATGATTATGAAGAAGAACATATATTTCCAGAGACTGAAAATATTGTTAAAGATGAAACTCGGAATCATCTGGTCCTAATAAGGATGAGATTGACTTTGCTGATGCTCCTAACATTGTTAGTGACATTCAGAAACCTACAACTACATAGGTTGACGAGCTTGACAATAGTGATAAACCTGCTCCTTCCATTAGGATATAGAAGGCTCATCCTTTTAGTAGTATAATTGGGAACCTGAATTTAGGGATTACTACTTGAAAGAAGAACAAAGTTGACTACTTGAAAACGATTGGAAATGTATACTTTACATCACCAGTGGAACCCAAAAATGTAAATGAAGCTTTGAAAGATGAGTTCTAAATCAATGCAATGTAAGAAGAAGTAGAATGCTTGAAACGAAGTGTGGAATCTTACTCCATGCCCAGAGAATGTCAATGTAATTGGCATAAAGTGGATGTTAAAAAATAAATCTGATGAAAATAGAGTTGTGACTAGAAATAAAGCCAAGTTGGTTACCCAAGACTATACTTAAATCGCAGAAGTTGATTTCAATGAGACTTTTGCTCTAGTTGCATGGTTGAAAGCTATTCGTCTCCTTCTGGGAATCTCATGTTTGCTGAAGTTCAAATTGTTCCAAATGATTGTCAAGAGTGCGTTCTTGAATGGGTATTTAAATGAATAAGTATTTGATGAATAATCCAAAGGGTTTGTTGATCCAACATGTCCTCGACATGTGTACAGACTTCAGAAAGCACTCTATGGTCTAAAGAAAGCACTATGGGCCTAGTATGATAGATTGACTGTCTTCTTAACTAAGAATGGGTATACTTGTGGAGGAATAGACAATATTGTATTTATAAAAAAGGGTCGCTCAGAATTTCATTGTTGCTCAAATCTATGTGGATGACATCATTTTTTGGGGCATGCCTCTAAGTATGGTAGGTACCTTTGTTGATCAAATGATGGCTGAGTTCGAAATGATTATGTGGGAGAGTTGACATACTTTTTTGGTTTACAGATTAAGCAAATGGAAAAGGGGATTTTTCTATCTTAAGAGAAGTATGCTAGAAATATGGTGAGAAATTTTGGGCTTGATAAGGTTGAACCTGAACGTACTCCAGCTGCCACTCATGACAAAGTCACTAAAGACTCTAAAGCTGAACCTGTTGATGAGAGCCTTTATAGAAGTATAATAGGGAGCTTGCTATGTCTAACAGCTAATCGTACTGACATTGCTTTTGTTGTGGGTGTCTGTGCTCGGTATCAATACAACCAAGAACCAGTCATATGGCCAATTGAAGAGAATCCTAAAATATGTGCATGGTACAATTGACTATGGTCTTTTGTACACTTTCGATATAAATCATGTTCTAGTGGGGTATTGCGATGCTGATTGGACAGACTGTACCGAAGATAGAAAAAGTATATCAGGTGGATGCTTCTTCTTTGGGAATAATTTTATCTCATGGTTCAGTAAGAAGCAGAATTTCGTATCCTTATCTACTCCCAAAGGCAGAATATATTGCAGTGGGTAGTAGTTGTGCTCAATTACTCTGAATGAAACAAATGCTGGCTGAATATAATGTGTTCCAAGATGTTATGACTTTGTATGGCGATAACATGAGCGCTATAAACATTTCAAAAAATCTTGTGTTACATAGTCGAACAAAGCACATCAATATTAGACATCATTTTATCCACGAACTGGTTGAAAAAAAGAGTGATCTCTCTTGAACATATTAGAATAAATAAAAAGATTGTAGAATTTTCACTAAAACCCTAGATACCGTTACATTTGAATCCTTGAGGGCAACTCTTCGGTTGTGTAAGCTATCGTTATAGTCATTAATGTATGATATGATGTATTAAGAGATGTGAACCGACGGTTGGATTTCATAGCCTTCGATTGATGTCCCATTTATTGCGAGTATTAAAACGTTCGCACATCTCTATTTAAACCATTTAAAGTCTTCACAGGGTCTCAGACTTGTCTCTCTCGATTGCACTCTTCATTGTGATTTTGGGTCTTCTGCTTTGAACCCTGAGTGTAGTGCTCTGGTGTTGCGCTTTCAGTTTCTCTGTGTCTTCATCATGGTGGATACAAGGAGTCATGCTCGTAATATTCGCGCGTCTGTGGTAAACCTTTGCAACTCGACAAAGCGTCCTTGCAATGTTAAGTCTGATGGTTCGACTTCAGGGGTTAATGCTTTTGCGGTCCAAATGAAAGGTTCTATTTCCTCTGCCTCCAAATGGGGTCGTAGTTCTCCTCATTCTCCTAGTGGACTTGCATGCTGATCAAGGTATTGCTTCAGCTATTCATACTGAGAATCTCGTGCATGTATCTGATCCTATAGAAACTATTGAAATTGGCCCTCTTGCTATTGTGCCGTATGTTGGTTGTCGTGATTCTCTTCCTTTTTGAGGGTGTTAATGGTCCTTTAAATGTGAATTTGTTGTCGTCTGATTTACCTGAGCATTGTCTTGTCTCCTTCTCTTTGCATGTGTCATCTAGGCTTTATAATGTCTCCAAGAATCATGGTATGCCTTCTTCGGCTACTATTGACCTGTGTGTGAATATTTTTCTTGGTACTTATACTTCTGATAAGTTGAACAAAGTCCATCAAGTCATCTACAGATTGCAAATTATCGGGCATTAGCTTCAAAAGTGCATCCTCTATTGGGGCATATCGAATTTGTTTCACTAGACGACATTTTCCAGCCCTCCATAATCTAACCATCTTTTGAAAAAAAACCTCTTTTTGCCAATCTTCATCTACATTATACCTTGACTAAAGTTATGAATAGTTAGAAGTAAATCATAATGATATACGCGTTCAATTTGAATTATATAAATGAAATAAAGTAACTTTATACCTGGATAGATTTCCATAAGACTATTTTCAACCTCGTAGGTAATTTCTTCCAATTCTTTAAATTCACTAGTACAATCTCTCTCACTAGTGGACCAAGAAATGAAGCTAATCCTATCGATTCATCCCCAATGGGTTGTCCATATTCATTGAAAAAGAAGGTTCACTCTAGATTGTTTATCAACGACTATTGTCTTCATCTTTGTAGGGCCCCATGTTCTTTTTGGCAGAGCTGTTGTTTCAGATGTAAGTTCATTGACCATATGATCTTCATTTTCAAGTCTGTTTACATTAGAAGTTGTTGTTTGCCTACGAATTGCTAATCTTGTTTGAGCAGTCGGTGAGTCTAATGTAGGAATTGAAATAGGATTACATTTAGTTGTCTTCTCATTAGGATTGGTTGAGAAATATTCAGGGTGGTCATTCGGAAGAGGCAAACTATCATTATCATGGTTAGACGCATTTGATTTTTCCTCTAGACCCCTACCTCTTCTAGTTGGTGGTCATGCAACATTTCATCACTATAAATCTTTCTTTGTAGAGACCTTTTTTTACCTTTGACTTTTAGTTCCAAGGTATCTTGTATGTGTTGTATAGTCTGAGGTGGTAGCATGTTTCCCTTCATCTCAACCTAAAGCATCATTAATGAATAATCAATAGGGGTCATATTCTAAAAAAAATAATTGTTGGTCCAATGGACTAATTTTTCTTCCTTTGTAGGCCCAAATTGAACATTGGAGACAACCCAACTCTGTGTAAAACACCAACCTATGATTGCTAAGTTAGTGAAATTAGGAAAGATTTTACTTCAGCCTAATGATGACTTTCCTCTACCACGTACCAGCTGGGTCAGAGCACTCTATTCAGCTTGTCAATCACACTATGTGCAAAATCAGAGAGAAGTCTAAAGGCGATACGAGAGAGAAAACCAGTTCTTCCATGCTTATCTTGTTCTTGAGGGTTTTAGAAGGGAAGATGAAGTTCTTGAGCTTCAAATCTTAATGGTTCACCTGCATGTGTGCAAAATCATGTAGAAGATGCAAAGATGAACAAGAAGATAGTTGAGGAAGAAAGAACACAAAAAGTTTAAGTGGTTCGGCCAAGAGCCTATGTCCATTGTGCAAAAGGGAGGGTATATTTTTATTGCTTCTTCTTTTGAATTTTTCTTTACAGAATGAATTCACTCACTCTCTCCTTTTCTTTCTTCCCTTTTTATACATGTTCTTATTTATAAAAGGAAGAAGCTCATAGTGAGCTGGTGGTTACAACAAACAAAACAGAAAGAAGAAAAAAAGACAAGTTGTATACTAATCTCTTGTCTCAGTTCTTTCTGTTATAATCTCCACCTTTATAATCATCCAGTGAACCTTCCCTTTTGCTTGTAAAGCTGTCTTTGAGCTAACCCTTTTAAGGTAACTCGAACCAAAGGAGGTTTAAACAACGACCAAGTTTGCTTTGAGGAACAGTCTTGGTCAACATGTCATCCACGTTGTCTGAGGTATGTATTTTGACTACTTCTATTTCCTCTTTCTAAATTTCTTGTCTGATAAAGTGATATTTAATATCTATGTGCATAGTTCTACTGTGAAATTTTTTATTCTTAGATAGATATATAGTGCTTTGATTATCATAGTATATTCTCACTTTAGGTTGTGTAATGCCGAAATTGTTTAGTAATCCTTTCAACCATAACCCTTCTTTAACTGCTCTCAGACAAGGCTATAAATGTAAGAACCACACCTTACTTTTCTCTTTTTAACTATGTTTACTGTTAAGTTAAGCACAATGTTGGGTTAAGTATCTAAGTTAGATTGGATTTGTACATCTCGACGTAAAATATGAGTTTGAAGATGGAGAAAATGGTTAAATAAGGAAGCTTATCACTCGTTCACATCATCCTGGCTTGATAAGGAAAATTTTAGCTAAGTGTTGATCGTACTGAAGGATGCTTGAACATCGAGTAAGCACAAGGCGACCATCGAGTATAAGTGAGCGAGGAAGGAGGCGAGCATCGAGTATAAATGACGAAAAGGGTCGAGCATCGAGTAGATGCTGCGGAGTGTCGAGTATATGTGAGCGAGGAAGGAGGCGAGTGTCGAGGGTGAGCGAGGAAGGCTTGCATGTCGAGCGAATTCCCAGTGTCGAGTTTTCCATTGAATAGCGAGTCCTCCCATCGAGTATTTAACAGAGAGTCATGGAAATATCTGTCGAGTAAAGACCACTCCGCATCGAGTTTCTTCAGCGAGAAACGAGTTGCTCGAAACACTCAGATTTAAACACTCAGTTTTAGACTCCTCTTTTAGTTATCTGGACATGTGGCTTAATCTCGACCCTTGATCTCCACAAATGGGTGAGGTGGTGGCTTAAGGAGATTTTAGGTGAAGGGCTAGATAGTAGTATAAAAAGGAAGAGAACTTCAAGGGTTCGTTTTGGACGTTTTGCTCGAGCAAACCAGGAGAACTTGGTACCATGAGAAAGCTCTTCGAGTCTAGTTGCTGAAATTGGGCCTTTTAAGGGAGATCTACTTGGAAAGAAGGCCAGAGAAGGAAGGAGAAGTCGGAGGTTCATTTTTGGGCATTTTGGCACTTGACGAAGAAACATAAATCTAGATCGAACCACTTAGATTTTCGAGCCGAAACTTTAAGGTAGTCTCGTAGACTCCTTTCCAAATAAGTTTGTAGAAGAAACCTTGGCGAGAAAAGGTTTATGGTTTGAGTTATATATTTTGGGAAATAACCCTAGAATCTTTACTCAAGTAGGAAGTTTTGGTTAGGGCTATCGGGAAAGACTCGAGGGTCTAGGTTAAACCACAATGGATTTCATGTAGAAACTTTGAGGTAACATTGGTAATGAAATTCTGAACATGTTTGTAGAAGGAACTTTCATGAAATGGCTTCTAGTTTTCAAGTTATTTATGCTAGAATTTGAATCTGGAAAATGTTGGACGATTGGGCTATCCATTGCCAAGTATGAGCTTAGCTAAAAGAGTAGTCTCAAAAGGGAGGCCAAGTAGCAACTAAACTCTTATTCTTGTATGTGTAGGAACTCCGTCCATTGGAGAGGCCTACAAAGCATAGGAAGAACCAAGCCCAAGAATTTGTGAGTGACTAAATGTTTTCAAATATGTCCATAAAAGGGACATGCAATTCAAATGAATTTCATGCTAACGTTCATGGTTTTCCAAGCAACTAAAGTTATATTTGTATTTTAAATGAGTTTTGTTAATCCTAAAGCAACTACATGTTATTAATTGTAAAGCATGCATGTGACTGATAATGATGCTTGAATTTCCCATGGATGTTATGTTTCTAATATACCGGGTACCAAAGGTATAGAAGGTATTCGAGGAAGTACCTAAAGTATTGACGGTACTTAGTATACTCCACGTGCATGTAGGTAGTTCTTTATGAGAGACCGAAGTATAGGTCTCTTGGCGACAATCTTCATTCAGGGACCGAAGTATGGGTCTCACGGCCTTGAATGGATGTTGGGAGCTTGAGCTATGAATGCTCGTTCTCAACTAAGGTTTCCTAGCATTATTGATTATAACACTATGATTAATGTAGGATACGATGCAAGTTTCTTGAGGTTATTTTCCAGCATGTTAATTATTTTACCTTAAAGCATATGAAAGGTTTGAGAAGAAATGTATTTCTATATGTCACTCACTAGGCAACCAGCTACCATCATATCCTCTTCTGGTTTTCAGAGGGTAAACTTGGAGGGGGTGTGACAAGTTGGTATTAGAGCATGAGGTTTTTGGAATGAGGGAGAGTTCATGCATATGTCCAAGTCTCAATGGTTAAAGTCCCTAATATATGTACTATCAATTATTCTAGTCGTGCGCCTTCGCGAAGCGGATTCGGTTCCATCCTATACTGAGAAGAGGTAGTAGGCGGAGTGGGAACATTGACCCTACCGACCGTGAACTTGAGGTTGAGAGGAACTCAGGAGTGAGCAAGAGAAAGACCCGAGAACCTGTAAATCAGGAGGCGACGTTTGAGGGAGAGTCGAGCACTCCCCCGATCAAAGTAGATCCTCAGCTAGAGGACAGGGTGTTCGAAAAAATCGCCTAAAGGTTGGCAGCTAGTGTAAGTGTGGTACAAGCTAACTAGGAAAAGAAGTACGACATTGAAAGGCTCCGAGCCCTTGGGGCTACGACCTTCGAGGGAATGGCTGATCCCGTAGAAGCGGAGGTATGGTTGGACCAAATAGAGAAGTGCTTCAATGTGATGAACTATCTGGAAGACCGCAAAGTCGGGTTGGGTATATTCGTATTTCGAGAAGGGGCAGAAAAGTGTTGAAAGGTAGTATTTGCTAGGCGGAATAGTATTACCCTAGCTCTTTTCGAGAGGCAAAAAGAGATGAGTTCCTCAGGTTGGTGCAAGGAACTTTGACCGTGGCTAAGTATGAGCATAAATTTACCGAACTATCTCAGTATGCTCTTCTCATTATAACAGAAGAGAAGGATCGATACAGGAGGTTTGAGAAAAGAGATTAGGTCTGCAGTGAATTCTATCGCCAACTTGCTGGATTTTAACCATCTAGTGGAGACCGACATCCGAGTGGAGCGGAGTTTGACGGAGGATGAGTAAGCGCAGAAGGACCAAGCATTCTCTGTGGGGGCTATGGATGGGAGCTTTCAACCCCCAACTTTAGGCCAGTCAGGTATGAGTAGGTCCAGAAGCGTGGATTGGCAGTAGTCTAAGAGAAGGAGACCTCAATCCACGGCTAGCGTGACTAGTCGACCTAGTGGAGCACGTTCCGGCGAACAGTACAGACTAGAAACCCTTGTGCTAGAGTTGTGGCAAAAAACATTTTGGGGCATGCTACAGTGGAAGTGGAGTTAGCTTTCAGTGCGAGCAAATGGGTCATTTTAAGAGAGAGTGCCTCCAGGTAACCCGAGGGGTCCAGTCAGTACAATAGGTGACCTCCCAAACAGTGAACCAGTCGAGGGGTGTTGAAAACAGGAGAGAGGGAACAAGTGGTGCAAAGCTGAAGAGTGTGGCAGAACGATCTCAGTAGCAAGGGCGTGTGTACGCAGTTACAAACCAAGAAGCCGCGGAAGCCCCAGATGTAGTGACTAGTAATGTGACCTTATGTAATCTGTCTGCTTATGTTTTAATTGATCCTGGTGCCACACATTCCTTGGTAACTAGCATGTTTGCACCGCATTTAGATAGGTAGCCTGAGGATATGTCAGAGGACTTATTTATCTCTACTCCTATGGGAAATTTAGTAGTAGTAAGTGAATGGTATAAAAGTTGTGACGTGTTGATTGAAGGTGATGATTTATATGTCAACCTCATTCCCTTAGACTTGGTAGAGTTTGACGCAATTTTGAGAATGGACTTCCTGGGTAAGTACCATGCTATTGTTGATTGTTATAAAAGGGAAGTGACCTTCAGGAGACCCGGGAAGCAGTAAGTAGATCTTGTGGGATATAAGGGGCTAACTTTAGGTAGCCTTGTCTCAGTAGTAAAGGCCAGGAAGTTGATGGGAAAAGGATGTGAAGCCTATCTAGCTCATGTGGTGGTCTCCCCAGATGAAAAATTGAAATCGGAAGACGTACCAATAGTTTGGGAGTTCATGGATGTTTTGTAAGAGTATATCAACATGCAGCAGAAGCAACAAGGATCAATAAGCATTCTAATTCATTAATTTTGGCAGAAACTAAAGCATGCTCATCTAATATAAGTGGGTTTGTAGTCATACCTTTGTAGAACTCTTCAGGATCTTGATCTTCAGTAGTTGTCTTCTCCAAAACTCATTGTGAACCACCTCAAGATCTTTACAACCTCTTGGAGCTTTAGAACGAGTTGTAGGACTCAAGAACAACTTGAACCGATGGAAAACAAGGGAGAAGTTCACTACACCAGTTTATTTAAAGAACCATTTCTTCAACACGAATTTTTCTCTAAAATCTCTTTGAATGCATGCCTCAATTCCGCTCCAATCTTCTTTATTTATTGCAGGTGAACATGCAAAGGAGATGGTTGCATGAGATGCAGCTCATGCTTGGAGTAATTGAAGACAAAGTGAATGGTTTTTGTGTGAGCATGTTGAAGATGGTAATGGAAAAACCTCTTTTTCTATTTTGTGCTATTTTTGTAATTTTTCAATTTTTCCCAAAAATCAAATGATTTCAATAAATCAAATTTGATTTCAAAAGTGAAAATATTATTAATTTTATAAAATTAAATTTCTAATAAATTAATAAATACTTATTTAAATAATTTAAATAATTCTAATTAATTTAATATCAAATATTAAATTAATTTTTACACAAATCCACCTTCATATATTTAGATGATATTTAAATATAAATTCTCATATTCCGTTTAATTTTAATTTGAATGTTTCAAATTAACTTATCAAGCTACTTTAAAGTTTATCCATTTACGAGCTAGTAAGGGGACCTCGCGGACCTACAGATCATGGGCTCCAACGATACGAGATTAATCGACTAAAATCATTAGAACGAATTAACCCCCATTTGTTAACTAATGGGTCACTCCACTATATTAGGTTCACTTGATATAACCATAATCAGTAAGTCGATCCTTCATAGGTTGTTCGTAATCACAGCTGGGTCAAGATAACCGATTTACCTTTGTGAATACATCTTGTTCCTTAAGGTCTTACTGACCCTCTAATGAACAATTTTGATTCATAATACCTATGAATCAAGTCCTTTCTCTATCATGAGAAGATGAGGCCCCGATTGTTCAAGACTTGGAATCAATACTTAAGAGAACAACCTATTAGGTAACCCTAAATCGGGTAGGAGTGAATTCCATCTTGCAGGGCTATGTCCCTAGCTATTCATCTGGTCTTATCTCCAAAATGGGAGGCTTATTGAGCAGTGCTATTGGAATACTCTCATCGTTTGTAGATCAAAGGATAATTCCAAACAAACAGAAGTTCATAGCTAGCTCAGGATTAAGATCGAGTTAACCTAGGTTACTTAATAAATGAAATAGTCAGTTTTAACAATAAACGGTCGTTATAAAGAAAAGTGACTATTTTCGTGGTCCAATCTATATGCCAACTCATTGCATAGGATGCCCCCACTCACATGTCTCAACATGAACAATTTGTGGATCACATCGTTTGTAGCACTTTACAACTCCTTGTAACAACTATAGAGTGGGCCGCATCCAATAGTGTTACCAGGATGAGATACCCAATTTCACCCATATACTTATTAGACCATTTAGGCTATATACTGTTATCTTGATCCTGTTTCTGTCACCAAATAAAGTTAAAGTATTCAAACTATAGCCATGGATTTTCATAATAGAATGCAAAATCAACAACTTATTATTATTGATAAATAGAATGTTTAACACGAACTGTGAGTTCTAGGATATTCCCAACGATTTCCCACTTGGACTAAAACTCCAGTGAGAACAAATATATACAATATAATGTTGAGAAACATAAAGGGAAAATACAATAAACTAGGGCATCTCTAATACCATAGATATTCTCCCACTTGCCCTTGATTACACTACTCGGAGTCCTAGTCCAACTAGGTGGCCCTCGAACACTTTAGCTGAGAGGGCCTTTGTAAATGGATCAGTAAGGTTGTCTTCAGAGGTAATCTTTGTGACGATCACATCTTTTTGGTGAGGAGATGGTACTTTCTTTCAATATATTTTCCACGTTTGTGACTCCTTGGTACTTTCGAGTTAGCAACAACACCGCTATTATCGCAATACAGTGTGATAGGCAGGTGCATATCTGGAATTACTTCCAAATCAGCCAACAATTTGCGAAGCCATACTACTTCTTTAGCAGCTTCACATGCAGCCACGTATTCCGCTTCCATTGTGGAGTCAATTATACAACTTTACTTAATGCTTCTCCAAACTATAGCTCCTCCATTGAAAGTGAAAACTGATTCTGAAGTAGATTTCCTAGAATCAACGTTAGTCTGGAAATCAGAATCAGTGTATCCTGTAAGGATCAAATCCTTAGATCTATACACAAGCATATAGTCCCTTGTTCTCCTTAGATACTTGAGGATGTTATTAACAGCAGTCTAATGACTGTGTCCCGGATTGGATTGGAACCTGCTGACGATTCCAACTGCAAAGCATATGTCAGGGCATGTACATAACATTGCATACATCAAACTCCCAACTGCAGATGCGTATGGAATTCTTATCATTTCCTCAAAATCTTGAGGTGTCTTAGGACGCTGTTCCTTCGACAAATGAATTCCCTTTTGAAAACAATCCTTCTCCTCCTTGTTGATCTTTCTTACTCATTTGTAGTTCAAGCTCTCTAACTCTAACAGCTGAAAAAATAGCTTTTATGGTAATCATTTCTCTACCATACTTCATTGCTATTTTAACATCCTTAAATGAATATGGTAGTGAATTTAATAGGATAAAAGCCTCATTCTCTTCTCCAATATTGTCTCCCATAAACCTCAATTCAGATGACAGCCTCTTGAATTCATTCAAATTTTCTATGAGGGATTTTGCAACATGCATTCTGCATGTAAAGAATATTTCCCTCAAGAAAGCTTTATTAGGAAGATCTTTATTGAGATAGATTTCATTTAATTTGTTTCAAAGATCAAAAGCAGTTTGTTAATAAACAATTTGCCTTAAAACACTATCAGTAACATTTAAAACAATAGTTCCATAGGCATTTACCTCCATTGTTTCTTTTCCTACATCTGTGAGTGTTTCTGGAAGCCTTGTTAGGTCTGTGATGGCCAAGAGTGCCTTTTGTTGTCCCAATACTTCTTTGATCTTAGCTTTCCATAATTCAAAATCTATCTTTTCATCAAAATTTTCATTTTCAAACCTAGTTGTAGCTATCCTTTAATTTCAAGATTGACTTTGTCTGAATCTTTCTCTGCAAGAATTCAAATCTTGGACTAGAATTAGGATGTTTCTTGGCTCTGATACCACTTGTTGGTCTAATGGACTAATTTTTCTTCCTTTGCATGCCCAAGTTTAATGTTGGAGACAACCCAACTCTGTGTAAAACACCAGCCCACAATTGCTAAGTTAGTGGAATCAGGAAAGATTTTACTTCAACTTGATAATGACTCTCCTCTGCCACGTACCAGCTGGGTCAGAGCATTCTATTTAGATTTTCAATTACACTGAGTGCAGAATCAGAGAGAAGTCTAAAGGCTATATATTGAAATGCCTTGAATCTATTTGCTGGCGCTTCGAACAACCAAGTACGGGGGTTTGATATTCAACATATTTATTTATTTGTAGTTATTTATAATTTTAACCCTAGGGTTTAAAGTAGTGTGCTATATAAACTCTCTAACCCTAGAGGCACCATTTTGATGTAATTTCTGAAAACATTTTCTCAAATAATATTGTTCTCCCTCTGCCTGTGGACGTAGCTAACACACTGTTAGTGAACCACGTATATCTGTGTGTCGATCTTCTCTATCTCTACGTTTCTTTTTGTGTTCTTTAATTGTCGATTTCGTAACAAACTGGTATAAGAGCGTTGTTAAAGGTTTTTTTCGAAATTCCATATTTGTTCGAAAATTGAAGATGTCTGGCATGAACGTAAAGATCGACAAATTTACCGGGAGGAACAATTTTGGTTTATGGCAAATCAAGATGCGATCCCTGCTAAAGCAGTAGGGGCTGTAGGCGCCGCTAATGGGTAAGTCAAAGAAGGCTGCCATGGATGATGAAGAGTGGCAGACTCTTGAGGAGAAGGCTCATTCAACGATCATGCTATGTTTGGCTGATGACGTCATCATCGAGGTCGCAGATGAAGAAACTGCCACTGGCCTTTGGTTGAAGTTGGAAAGTCTTTATATGACGAAATCTTTAACCAAGAAGTTATTTCTAAAAAAAACGTTTGTATCATCTATGTATGTAGGAAGGTATGTCTCTACGAGACCATCTTGATCAATTAAATAAAATTTTATTAGATCTGCGTAATGTAGAGGTTAAGGTTGATGATGAGGTTGCTGCCCTAATTTTGTTGACATCTTTTCCCCCGTCGTATGAGACTTTCATTGACTCATATATTGAAGGGAAGGAAACTCTGACCTTGGAAGATACAAAGTCCACGTTGCTTATGAGAGAGGACCGTCAGAATGCAGGAAGTTCAGTTACAGAAAGTCGGGCATCTAGGTTAACTGCTACAGGAAGCAAGTGACATAGGAATTCTGGTAAGCAGAAGTCGAACCAAAATAAAAAGTCTTCGAAGTCAAAGGGTTCTAGGTCAGATGATATTTGTAACTACTATAAAGAAAAGGGGCATTGAAAAACCGAATGTCCTAAGATAAAAAGAAATTAGGAAAAGAAGGAAAAAAGTGACAAAAGGGAAGCATCCACCTCTGTTGCACAAGTTGAGATTGATTCTAAAGAAGTCGAGATCGATTCTGAAGGAGATCTAGCTTTAGTTGTGAATGAACATTCACATTTTGATGATGTGTGGGTTCTTGATTGTGGGGAATCTTATCATATGTGCCTAAATAGAGAGTGGTTCTCAACTATTAGCAAATAGATGGAGGGAATGTTAGCATGGCTAATGGTGCTGTGTGCAAGATAGTTGGAATCGGCTCAGTCAAGATACAAACACATAATGATGCCTTCTACACTTTAAAAGAGGTTAGGCATGTTCTACTAATGAAGAAGAGTTTGATATCCTTTAGTGTACTCGATAGCAAGGGTTACAGTTTTGAAGGTAAAGGTGGAGCAATGTATGTCTATAAGGGTTCTGAGCTAGTTCTGAAAGGCATAAAGCGTGGAACACTGTATTTTCTATTAGGTTCCACGATAACAGGTTATGTTGTTGTTGCATCGCCGGTCGTTCACAAGGATGATATGAGTAAGTTATGGCATATGAGACTTGGTCATATGAGTGAAAAAGGGATGCAAATTCTATAAAAAAGAGATCTTCTTTGTGGGCACAAGGTGTAGGATTTTGAATTTTGTGAACATTGTGTATTTGGGAAGCTTCATTGCAGCAAGTTTCCAAGAGGTGTTCATCGTACAAAAGAGACACTTGATTATATTCATTCAGACTGTAGGGACCTTCCAAAGTTGAATCTATTGGAGGCAGTAGGTATTTTTTGTCGATAATTGATGATTACTCAAGAATGACTTGGGTTTTTTTTTTATGAAACATAAAAGTGAAGCCTTCAAGAATTTCAAGCAATGGAAGATATTGATTGAAAATCAAACTGGGAAGAAGATCAAAAGGCTGTGAATTGATAATGGTCTGGAATTCTGTGGATCTGAATTAATTAGTTCTGTAAAGCTGAGGGGATTGTTCGCCATCATACTGTTAGGAATACTCCACAGCAAAATGGGGTTGCAGAACATATGAATTAGACGTTGTTGGAGAGAGCAAGATGCATGCTCTTTAATGCAGGGTTGGCTAGAAAGTTTTGGGCAGAAGTAGTAAGTACATCATGTTATCTGATCAATCGTAGACCTCACACAACTATTGATTGTAAAACACCTTACAAGGTATGGTCTGGTAAGCCTGCAGATTATTCTTTATTAAAAGTTTTTGGTTATACTGTCTACTATCATATTAATGAGGGTAAATTAGAAACCAGAGCTAAAAAAGGTATATCTGTGGGTTTTGGGAAAGAGTTAAGGGATATAAAGTCTGGTCACTTTTGAGAATAGAGTCATACTTAGTAGGACTGTGATATTTGATGAAAATTCCATGCTTAACTCAACTGTAAAGCCTTTTTTGACGTCTACTTATGTGGGAGAAAGTAGTAGTGTTGATAAACATGTGGAGATGCAATTCAATTCAGCTGTGAATGAATTACAACATCAAGGTGGAGAAGATCAACACGTTACTACAGAAACTGATGTGCAACCAGAAATTAATGTGCCTTAAACGTCAGAAGTTGCTTTGCCTGAAAATTGTAGATCACAAGTAGATCAACCAAGCATAGCTCGTGATAGAGCTAGAAGAGTTGGTGTTGGACCTCCTGTGAGGTATGGTTTTGAAGATATGGTTACTTTTAAGTTGCAGGTTGCTGAAGAGGTGGATCCTCATGAGCCATCCACCTATAGAGAAGCTGTGTCATGTGGTGAGTCTGCCTTGCTGCTATGGGAGATGAGATGGAATCTCTTGACAAAAATCAGACTTGGGAATTAGTTAAACGACCTAAGGAGAGAAAAATTGTCACTTGTAAATGGGTCTTCAAGAAAAAAGAGGGAATATCACCTTTAGAGGGCATTAAATATAAAGCTCCAGTTGTTGCTAGAGGGTTCACACAAAGGAAAGGAGTTGATTATAATGAGATCTTCTCACCAGTAGTCAGACATACTTCTATCAGGGTGTTACTAGCTATAGTAGCACATCAGAATTTGGAACTTGAACAACTAGATGTGAAGACAGCTTTCTTACATGGAGAGTTGGAGGAAGAGATTTATATGACCCAACCAGATGGGTTCCAATGTCCAGGTAAAGAAGATTATGTTTGCAAGTTGAAGAAATCTTTGTATGGGTTAAAGCAGTCTCTAAGGCAGTGGTACAAACGATTTGACAACTATATGATTGGACTTGGCTATAACAGGAGTCCGTATGATTGTTGTGTATATCATAACAAAGCTGATGATAGTTTGATGATTTATCTACTTTTATATGTAGATGATATACTCATAGCTGCAAAGTCCAAGTCTGATATTCTAAAATTGAAGAATCTTTTCAGTGCTGAGTTTGATATGAAGGATTTGGGTGCTACTAAGAAAATTCTAGGTATGGAGATTTATAGGGACAGAGATAAGAATAAGCTCTTCTTATCCCAAAAAGGATATATTTAGAAAATATTGTCTAGGTTTGGTATGTCATCAACTAAGCCTATAGATACTTCTAGTGCTGTAAATGCTCGTTTGTCATCTGTGTTTTCACCACAGTCTGAAGCTGAGAAGGAGTACATGTCTTGAGTTCCTTATGCTAGTGCAGTGGGAAGTTTGATGTATGCTATGGTCTGTACTAGGCCTGATCTTGCCCATGCTGTTAGTGTTGTCAGTAGGTTCATGGGTCAATCTGGGAAGGAGCATTGGCAAGCCTTTAAAAAGGATTTTTCATTACCGTAGAGGTACATCTGATGTTGGTCTTGTTTATGGATTTGCACAGAGTGTTTGGTGACCGGTTGCTCTGATTCTAACTATGCTGGAGATGTTGACAGTAGGAGGTCTATGACTAGCTATGTGTTCACTTTGGGTGGTTCTATTGTTATTTGGAAGGAAAACTTACAGCCTACAGTTACTTTGTCTACTACTGAAGCAGAGGACATGGCCTTGACAGAAGCTGCTAAAAAAGGAATATGGCTGAGGGGGTTAGTTAGTGATCTTGGTTTGCATCATGACCAAGCTATTGTATATTATGATAGTTTGAGTGCAATATGTCTAGCCAAGGATCAAGTTCATCATGGAGATTTATTGAAATTCCTTGAATCTATTTGCTGGTGCTTCGAAAAACCAAGTACGGGGGTCTCGCTTTTGACCCTAGTGTTTAGAGTAGTGTGCTATATAAACTTTCTAACCTTAGAGGCGCTGTTTTGATGTAATTTCTAAAAACATTCTCTCAAATAATATTGTTCTCCCTCTACCCGTGGACGTAGCTAATATACTGTTAGTGAACCACATATATCTGTGTGTCGATCTTTTTTATCTCTACGTTCCTTTTTGTGTTCTTTAATTGTCGATTTCGTAACACTATACGAGAGAGAAAACCAGTTCTTCCATGCTCATCTTATTCTTGAGGGTTTTAGAAGGGAAGATGAAGTTCTTGAGTTTCAAATCTCAGTGATTCACCTGCATGTGAGCAAAATCGTGTAGGAGATGCAAAGATGAACAAGAAGATAGTTGAGGAAGAAATAACACAAGGAGTTTAAGTGGTTCGGCCAAGGGCCTACGTCCACTGTGCAAAAGGGAGGGTGTATTTTTATTGTTTCTTCATTTAAATTTTTCTTTACAGAATGAATTCACTCACTTACTCTCTTTTTTTTTCTTCCCCTTTTATACAGGTTCTTATTTATAAAAGGAAGAAGCTCATAGTGAGCTGGTGGTTACAACAAACAAAACAGAAAGAAGAAATAAAGGTAAGCTGTCTACTAATCTCTTTTCTCGGTTCTTTCTGTTACAATAATGAACTCTTTTTACAATATAAATATTTACAATCATTCGTGATCTAACTATAGTGGAGGTGGCTTATCCAATGACATATACATCGATATTGATACAAAGTTATGAATAAGTATTTATAAAGAAAGTTAATTGATAGTAAATAACTTACATCAATATATCATGTTTGCCAAAGTGATTAAACAGTCTTTACAGAATAAAGGTTAGATCATGTAATCAAAGCACCTTTACAAAATAAATATTATAAAGTATAACAATCACAAATAAGCATTTAGACAATGCATCAAACTGCTCCTCAAATGAAAACCCTCCTTGTCTTGCATAAGTAAGCTCATCACTTTCATCAACGTCAATCTCCACACGACGAATTTGTTCATTACTAACCACAATACATCATAATTCTCATCATACACCTTCAAGTCATGAAATCCTCGTGGTGGTGCTTTTAATATGACATACCAACTTGAGGTGTCATATTCTCTAATATAAAACACCTGTTTTGCTTGCGAGGCAAAGATGAAAGGCTCCCATACAAATATGCTTTGGCTTTGATGTAAACTAATAAGAGTGGATCTTTCCTCGACTTTTAATCCATTACGAACATTTGCTCAATCGCATCGAAAGATTGGAAGTTGGTAGATATAATAATCTAATAAGATGATTTCTTGTAACACCCCATAATAAGGAACTAGTTTCACAACTTGATATTGATCTTTTGCATTAGATGTACATAATGTTCTAACATGTACAAAAACACCACTAGTTTGGGTTGATTTTTCAACACTCTTTATGTGAAATCGTTGCCCATTTATGATGTATTCAGTGTAAGACATAGTATTTTTTCTGGGCCTATTTGCAAGCCATTTTAACAAGTTAGAGTAACCTTCAACAGACGAATCTAATTCAATCTGGTAAGAATAAACATACCAACTTGTTAGTGAAAGTATATTATGGTTTTAAATATTCGTTTGTTATTAAATAGTTAGTATTACCTTGGATTTCAACCATTATGGAAATTGTTCTGTATGAACCTTCCAAATAGATTAGAATCTTTTGTCAGTCTTTTATCTAAGATCATGAGTTCATTCATATGCATTTTGCCTAAATAAGTTATCATTAAATAATAATCTTAAATTAAACTAAGTAATATTGTTACACAAAATAACTCACTCGATAAATGGTTCCACATCTGCTATATTGAATAGGACATATCAGTGTGCATTCTTAAGTACATAATAAGATAATACAAATATTAAAATACTTGTTTGAAAAGTCAACACATCTATCAGCTAAGTAACATACTACAATACACCCTTCTGGTCATGCTTTGTTCCGTACAAAACCTTTAAATATCTTCATATATCTAGGTTAATTGTTATTAGTATAAGGAAGACCAAAATTATCAATATATCAAAAGTAAAACAGTTACCTTTCAAATGGGTACATCCAATGGAATTGAACAGGTTCGCATATACAAGCTTCACGACCCAAATGAATAACCAAATATGTCATTATATAAAAAAAATGAAGGTGGAAAGTACCTTTCAAGAAGACATAAAATGTCCACCATTTCTTTTTCAAGCTCTAACATAACCTCTCTATCAATTATACGTTGCCAAAGTCTATTGAAATATGAACATAGCCTGTATATTGCATGTCTTGGACCTTTCGGAAGCAAACCTCTAAGCACCACAGATAAAAGTTGTTGCATCAACAAATGATAATCATGAGACTTCAACCCCATCACTTTGCATTCATCTAATGATACACACTTTGAAATGTTTGAGTTGTATCCATTAGGCAACCTTGACCAAAATAATTTCTTCTTAGATTTCGATAATGTGTGTAGAGTAGGAGGTAGGTAAGTTCCTCCTCGTTCTTGAGGATGTAGGTCAGGGCATATTTTCAAAAGTTGTAAATCTTTTCTTGCATTAATTCCATCTTTTTTCTTTCCATTTATATCTAATAATGTACCTATAATATTCTCACACACATTCTTCTCCACATGCATGATATCCAAGTTGTGGCATATTGGTAATTCCTACACAATCAAAGTTTCAAATCGTTAATGGTCTAATTTGAACCTCAATAATTTGAAACTCAATAAAATACACCATAAACTTAGATTTCGTTAACTTTCCAATATGGTAGATCGAAGAAAATTGATCGCTTCTTCCACCTTTGACAATTCTTTATGACTCTTGCTCTTTATCTTATCACCTTTCCCCTAACAATTATCAAAATCTTCAAGTTGGGCATAAATTGCACTACTTGTTGCAATTTTGGGAGGTAACTATTCTTCTATTTTCCCACCAAACCATGCCTTTTTTTCTCTGATATGGATGAGCCATTGATAAGAATTGTCTATGACCTATATATGCAAATTTTTTACTATTTTTCAACCAATAAGAATGAGTATTATCTCCACAAGTTGGGCATACATATTTACCTTTTGTGGTGCATCCGGCAAGATTTCCATATGCTGGAAAATCATTTATAGTCCACATAAGAATTGATCTCAATTTGAAATGTGTTTTACTTACAATATCATAAACTTGTACTCCTTTCTATAGTTGTTGTAAATCTTCTCCAAGAGGTTGTAGATAAACATCAATATCATTTCCTGGTTGTCTAGGGCTAGGAATCAACAATGTCAATATTATATTTTTTTTTTTCATGCATAACCAAGGAGGAAAGTTGTAAGTAACAAGCATGACTAGTCAACAACTGTACTGACTACTCAAATTGGAGAATGGGTTAAACCCATCTGTAGCAAGGTCTAACCTTAGATTGCGTGGATCCATAGAAAACTCAGACTACTTTTTATCAATTGTTTCCCATGCAACAGAGTCAACTGGATGTCGAATTTTTCCATCAATACTTTTATGGTTCCAATGCCAACGTAAATTTTTACTAAGTTCATTTATTTTAAACATCTGTTTAAGTCATGGAATGATAGGAAAGTATCTCAATACCTTCGCAAGAACACCTTGTTTAATTTGGTTTGTTTGTTCATCAATCTTCCATATTGAAGTCGCACAATGAGGACAACTTTCTAACTTTTCATTCTTATTTTTAAATACGCAATAATCCTTAACACATGCATGAATTTTTTGTTAGCCTAAATCAAATTCCTTGAATAATTTTCTAACTTCATAAATAGATCTTGGAATAACATTGTCCATTGGGAACATCTCATGCAAAAGCCCTAAAAGGCTGGTGAAGCTTATATCTAACCAACCATTAAAAGTTTTTAGTTTATACAATGCTACAACTGCTAACATTTTCGTATACTTTGTACAACTTGCATACAATGGAGTATTTGCCTTTTGAACCTTTTAAGAAAAATTGTTTTCCTTTCTTGATGCAAATTGGTCATTAATGTTGTCCTCTTCTCCAATATATGTGCTCTCATAGAAGTTTGTTGCTTCAAGCATAAAACTATCATCAATTTCATTCTGGACTTCATCCCCTTCACATACTACTCTACGATGATACCAAATATTATATGTAAGGTCAATTCCCTTAATGACCAAGTGCTCATATATGATTTGAAAATCACAATGTCTCATATTCCTACATTCTTTACATGTGCATAAAAGTTTATTGGCATTTGACTTCCTTTTCTTCATTTCTTGTAAAAGATTCCATGCTCCTTCCGTATATTCATTACTAGCACTATTGGACAAAGTCAATTTTGTTAAGTATGCATCAAAAGATTAACTCAGAACTAATAGTTAGTTACTTTTATACAGATTTAGATGCACCTAATCTTTGTTGAACATTTTCAAAGTGTTGGTAATCTCTTTGAATGATCAGTTCAATCGCCAATGACTTGGTCACCAAGCACTATTTGAGAAAAGATAATATCAATTTTCAATGAGCTAACTTGATGAAATTCATAGGCCTTGCATCTTAAAATGGGATGGTGAAGTAACAAAGAATTAAACGTTCAAAGATTGTGACAGAATCCAAATATATTGATTATAAAAGACAAAGGTGGACCTAGTTAATGTAATCAAATTCTTTGTTTGATAAATGTTTCACGGGATGATGAACACTCCTAACTGTTTATAAAAGTGCTTGCCTATAGAACACTCATAAAATATACATAACAAAACCAAGAAACCAATAGGTGGAAATAGTATATATAGGCTTTTCAAAACTCGACTTGGATCTTCAAAATGTTACCAAACTACATATTTAAGAAGTATGTTATTCATAAGAATCAGAGAAAGAATAATTACTAGATTATTTTGAAATTATTATACTCTTGAGCCACAAAAATCCAAAAGGAAGCAATGATCTTTAGCCAAGGTTCAAACCTCTTCTTAAGAGCCCTTTTTACCTTTTAGACCCTTTCTATTTCTCTCAAGTTAGATATTCCATAGACAGTATAAAAGGAAAATATTTTCAAGAACTTTATTGTATGAACAATTGTGTGGAAGTCAAATGATCACAATGAGAACATGTCCTGATGACTTTTTATTCTTTTAATTATCTAGAAAATTTTTTAATTCGGACAACTTATATATACAATTTTCTTCCTTGTGATGACCTAAAAATTCTTTTCATCAAGCAACAATATTATTAACAAAAATTAAACATAATTAAGGTCAATATATTCAATCATAATATCGTTACAAATTTGTCATCCTACACTTGGTAAACTATTATTATATAATAATATTGGACAAATATTATTATATAATATTTGTTTTTTTTTTTTTTTGTATTTGATTTGTGTTATAGTATGTTAAATCTTTCAAACTTGAATCAATCCCAAATCTCAAATCAATAATAGGAGTTTTTTTGGGGCAATAGCAAGAGCTTTTATTCACAAATCCCAAAACAAAACCACTATACAATAAAGGCTTCAAAGACTAAAATTAGAAAACCCCATAAATTAGAATGAAAAAGGTATGGCAGTGGGCATTTATTCCCTCACACCCATAACTCGAAATTCCCCAATGAAATCTTCGAACCAAACTCATACATAACTGTGGCAAAACAGGGTAACAGACTCAAACTCTATGTGCAACCTTCTGAGATACAACACCTAATTCCATAAAAATTAATGGCCAACTAAAAAGTTCTTACCTTTTTCTTCTTTTCATTCCTTTTAAATTCTCTTAACAATTATAACTTTGAGTAGTACTTTTGTGGCAATAAATGGCAAAATGGGTATGTCTGTGTTACATAAAATTTCCTCTATATGCAACAATAATGCCTTTGCTCTTTGGATTTCTAATCCCCTCTCTCTATGAGATCAACTCATATAACTCAAAATAGATTGAAATTAGACATAAAGGAAACAAAGGAGGACAAAAATTTCCAAATTAATAAAAGAGAAGAGTATGTGAAAGGTGTTCACCTTACAACTCTCAAATATGTTGTGTCTCTAAAGAATGTGAGAATGTGAAATCAACGGCTACTTTGCTCTTATGTCTAATTTTTTAATGAACTTTTTTATGGCATACTTCCAGAAAATAAATATGAAAAGAGACATACAAAGAAAAGAGTAAAGAGAAAGGAAATCAGTGAAAATGATAGATAGAAAGCAAAATGAGAAAAAAAAAAAAAAAAACAAAACTTAATATAGCCACAACCTTCTAAATCAAACTCTCACATATGTACTAGTTTTATAGTCACAAGACATTTTTGGAAGCAAAATCTAACAATAACAGTAACCACAATAACTCAGGTGATATATACCTCCCCCCCTACAATCCAAAACTAGGAATGAAAAATTCATTTATTAAGATGTCAAATGTATAACCAATGCTACAAAAAGAGAGAACACAAATCCTCATATTACAATTAAATCAAAGTTCACAAAATAGAGTTACAAATGTGGAATATGTTAGAAACTTGAGACTACAAAAACATTTAACCTTCACTAAAAAGAAACACAATATGCTAAACATAGTATATGAGATGAGAAAAGTCAAAAAAGAAAATTTGTATATGAACATAATTATGGATAATGAGATTCATAAATGATATTAATCAAACCCACGCAATACAACATACAAGTAAGTCTTGGAAGTCACTAACAAGCAAGAAATGACTTTATTTTGCTTTTACAAATTCGAGTTACAAATAGACTTAACATCGTCTTAAGTGACACAAAGCTCAAATCAATAAAAATACATGTAATTAATAAATTAATCAAGATTCCAATATACCATTAATTTTAATGTTCAAATCATGAAAGAGTTCAAGTCATATGATCAAGAACAAAACTAAAATCAAAACTCACTCAAAAGGTGTTAGTGGCAGGAAATCCTCAAGAGCTATCTCACATATATAGAATCATCAAGAGTTATCTCACAACATTCAAAAGAAAAAGAAATAATACAAAATCCCCAAAAAAGGAAGAAGTAATTGAAATTCACCTTTGGTAATTCCGATAAGAAATGAGAGCTCACATTCTTTCGTTTGGAGAGCTCTAAAGAATGAAAAATTGAAGAGAAAAAGTCGAATAAGATGGAGATTTCAACGTCGAGGAGAATCTGCGAGGAGAAGTCGAAGTTGAGTGCAAACAGTCAAGAAGTCGATTGATGAGAATCTGAGCGAGAAGAACTCGATGTCGATCGAGGAGAGTTTGAGCGAGGAGAACTTGATGGAAGTCGATCGAGGAGAGTCTGAGCAAGGAGAACTCGATGAAAGTCGATCGAGGAGAGTCTGAGTGAGGAGAACTCGATGTCAATCGAGAAGAGTCTGAGCAAGGAGAACTCAATCGAGGAGAGTCTGAGCGAGGAGAACTCGATCGAGGAGAGTCTGAGTGAGGAGAACTCGATCGAGGAGAGTTTGAGTAAAAAGAACTCGATGTCTGAGCGAGGAGACCTTGATCGAAGTCCATTGAGGAGAGTCTGAGTAAGAAGAACTCTAAATAAATCGAGAAGAGTCTTAGCGAGGAGAACTCGAAGTCGATCGTGGAGAGTCTAGGTGAGGAGAAGTCGAAGTTGATCGAGGAGAGAGTCTGCACGAGGAGAAGTTGATGTCGAATAGGATTTCGAACGAAGGCAAAAAGACAAAGTTGATTGAGAGGGAAAAAGGGATTTCTAGCGAATTTTCCATACAGATTTTGAACGCGCCTTTTTTTCATTTTTATTCCCGCTTTTCTTCCAATTTTCATAGTTATTTTATTAAATGGCTCTCTATAAAAAGTTATTAAATGTAATATTTGTTGTAGTGATTCGTGCCTCTTCTATTTTGATCTCTCAGCCTATTAAAGATTCGAAAGTAAATGAAAATGATGACTCTGTTTCTACTGATGATAATGTCGTGTTGGGGTTGATGCCCTAAAGTCTCGTGTCCTATAGTTTGTAAACAGTTTGTACGAACGCTTGTGTTGATAATATATGATATTTTACTTCACATCTTGTTTTTTTGCTCAATTGCATGTTTTATTTGCTTTACCACAAACCAATAAACATAAAATCTCTGATTATCTGTATGTGACTCATGCATGTATGTGATGACATACAATTGGATCATGTCTTGAGTAATAACCAAAATGGTCTATAGTTATGGATATAGAAGGGAAACCTTATCCTGATAATGCTACGGATGCGACCCGCTTTGTGGAATAGTCATAAGGGTTGTGACTTGTCACAGATGGTCTGATCCTAATTATTAGTGTTAGGGACATGCGAGCGGGGGGCATCCTATACAAAGAGTTTGTATAAGACCTGACCACGAAGTGTTAACGTCTCATTATATAACACCGTTCGTGACAGAGACTTCATTTCACTAGGATGACCATAGGTAACATGACCTCAATCTTGAGTGAGTTGCGAACTCTTGCCATTGAGGGCGGTCCTTTGATTTGTATGGGTGCAAGTGGCTAGGTCGCCGATTTAAACCTACCATTTTGGGGATTCGTCTGATTTGGAAGCTGGGAACTCAGCTACACAAGATGAAATTCACTCCTTCCCCGAGGCAGGGGTAAGTAAATAGATAGCTCCCTTAAAGACTGATTCCGGGACTTGAACGGTGTGGCACCACATACCTTCTCTTGGCCCGAGAGGTGTTCACACATAGTTGGACTATGTTGTATTGTTCATTAGAGGAATCAGTGGTACTTAAGGAGTGAGATGTAACTATAGGGGCAAAACGGTAATTTGACCCAGCATACTTACGAGCATTTGTGAAGGGTCATCGTACTCATGATTGGTTATATCCGATGGACACAGAAATATATATGTGGTAAGAAGAATTCAACTGTTGGTCTTTAGTGAAATGTCTGACAGTTAATGGATGGTGGATCTCATGGTTAAAGAGTTTAGTCAGCTAGTCACGAACCGTTGGAGGTTCATGCCACAGGTCCATTAGGTCCCCTGGGTAGCTTGGATAAAGTCGAGAATCAGTGTTTGGGTTAATTTCAAATGTTCAAATTGACAAGAGAAAGTTCGATTATATATGATATAATTGGACTAGTTAATTATATATGATATAATTGGATAAATTTATGAGATACATTATTTTAGAGGAAATTAGATATAAATATGATTTATATCAAGTAGAGGAGAAATTACTATAGTAGATATGTGATATCAAACTATAAATTAAAAAATAATATGATTATATTTATTAATATTTTAATTGATTAATTATATGATAATTAATCCAAAATCACGTTCAGACGTGCTTTAGTGGGAACTGCGTCGGTTATTGTAACCGATGAATTAAAATGAAATTTGTTTCATTTTGAATTGTTAGTCTAGAAAAGGATTGTAGGCGCACGTTGGTGTGAAAAGTAATCGATCGCTTAAAATCGAGAACCTATACGTTAGTCGCTTAACACCTAAACAATCGTCTACCTAGCGCCTAAACGATCGAACACTAAGTCCTAAACGATCGGTTAGCTTACCTAAATGATCGTATAGTGTGTCGTGTTTGCTAAACGATCGCCTTCTGTTTTCTAAATGATCGTTCAGTAAAATCTACACGATCGTGTATTTTTTCCTAAACGATAAGCATCTTGCCATACGATAGCTTCTTATTCCCTCCCACTTGCTTATCGCCTACACGATTTGTTCTTCCTCCTACCTCTACCAAATTCACCAAATACCACGCTTTGGGTTCTCACTCCAAAGTTTGAAGACCGTCTTCAACTAGTATGAGAACTCTTTCCCTTGTTTTTTCTTGTTTAAAGCATGTCGTTAATTATTGTTTGTTTGCATAACTGTGCGTTTGAATGTATCTGCTGTATTTCGGTCACTGTGAAATTGGAGAAATCTGAACGCGCTCATGGAACTCTTAGTTAAGGGATCCTTCATGTTGAGTATAACGATGCCATCCCTACTAATAATGTTATTGGTGCTCCCTCTCTCACTGGAGAAACTGCCTCTCAAAACTCTAACACTGATGCTAGTCAGCATGTGTTTAACAAATAGATTTCCTTTGATTCTTCTGATGATCATGTTGTGCTTGCTGAACTGGGAAACCATAAAAACAAGAAAACGGTCACATTGTCACAGAACCCTGGTCCCTCATGCAGAACTCACTCGATACTTCCTCTTTCCTCAGAGAAACCTTCTGATTATGTATCTAGTGTTCACTCACACTCATCTTCTGATACAGTAAATGTTATTATGGCCTTTAAAAGAGTGACTACCAAAACTGGTCTAAGAAAGATTCTTCCAAATGTCCCTTCGATTCCCATTGATGAACTTTTCTTCCACTGTGAAAAGAATGTTTGCAATGGGAAGTATGTTGTTCGAAGAAGAAATGCGAATGAACAGACTGTCTCTGACAAGACTCGGTTCTGTTTGGTCATCATGGAGCTTATTAATCAAGCGGATTATTGAAGACGATTACTTAGATTGAGCCATTAGCTTATTCATGAGTTTTCCGTTAATCTTCCAAATTTGTTTGATGATCTGAATAGTACTGAATACATAAAAGTGCATGTTAGAGGTGTCTCCTTCAATATATCTCCTAAAGCTATCGATGAATTTCCTTATTGTGATGATAGTCTTACTCTTGGTGGTCCACATCCTTCAACTGAATCCTTGGTGTCTGAGATAACTGGAGGAAACTACACTGCTTGACCTTCATCTGGTCAATTGTTTGTTGTCGCATTGAATGTAAAATATGTTATTCTTTATAAAATGGGTATAGCAAATTGGTGACCCTCCATACATGGTTATGGGGTGTCTCCACCTCTTGTCAGCTTGCTTTATCAAATTGGAACCAGTTCTCAGTTTAATTTTGGTGTTTTTGTCTACAATCAAATGTTACAACATGTTGAATCCTTCACTATCAAACTACCTATTTGCTTCTCACGTCTTCTACGTAGTATTATGCTTACTCAGTGTCCCACCATTCTTACTTTATCCAATGCTCTTGGTCTTTTTCTCAAGTGTATCAACTTAAGCTACAAATTCTTTCAAGGCTACCATGTGCCTAACATTATGCATAACATTCGTCCACCCAAGTCTATGACATACCGATGCCTGATGAGCTTCATGCTCTTGAAGGTGGTTTCTTGATTCCCACTGATCTTGGAACTCGCATTTTACAAGTGCTGACCTCTAAATCATAGACCTTGAGTGGCATAATTTGATCGCTTACTGATCGTCGGGCGACTGTGGATACTTTGATTCAATTGTTGAGTTTATCTTTGCCTCCGGATGAAGCTCTTTATACTTCACTCATCCTTCATCTCTGCCTGTTTAATTTTCCTCTTATGGCAATCAAGGGGGAGTGCTGTTATGCGGGGTTGGTTTGTGTGTTAGTGTACTGTTGGTTTTGTTGTACGGGTTTGGTTTGGTTTGTTTGGTTGATGTTGTTGGTTGGTTTGCAATTTTTTTGTGTTATTGGTTGGTCTGCAAATTTTTGTTTGGCTGTTTACTATTAGTCCAACATGAATACATAGCCAAATAATTAAAGCTGCTACTCTAGTTTTTCTTAAAGGTAATTGATATCAAGGTTCACATTCCTATCTCTACATTTTGTTGTACTAGAAGGAAAAGAAAGATCCTCTTATGGTTAATACATACATACATTATACGATGTATTTGGTAACATTTCTTTATGATTTCTTTTCATATTAATGTTACTAATTCTAAAAATTGATGCTCCTAAATTATATTTTACTTTTTGTCATAAAAAACTTTAAAATTGTTAAATATAGCATAGGTTGTTAGATAAAATTCCATGGTAAGATTGATATTAACTATAAGATGACTATTGTCCTACGTATGCCCTAAGTGGGATCTCTTCAATTTTAGAAATACTGGGTGCAAATTATTTTTGGTATCTTGGGAATCATAACCTAGTCTCTTAATATACTAATTCATTAGAGCTTCTATTAAACCCTAATTAACTAGGAATGAACTTCTTGTCCATTAAGTACATAATTAATAATCTAAGGTCTTGATTAAATAGATCACATAATAGAACTCAAACTAATAAAACAACTCAATATGATAAAGTACCAACCAACATACATAGTTCATACTTTAATTATTCGTGTTAAAATAAACACGACTAACCTAGATATCATAAATATACATTACAGTTTTCTTGTATTACGGATTAAATTATGTGTTCTCGTTTATATTTATTTAGCAGTTATCCATCAAAATGAAAAAGTTTAAAAAAAAAAAAAACGTTGTTTAACTTAAATTATTCATAAAATTAAATAATTCAAAAAATGCAAAACCAGTAAAAATTATCATCAAGCATATTCCTATTATTATTTTTCTGAAGACAAAATATATTACTAAATCTTATTTGTTATAAGATATAATAAGAAACAAAAATGGTTGTCACTAAAAGTAGATTGGATTTATTTTTCTAAATAGATTAGAAAGAGAAATGAGTAATAAAAAAGTATGTATCTACAAGTATTATGAAAACCCTAGGGTCAGATTTTACGTCAAATCAAAGTATTAACCCAAACAAAATATACTAAGCAAAGTAATTAATTTAAACCTAATTGACCATAATCTAATGCTCGTTAAATCCTCAGAATTTAAATAAAATGGATTCATTCAAAAGAAATTCCAGGTCCAACGTTTGCATTAGAAGCATTAGTTTATTTAAGGAGAAAAAAAAAAAAACTGGAAATTAGGAATAGTGTAAATTGATGAAATGCACACTCATCGATAGAACGAAGATATAGGGAGCGATGTGATCTAAAAAAGCGTGAAAAAATAAAATTAATAAAAAAAAAATACTGTTGAACTTACACATCAGTCCTGAAAATTGGCTGATTTGATCTGATTAAACTAAACGGGAAGGATCAGAAACAGCCGCCATTTTTCGAAGCTTGAGCTGAAAGACCTGAATTACTAGAAACCCACTTCCTCTTTCAGTCACCTTTTTCGTTTCTTAAAAAAATTTTAAGGTAAAAATTTTTAGATTCTCTCAACAAACAAACCCATCAAAATCCAACGACAAAAAAGTAAAAACGTTTCGATCTTTAATAACTTTAACACACACCTACTCAGTCACATCAAACCACCTCCTCCACCGGCTGCTCCGGTTGTAGTTGACAGCGACGACTGCAGCTGCAGCAGGTGGTGGTAACAGTCGGCGGCGGTTGGCCGGTGCTCTGGATTCTGATCCATACACCGATTTTGAAGCTCCATTAACATCTTTGGAATCCCAATTAACCCACAAGTTTTTATCAAAAATCCCACTCCCCACATATCCACTTTCACCCCATGCAAACCCCTTTCCATCTCCGGCGCGTGTCTTTCACTCGCCGCCGCGTACGGGTATATCTGCGGTGCTCCTACCGCCTCTTCAAACCCACATAAAATCCATTCTCCCTTTACCCTTCTTGTTTCATCTTCTTCTTCATTAATTTCCTCATCTTGAATATCGCTTCTTTTCTTCATCACCTTGTCCCAACAAATATCTCTATGCATGAAACACAAATCATGTAATGCCACAAGCGCTTTGGTCACATTCTTTAATGCTTCAATTAATTGTTCATAGCTTGTTGGTCTCAATTTGCAAACCCTTGGCTTGAAAACCAATGCTAAATCTTTCTCTAATGATCCAATTATATACTCCGAATGTGGGATTCTTTGATCCAAGAAATCATAAATCTCTTTCACTGCCGTCCATTTTCTTCTACAAGAGAAAATTTTAGTGACTAAATTTGGTGTCATTTCCATTATAACACCATTTCCCATATCAGTTCTCTCAAAATCACTTGAAATTCCCAATTTCTGGCATTGCTCAGCCAACAAAGATAGAATTCCACCAATTCTATGACATGGGACTAAAGCCTTGAGTCTTTCACTAGGCGATGATAAATCTAATGAATATAAATCAGTTCGAATGATTCTATAATCTTGGCCACGACTTAAAGCACAAAATGTTACCAAATACCCTATTGCATAGTATCCCAATACATAAGGAATCTCTAAATAACTCCAAAGAAGCTTATCCACTAGAGAGTTAGAAGGGTTGAGACCATTATCTTTGATTTGATCGGTTTCTTCACCTCTCCATAAACAAAAATTTCTGATGAAACCCGTTACATTTGGCCATTCATCTTGCAAATTATCTGTGGTGGTGGAAGATGGGGAATAATTATTGGGTTTACGAATTATTTGCATTTCCATGCAACAAAACTCGGAAACAAGGCGGTTGATGCAATCATCCCAAAGGCTTATGAATGAGTCTCGACTTGAAGGGAGGCTAATACAAGGGTTGGTGCGTATGATAGGGCATATCATCTCGTTAATGAAAGATTTGCAATCTAACATTTCGGTTGTGGTTGTAAACATCACCTCTTTCCCTTGTGGTAAGTAAGCGTATACGTCTTTTCTAACGGGAAATCGATGCTCCTCCGATGGTGGGTCTTGTATGTGCCATGAGAGCTCCGTTAAGCTCGGAAGAGATGTTGGTGGGATTCGTAGACACCCGACATAGTATTCGGTTGGATCCTCATAATCCCATGAAGTATTTGCTGCATAAAAACCAAATTAGCATCCTAAAATTAGCCACATTCAACAACTATCTCTAATCAAAACTAGAACGAAACAAATTAACTCATCCTTAGTCGGTATTTAGAGCATAGCCTATCGACTTTAAGACCAACATAGCATAATTGTTGTATGTTAAGCACTTAGAAAGTCATTCCATACAGGTTCCAAGACTATGAAGTCATGGTCGTAAATTCTTATCTATGTCTTGTGATGATTTGTAAGCCCTTCATAAGAGGAATCTATATTCAAATTATGGAATTAAATAACTGAATTTAGAGGACTTACATCTTGAAGGCTCATTGGAGTGAGGAAGAGGGAGTCTATGAGGAGGAGCTGACAATTGAAAAGGATAAGGCAATGTGTTAGATCAATAAGATATGGAATCAAAGATGATTTGAAAGAGTAGAAAATAAAAAGAGAATAAAAATATTTATGATGATGCAAACTACCAGTGGAAGTGTAAAAAGGAGAAGCAGTAGAAGGGGATTTTCTTCTGCCAAACACTTTGATTTGCTGTCCTGAAACGAATCTATCAACAGAATAGCCTTTAAGAGGACCATGGTCATAAGATTCCATTGTGCAAGCAACCATTGATTCGTCAAAAAAAGTTAGCTCTTCTGCATTTAGAAACCCACATCCTTCAACTCTAATCCTCCCTCCTGATCTAACCTCTTCACCTACTCCTTCTTCACCCCACAAACTCACTGATTCCTCCCATACCATCCGGACTTTCCCAATTCGTCGAATCTCCTTCGAACCATATGAATGACAACTCGGATTGCCACTTGCATCAACCGAAGCATAATCAACCCCAAATACTTGTTTCGCTCGACCTACATATCCAAAAGTATAAATAAAAGATTAAAATTAAAAGTTATATGCTCGAACTCCTATAATGTCATTTAGTTAATTAAATCACTTACTCGAGAGAGGGAGGTGATGATCTCGAAAAGGAGGGGGAGGGGGGAGGTATGTAGTTAAAGGAAGAAGTGGGGTTGGTTTGTTTCTCATTTTGGAGCCCATGAATTGAGATAGCTCTTCAAAAACTTGTTCATCAAAAGAGGCAGGAAGTCTATGAAGTTTCCTCTCATAAGGTGAAAGACGAAAGTAACTTTTACCAACTAATTGCTCTCTCTCTCCTCCTCTTTCCCATTCATAAACCTTCCTAAATTCACCCAACATGTTATCCCATTTTGTTCCTGCCGTTTTAGCATCTCTATTAACCCCATGTTTTTGGAGATACTCGGCCACCTCCCTATCTTTATCCGCCCTTGTTTTTCCACTTCCTCTTCCTCCTTGACCTCCTCCTACAATCCCACCACCAATTTCATCTGATGATCCACCACCTGCATAATACAACAAAATAAACACCTATAAATCAACAATAATAATCAAAACACTTCAAATGCACAAAATCATTTCATGGGGTTTAATAAAAACAAGTTTTATGACGGACCCATGTGTTGGATCTTCAGAATAATTAAAAAAGTTTGAAACTTTAGATGAAATGAGAGAAATTTATACAAAAGGATAATTATCAAACACTTCAAAATTACAAGATCATTTGATGGGTTTTAATAAAATCATGTTTTATGACAGACCCATGTGTTGGATCTCAAGTATAATTAAAATGTTTGAAACTTCAGATGAAATGAGAGAAATTTATTTAAGAAAAAAAAAAAAAAAGGAACCTAATTTAACAGTAGTTGATTTGTGCCACCTTGATATTGGACTCTCCAAGCCCTAGCTAACCACAACATCTCATTAGGTTTCCAAACTGGGCTAACATACTTTCCCTTTCTGTATTGTGGCTGATTTTGAGATTCCCCTTCTCCTTTACTCCTCGCCGGCAGTGGTGAATGAGAAGGAGATGATGTTGTATCGGAAGACGACGCAGCGGCGATAGTGGAAGTGCCAGCCGGACGCTGCGACGGAGATGGGCTAGAGTCACTCCCAACGACGGGTATCGACGGTTGAGAGGTGGTCGGAGATGGGAGAAGCTTCCATTGGCCAGCCGTGTACCGGGTCCGCTTTGGATTCACAGCCTCAAACGGCGTCGTATTTGGAGTTGTAGTGGGAAGATAGAGTGGTGTTGAGATAAAAGGAGTAGCAACGATGAGAGAGGAATCATGATGTTGGTGGTGGTGATGGTGGTGGTGGCGGCGATGGAGGTGGTGGTGGTGGCGGCCACCGCCGTGAGGCCTTGTTTCTAAAGAATCATCAAGTGGGTCTTTAGGAGAAGAGGAATCATAGTCTTGTTGCTGTGGAGTCGTCTCACCCTTTTCACCCATAATAATAAGCAAGAAAAAGAAAAAAAGAAAAAAAAAAAAAAAAAGGAATGTTGAAGTTATGGGCCCAAAGGGAAAAAGAGTAAGAGACCAAAGTGTTTAAAGAAGAACAAGAGGCAGCACCATTGGAATTGAAGGGAGAAGAGAAGAGTTGTTATTAGTTAAAAATAAAACATAAAAATGGGATTGAATCATTTTTCTTCTTGTAGCTGTCTTGGGGTTTGCAGTCGCCTATTTTTGCTATATTACGGCCAAGTCGTAGAAATCCATTATTAAAGTGCTGAGAAGAGGAGGGGGGCACCAATAGGCATGCTAAGTAAAAACATGTAATAAGTAATAACTCACAACTAAATCAAACCAAACAATAATAATAAATGCAATATTAAAAAAAAAAAGTGAAAGAAAAGGAGGTTGTTATCTGCATCTGCGGGGGAGCTGGCATGGATGATAAGACCAGTCATAAGTAATAAAACAGACTTTAATTTTACTAATGAATTGTTAAGAAATAAAACAATGTGAGCAAAATTAAGAGACAACTATGTGATGTATATTTGAAAATTTGTGTTTGTTTTTTAAAGAAATATGAAATACGAAATACAAATTAAAAAAAAATAACAATTATATTGTGGCAATTTCATCGAACAAAGGAGAGAAAAGATAAAGAAATAGGGTGAGTTGTAAGTTTATTTATTTTGTAGTTTGTTAAGAGTTAAAAGAGAGATGAGAAGGTAGAATCAGCGTAGAGTGAGGGAGTGAGTGGAGACTCGAAAAGAAATAGAGAGAGAGAGAGAGCCAGAGAGAGAAATGTGTGTTTCTTTTGTTAATATATTTGTGGGAGGTGGCTAACTAAGATGTGGACTGTTCGAATCGATGGCCTCTGCTCCAATGACTTGCTCTTGGCACTTTATGGCCACGTCTTGGCATATTTCAGTCACTATCAAACACACCTTCCCTTCTCCCTCTCTCTTTCTTTCTCTTGCCAATACACACTTCACAAAATCATACTACATTATTCAATATTTATTCATAATCTTACTCGTCTAAACAAATTCTCATATTTGTTACTAAAAGATGTCTGTAGTATTCAACATGTGAAGATAATTATCTTTATTATATGCCGTCTTTTGGGTGATTAAAAAAGCAAATGACGAAGGTTTATATTCAAAATAGACAATATTAATAGATATGAATTTTATTGTACTTATCTATAAAATATATATAAAAAATAATTAATGGTTTGTCATTAATATGAATATAATATAAATAATTGGCATTTTCACTTGTTTAAAAAGCCTAAAATATTTATTTATTAATTTAATTACTTTTTTATATTTTCTTTACAAGTATCTTTTAATATCGATATTCCCATCAATATTTTCATAACATTGACACTCGATATTTATGTTGGCATCACATTTTAAATCTTGATTATTCACGACTTTGGCATTATTTTAAACCTTCTTCTTATTCACTTTCAAGAGTAATGTAGATGTTTATTTGGTGAGTACGTTTTATATCACATGCTAGGATGGACAAAAACAAAATAGCTTTGTTTCAAAATTATTCGTACGAATATGATAAATTTTGAAATTCTAACATAAATTTTATCTATCATACATCTTGTAAATAAGAGATGATTTTTTAAGTTGTCTTGCAAAGATAATCTTGTTTTTTTCTTTTTCCTCCCTTTTTAGTTTAGTATCATGCAAATTTGAATGAGATTCAATTCAACCCTCACTCAAATTAGAGTGGAAATTGTTTAGAGTACAAAAATTGAAATAAAATTAAAAAAAATCAAAATAGCTAAAGATGAGAGACGAATAGATTATAAATGATTATAAATGATGGTAATTAACTTCCATTGGTACGAGTTTTTTTAAGTAAAATAAAAAGCAAAAAAAAAAAAAAAAACCATCAAGGGCATGTATGACTAAACCGAACAATTCTATATTATTGTGGAGATATGTGGAGGATTCGTTATCCTTGACAATTTATCATAAGAGCAATGGTCTTGACCTAGTTGTGTGTTGAACAAATTTTAAGATTTTGAATAAAGAGAATTAGTGAGTGTTAGGAGTGCAAACAAAGTTCCACGTCGATTAGGAAGTGGTCATGAGTATATAAGTGTGGATAGTTATCTTCATTGATATGAAACATTTTGGGTGGTTTTAAAAGCAGAGTCATAAATATTTATGTCCGAAGTGAACAATATAATATCATTGCGAAAATAAATTGGATGTTCTATTGTCCTTATCAATAAATCTATCTGAGAACTAGCTAGAGTGTGATATCGTACCATTGTAAGGATATGTAGTTAATTTGTTATCTTAATAAAATCTTTGACTTAGACTCGACTACAAATGACGGATGCATCCCCAACTAGCAAGGAGATTATTTGTCTAAAACACAGTTTATCATAGTTTACTCGCAATATTATCATTATTACTAGTTCTCTCAAGAACAAATAGTAACGACTTTGTCTTTTACTTTTATTATTGTTATTTGGCATCTTCTTAAAGTCCCATGGATAAATTAAAAAGACCCCTCTTTCTATATTGAAAAAATAGCTCCTCTATTTTGCAATTAAAGGCATCTACATTTGTAGCTAGCAATATCTTCCAAACTTCCTTGAAAACATACGCTAACTTTTATGCTGGCATTTCTGTGACACATGAACACATTTCCACATACCTCTAGGTTGTGATCAACCTCATGTTTCCCAAAGGGTAATAATTTTATTTATTGAGCAATCAAGGAAGCAATAAATTTTCATAAATTCATATTTTTACTTTTTATACAATAAAAGATTTCAATAATAAAAGTTTAGAGGTGAAAACTATAGTGAAAATATCCAAATTTAAACTTATATACACACTTCAATTTAAAATCATGAATTACCTTTTTCCTTTTTTTTTGCTACGTCTCTCCTTGAACTTGATTGACCATAAGAGGTATCTTCTTTATTACTTGACAGGGAGAGATTACAAAGATGTTAAGAAAAGAAAAAAAAAAGAAACTTTCTCAATTCACCTGCTTTCCTTAAATTATTTATTATCGTTAGAAGTGTGATGAAAAGCTCTAATAAAAAAATACAATGGACTTACTAGAAGAGACAACACTTAATTAGTAGAATAAGACATTTTATTTGAAGTCAAACTTAGGTAGATTTAGGTACAAATTGATGAAGGGTACGAAATTAGCCTATTTGTTCTAACAAAGTGCAAAGGAACAAATCTCACATAAGAGAGTGGAAGCCAACTGTGAATGATATCCTTAATAATGAATAAAAATCCCTACAAGAATAGTACCATTTCTAACCTCACTTCACTTGGCCCTCATGAGTTTACGAATACTAGGAACTTAGGCTTTGCTGTTTCAACTACCTTTGTATGTGTCAATTTGCCCCATTTCTTGCTTTCTAGCATATGTCAATGCATATATTGTCTTTCAATTATGTTAACCCATTATATGTTATATGCTTTACCTCCCACACCCTCTTCTTCTTTCCATGGTCAACCATTTCCATTATACTGACTTTCTTAACAAGTTGCTGTCTATATTGCACACGGTCAATTTATAGTCAATTTTTAGCTTAGGCATAGGTCAATGTTTCAAGTTGTATTATTATATAGATGACTTCAATAAAAGATGTGTGATCTGTTTAGAATGACTCTCGAAATGACACGTTTGTATGGTCTTGGTAGTTGGTATCATAAGGGGACTTCAAAATGTAAGTATCCACAACATCCTTTCACCACTTGTTAGTGCTATTGTCAATTATAATTGACACAATTGACATCTTGATTCAATCTTTTACCTAAAGCATTTCTTTTTTTCTTTTTCTTTTTTTTTTTTCAATTATAACGTATCTTGGAAAGGAGAAGGATTAATTATGAATTTAGGATGGAAGTTCAGATTTTTCAAGGTACGTAAAATGGTAAATTAGAAGAATGAGATAATTGTTGAAAAAGATTAGGCAAAAAGGGTATATTTCAAACTATGAAAAATAGGGTATTTTTATTGTCTTTTAGTAAAATGCGTTGGTTCAAAAAATACACTTATCTTGACAATTGTGCCACATTCAAAAATCATTTAAAGAAAGAATGGAAGGTTGATTGGGAGTTTAAAATTTAAGGGCTCGGTTTATATAAATATTAAAGACTCTGCGGCTACATCACATGCTCTACCATCTAATGCACTCAACCACACAGAATTTATGTAAATTAAATAAATATCCATTAAATTTAAATTCCCAGTCAATCTTCCATTACCTTTTTAAATGCCTTTTCAACGTGACAAATTTCCAAATGCGTTTTTTTTTTTAACAAATGCATTCTATTAAAAGACAAAAAAAAAAAAAAAGGTCTTATTTTGCTAAATAGTTTGAAATGTACCCCTTTTATCTAATATTTTGAAAATTTACCTTATTCTTCTAATTAACCCTAAGCAAAACAAAGATTTTGAAGATATATGTTATGAAATTGACAACAAAAAAATATAACAGGTAAATAGTAAAAAAATCGACATAGAGATTTACATGATTTATTAACAGTAGACGGATAAAAGACGAGAGCAATTTTATTATTAGAGAAATATAATATTATAGATTGCAATCATGTCTCTAGAGTTAGAGAATTTATATATGTGCACATTCATTTAAAGCGTCATATAACAGATTTAAGATATTCCATTCCAAGAAGTAAGGAGAAGAAAAAGCAAAACACAAAACTAACCTATAAAGAAAAGTAGAAGAGATTTTAGTATGATGAATTCATAAGTATTGATTGTATAATGCTTTGGTATAATGTGTTGGGCACCATAAGCAAGGACTCTTTTGTCTAGTTTCCTAATGGGTGTTATGGCTACTTTTGAAACAATTCCTCTCGAGATATTGTTTTCAAAGTTTTAGGCCCACAAATCCATGTCCTTCCATAAGGAAAAATAAAGTGCCTTTTCTCTTATACCTTTTCCATTTCATTTTATGGAAAAAAAGGCTAGATATGACTTCCTTGCAACACTACAAAAGCTTTACCTTTAAATCATTTATGCATATCAGAACGGCTAGAAAGGTCTTGTAAGGTAACTCAAGAATATCATGTTTCTATGCTCAAAGCATAATTGTGGAAAAGAATTGTCAATCTTTAATACTCATTTCTCTATCCAACAGTAATGGTGAATGTGTATATGAAATTATTTGCTTCATAAAATATTCTTTTATATTTTTCAAAATTGAACTACTTGAATAGTATTTATTGTAATTTCCACCCCCCTCCCCTCTGATCTGCCGTTAAAGTACAATTATTAATGTATTTGGCCTAGAGACTACATTATTGTGCCTACATATATAACCTTTTCCGGCCTTCTGAATAACATTATATTATAACCTTTAATTCAGTAAGTACAAATAGTGGTAGGTTAAAAAATTACATGAGATTAATATATGGCACTCCTGTTGCACCAATGGTAGCTTAGTAGAGAAGGGTGCTATATAATCAATTCGAATAACTAAAAAAAAAGTCATCGGTGGTTTAATCTTCAATTGTTCAACAAATAAAAGTAACTAACATGAATTGGAATAGATGGACAACTTTTCTTTTTCCCAATTTAGGAGAGAACTAAGAAATTTTCCACCAACGGTGACTTTTGGATGTAGAGATCTTAGCCAAGAAGGTTAAAGCTTGGCTAAAACCACGTGGACACATTTTCATGTCCTAATCAAGATAGACCAATTAAACATGTTGGATGTGGAAAACTCACGCGAGTTTGTCATCGTTGCAGGACTCTTATGAGTTTGTCTATCCGCTCACTTCTTCTGGTCTAATCTCTCTTTTTGATCTAACCTATATGAGAGTTACTTGCACCAGTGTGGTGCCGAACCTACCACACTCCAAGACCTAATTATAGTGAGTGTAGAGTAGCTAAACACATGAAAGTAAGTTCAAGCCTTTCTTTAGAGATTACATATTCTTTTCTTTAGGGGTCGTTGGATGGGGCTATTTATAATGTTCTTCTTCTATACACATGCCTATGGTTTCGTGTAACTCTTACAATGTTAGGGTAGCTTGCGATACTCAAGGCTATAGCGTGCTAGATCGAGTATGAGTTAGTTATATTTTTATTGGTATATATTCATCGACTCAACTGGTCAACCAAAACTTGAAGCTCTATCTTTTTTTTTTGGGATGCGCATTTTCCATATCAACCTACATCTGAGGGGTAGTGTACCCATTGGAAAGAAACTTCACTAATGAAGAAAGTTCAACAATTACACTGTAGTACTTCTGTAAGAAATTCTCTATAGTGACTCACAAATAGCCAACTCCCTAGTTTTAAATTAGGTTTCCCCTAAGTTTGAGATCCCCTCACTTCCATGAATGCTCTTCACATGGCAAGAGTTTGAGATCCCCTAAAACTAGCTTACTTAGGCTCCTCTTAAGTATATTCTCTTCTCAACTTCTCTCAAGTAAGAATGAAAGAAATAATATAACTTAGGTCCACCTAAGTACTAATTGAAAGAATGAAATTCCATAATAGAAGCGTGTGAATGCACGTGCCATTGTTATTCATTTTGAAAACTCGAAAAACAGAGAAAAGATACAACATGTACAAGATAAACATATATACAATATGCTTTTAGGGGAAAGAGAAGAATACCTCTTGAAGACCTTCTTCAATGCAATTCTCCTCCTTTTCATGAATTCACGAACATCGAAACTTCTTTCCAAACTTAAGAGTGAACACGAACCTGTAGCACACACCACCACTCGATTTTCTAGCTATTCTCTAGACAAGGATCAAGGATTGTAGAATCCTTAATTTGGTAGGAAGAGTTCTTGTGAGAGAGTTATTTTTATTATTATTATTTTTTTTTTTGTGAGGCAGAAGAATAACTTTTTTTAGTTGAGAGAACCCTTTCTCCTCTCCTGTGACATGTACCAATAAACCAATATCACACACAAAAAAAAAAAGAAAACAAGAAAAAAAAGAAAAAAAAACTCCTCTTTTCATGAGTGAAGATGAAATGGTTGAAGAGGGAGTTATAACTCCCTTCCACACTTCACAAATTTTCCTTAAATTCAAATTTAATTTAAATAATTTATATATTAAATCAAATATAGTATATATAATTAAATAAATATTAATTAATTAATTAATTATTATATATTTAATTTAATTTGAATCATATTCAAATAACAACATCTCATATAACCTATAGGTTTAATATGAATCTCATTCATATTAATTATAACCTATAATCTAAATATGAATTTCATTTATATTAATTATAACCTATAATATTATAGGAATCCTATTCATATAATTAATATTTGAATCTTATTCAAATATTTATCTATCACATATTATAAAGTATAATTTTGAATCTTATTCAAAATCAACTTTAAATTATAATGTATCTATATACATTATATTAACTTCTCTTATACAATTAATTCCCTTATTTAATTTGAAGAATTCAAATTAATAAAAAAAATAATTGATTATTATTTTATCCTTAGTTAGCTCGCAAGAGGATATTGTGGACCTACAAATTAGAAGCTCCAATGATATGAGATTAATGACTTAAACTCATTAATTAAATTAATCAACATTCATTAACTGCAGATCACTCTACTAAAGACCCATAGTTACACTCTTCGCACTATAGATATATTTTTGCATCCATGGATATAACCAATCAATAGTAAGTTGATCCTTCACATATCACTCGTAACTACAGCTAGATCAAATTATCATTTTACTCCTATAGTTACATCTAATTCCATATGTACAACTAATCCCTCTAATGAACAAACAGTTTATAGTCCAATTATAAACTAATCCCTTTCATGCAAGTGAGAGGGTGAGATCTCTTTGTTCAAAACCCGTAATCAGCCCATAAGAGAGAAATTCATCTATTTACCCTAAAGATGAGAAGTAGTGAATTCTATCTTGTGTAGCCATGTTCCCAGCTCTCTACTCCAAAAAATTTCAAAATGGTAGGCATATTGAGTCGATGAATCTGGTCACTCTCATATATACATATCAAATGATTGCCTTTATAGTCAAAAGTTCATAACTCACTCAAAATTAAAGTTAAGTCACCTATGGTCATCCTATGAAATGATAATCTCCTCAATTAATGGCTTTATAAAGAAAGACTAATCATTTTGTGGTCCGACCTTATACAAACTCTTGGTATAGGATACCTCCACTCTCATGTCTCCACATGAACAATTAGGATCACATCGTCTCTAATATTTTACAACTCTTGTAACAATTACAAGGTGGGTCATATCCGTAGTGTCACTAGGACAAGGCAGCTAACCTTATCCATATACTATAGTCCATTTAGGTTATTACTTAAACTTGATCCGCTTGCATGTCAACCACATATATGTTTAAGTTTCATAAAATAACCTTGGATTTTAGTTTATTTGATTGAGTTAATGCACAAATAAAATCACTCTTTATTTTATAATCAATTCATATAGAGTTTACAAATTACAAGAACCATGAGATTTAGGACACTAATCTTAACAATCTTCAACTTGTCCTGAAGCTAGTGGGGTGTACAATACAAGTAAAGTACACAATACAATAAATTAGGCATACATTATACTCGATAACGTCTCCTATCCCATAGACAGACTTTCTAGATGACCCTCGAATACTTTAGTTGTGAGAGTCTTTGTAAACGGATCAACAACATAGTGCTCTTAAGCAATCTTTGTGATGATCACACCACCTCGTTGCACAATCTCTTGAATCAAGTGATATTTCCTTTTAGTGTGTTTGTCTCTCTTATGACTCATGGGTTCCTTTGAATTTTCCAAAGCACCACTGTTATCAAATAAAATGTAATGGGCAAAGAAATGTTTGGAACGACTTCCAAATTAATCAGGAACTTCCTCAGCCAAACAACATTCTTAGAAGCTTCACAAGTAGCTACATATTCAACTTCCATTGTAGAGTCCACGATGCATCTTTGCTTGATGCTTCACCACACTATAGCTACTCCATTAAGAGTGAACACTGATCGTGATGTAGATTTTCTAGAATCCTTGTTAGTCTAAAAATCAAAGTCCGTATATCCTATAAGGATCAAATATGTAGCCTCATACACAAGCATATATTCCCTTCTCCATAGATACGTGAGGATTGTTTTCACCACTGTCTAGTGATTAAATCCTAGATATCGTTTCCTCTATCTTTTGAGGAGTCTTAGGACATTATTCCTTAGACAATATAATTCCATGTCTGGAAGGTAATAAACCTTTCATTGAATTGTGCATTGAATACCTGACAAACATTTTGATAATATATGATACCTGAGACAAGGCTAGCGTTTTGTACTTACGATCCCTAATGATCTAGATCCCTAGAATAAACTATGCCTCACACAAATATTTCATTTAGAGCTAGGTAGCTAGCCATTTCTTTTCATCCATCAATAAACCTACATCATTCATATTGAGTAGGATATCATCCATATATAACACTAAGAAAACTATTGAACTGTTGATGATCTTCTTGTAGACACAAGGTTCATCAACATTCTAGTCAAAGTCATAAGACTTGATCGCAGTATAAAATCTTATATTCCAAGATTGAGATGCTTGTTTTAATCCATAAATAGATCAATTAAACTTGCAAACCATTTTTTCTTAACCTTGTCTAAAGAATTCTTTTAATTGCTACATATAAATGATCTCTTCAAGATTACCATTAAAAAAGATAGACTTGACATCCATTTTCCATATCCCATAGTCATAATATGTGGCAATGGCCAAGAGAATCCAAATAAACTTAAGCATGGAAACAGGTGAGAAAGTTTCTTTATAGTCTATTTCCTCAATTTGGGTATAACCCTTTACCACTAGTCTAGCCTTAAAGGTTTGCACCTTACCATCTACACCCATTTTCCTTTTGTATATCTATTTGCAACCTATAGGTTTTACCTCATCATATTGATTTATAAGATCCCAAATAGAATTGAAGTATGTGGACTCCAATTCTAGATCTATGGCTTTAACTCATTCATCTTTGTCCACATCATTCATTGCCTAGTTATAGGTCAATGGATCCTCAATATCATCATCTGATATGATAGCTTGGGCTTTTATTAAACCCATATACCGAGTAGCTTGATGTGTAACCCTCCCACTACGCTGAGGCATTCTCAACTCTTAAGATGGATGTACTTGACTAGATGAACCAACATCGACAAATTTTATTGATGTACAAGCCTTTTCAACAACTCTTGTTGAAATTCTAATAGTTTCATAGGAAAGCTCATTTTTTCACTATTTTACTCCGTGGTTTGTGGTCCCTCATGTGGTCTTCTTTCAAAAAGGCAGTATTTGCCGATACAAATACTTTATTCTCTTTAGGATCAAAGAAGTATCCACCTTTCGTTTCGTTGATATAACCTACAAATAAGAACACTTTTGAACGAGGTTCCAACTTCTTTGGATTTATCATTAGCATATGTGTCAGTCATCCTCAAATCTTAAAGTGACATAAACTACCTTTACAGCCTCTCCAAAGTTTAAAAGGTGTTTCAAAGGCACTCTTGGATGGAATGTTATTCAAAATGTAAACTGCAGTTTCTACTCCATATCACCAAAACAAGTCAAGCAGTTGAGCAAAGCTCATCATAGACCTAATTATATCTAACAGAGTTCTGTTTCTCCTTTCTAATATACCATTTTGCTGAGGTGTATCAGGTGCTGAGAGTTGTGACGTTATTTCATGTTCTATCACAGTCTTGGAATCTCAAGTCCATATACTCTCCACATCGATCTGATTGAAGTGTTTTTATCTTTTTACCTAACAAGTTTTCAACTTCAGTCTTATACATCTTGAACTTTCAAGAGCTTCAAACTTATGTTGCATTAGGTAAAAAAAAAACCCATACCTTGAATAATCATCTATAAAATATATGAAATATTTGTACCCCTTTTCTCGCTTTTACATTCATCGAACCACAATCTGAATGTATAAGCTCTAAGGGCTCTTTGGCTCTTAACCTTTTCCATTAAAATGTTGTTTTGTCATCTTGCCATCAAGGCACGTATTTTCTTCTAAGCCATTTAGAAGTCCAATCTTAACCAATCTCTCAATATTATTGGAATTAATGTGATCTAACCTTAGATGCCAAAAGTGGGCATTCTCTTTTGGTGGGGGGGGGGGGGGGGGGGGGGGGGGGGGTGTTTGACAACCAAGGAGAGTTGGATTGAGTTGGTATTTTTTACCAACTCAATATTTGATAACTAACTTTAAATGTTGGTGGGGTTGAGTTGGTAACCAACTCACCCCAACTCACCTCAATTCTCCCCAATTTTCTCTCTATCCAATGTTTTTAATGATTCCACCCATCAGTCTCCATTGGCGATTACTGTTACCACACTCCGGCGACATACTCCGATGACCACCTTCAGGTGGCAAACTCTGATGACAAACTTTGAGCTCCGGCAACCACCTCCGACAACACTCCAGCAACCAATTCCAACAACCACCTTGGTAAAGAAAACTCTGACTTCCACATTCACATGACCAACTTCAACGAACAACTCTAGGCTCCACCAACACCTCTGACGACAACTCTAGAGATTTACTCCAACGACTACCTTCGCACAAGTAACCTCAGTGACATACTCTGCCTACCACCTTCGTGTGCCCAACTTCAACGTCCACTAATAAAAATAAAATGGTGGGTTTAGTTACCCACCATTTTAGCACTCTCACTCTTACCCGTTTTCCCACGTGTTTTCATTACTCTCCCAACTCCCTCAATTACTTGTCGTTCCTCTCTCTCTCATGCTCACTTTACATTTACTCCCCTTCTCTCATCTTTGCTCTTCTTTCACCATCTGGTTCGTTCTCATTTTCTCTCTTCTTTCTATGTTTGGCTCGTATGAGTTTTATTTTCTCTTTTCTTTCTCAACTCCTCCTTTATCTTTTTTGATTTTCTTTCTATGGCTATTTATTTAGATTTAATTATTCTTCTTCTATTTCATTTTTTTCTTAGATCTAAAAAAATAATACATACGACGTCCTATTATTATTTCACTAAACAAAAGTTCAATGATATGTTTTAAACAACGTATCCCTTGATGTTTTTAAATATTAAATAATTCTAATGAAATAGTGGAATTTAAAATTATGGCTCAAGGGTTTTTTTTAAAATTTATTTATTTGTATTTATTTTTTTATTTTTATTAAAAAAAAGATAGTTTATACACTGATGCAACATAATAGTAGAAAAAATAGACATCGATAATTCTAGAATCATTTCACCAGTTTTTGAAAAAAGCTAAATCCATATTCCACAAATTGGTAAAGAAACACTATCTAATAATTGATTTTATGATTTAAATTGTAAGATTTTGGTTTTTTTTTTTTTTTTTTTTTTTTTTTTTTTTTTTTTATGATTAACATTTAAGTGTCATCCCTTCTATTTAAAACAATGTCAATAGTTTCATTTAATGACACTAATCCTTTCAGTTCCTTTTAATTTTTATGGTAATTAATGATTAAGTTAGGTTTTTGAATGGAATAACCACTTCTATTTGAGTGTTTAAAAAATTGAATTAAAAAATTTTGTATTATGTATGTGAATACTTTGTAGAGAATTTGTTATATCTTGTGAATGGAAAAAAAATTGAAAGTTTTTTTTTGTTTTTATCTCAGAAAAGTTAGAAAAATATGTGTATAGTTGAAAATTAAAATTAAAAAAAAAAAAGATAATCGATTTCATTTACAAAAACAACACCAGATACCCCAACTCAACTTAAATCAGCTCTGCATCCAAACACAAATAATAATTACCAATTCAACTCAACTCTGCACACCAAACACAAACAATATAACTCTCCAGATAATTTAACTCTCTAGTTAATAATTACCAACTTAACTCAACTCAATTGTCTGCTTTTATCGTGCGTCAAACGCCTCTAGAAGAAACTCTTTGTCTTTTAACTAGTGTTGTCATTCTGAACATTTCAGTATTTAAGACAACCTTTGTAACTAATGAGCTTAATATATAAGTTATGTTCTATTAAAGTAGAACAAATCTCAACCTCATTCTTAAAACTAAATACTTAAGGAAAGAGAATACATATGTTCAATCAAACAAGAAACTAAAATTAACTTCCTCTTAATTTTAGGAACAACGTATATGCCATCTAATAATATATTTTATTTCTTGTTCAAAAATAAATTGAGGCTACTTATGACAACATTAAAAATGACCTCTCTAGTGCCAATTCAAAGAGTCAACTCTCTAACTTCCAACTGCCTCTGGGAACTAATTTCTTGTGAGGAAGAATAAACATGATTAGTAGCCCTTGGATCATGCAGAACCATCATTCTCCACTAAACATGTTTCCAAGACAAGAAAATCACATTTACCATATTTGAAATTCTTCCTTTTATGGAGAATAGTGAGATTAGTTTTAATTCTTTTATCTGAAACTCCATATTTTATCCTACAGGTCGAACTTTTGTGACAAACTAATAACTGGTAGAAATACAAGTTATTACAGTTCAAATAAGTAAAACAATGAGAGAATGCAATAGTAAAATAAGCAATATCATGTCCAAAAGCACTAAACTGAAAGAAATTGTGATCGTAAGGGCCCATCACATAAAAGTAGTTAATTTACTTATGTTGTGCAAGAAAAATGCGATGACACAAGTGAAATTGCGATTGCAAGTCATGTGATCGTATGCGATCATTAGAATTTTTTTAAAAAGGTGGCCGCATAAAGACTGCGCATCAAGGTGATAGCATAATAAATCATGATGGGATGGAAAACTGATGACGATCGAATCCGAATTTAGTTGACAAGCCATTAAAAGCCACACTATAGCAAGTACACTCAACTTTCGGTAACCCTTAATCGGCGCATCAGAGCAGGGAAATTAATGCCGCCCATCATTGCAATCATTAGAAAGAAAGGCTGTTTCACCTTGAGCTCTATAAATACCGAAGGCTACCATTGTAAAAGGGTCAACAAGAGGGAGGGAAACAATTAGCCTGTTCACGTACATACTCATACATCTACAGAGAGGATGGAGACGAAAAAAGAGACGAGAAAGCCGAGAGATCATTCCCGGACAGATCGAGAGACTGCGGGAAAGATAATTGAATGTGGGACAGATGACAGCCATGATGGTGACTCTTCAGCTTGCAGACAGGTCCCTAGTTCACCCTAAAGGAAAGTTGAAGGATATTTTGGTCACAATCGATAAATTCATTCTACCAGCAGACTTCATTATTCTAGATTATGAGGCAGACAAGGATATGCCAATCATATTGGGACAACCATTCTTGTCAACTCGATGTGCTCAAATTGATGTGCACAAAGGAGAGATCACGATGAGCATTAATGGGAAAAAGCTTGGGTTTAACATCATCAAAGCGATGAAGTATCCAGAAGATGAAAACCTATCAGAATCTAACAATGAACATAGTTGCGATGAAGAATTGGAGTCCGATGAAGAAGATGATGCGACAACATCCATAGAAACTTGCCATGTAATCACGGAGATAGTAAACAATGAAGAAAAGTTGAATTTGAATGAAGAGAGAAAAACACAGAAACCTTCCTTAGAACAACCACCTACCTTGGAGCTGAAAACGTTGCCAAGTCATTTGAAATATGTTTTTCTTGGGCAAAATGAAACCTTGCCGATAATAATATCCTCTGCGCTACCAGAAGAATAAAAAAATGCACTACTCAGCATTTTGAAGAAGTATATAAAAGCAATCGGGTGGACGTTAGCAGATATAAGAGAAATTAGCCTAACATATTGCATGCATAGAATTCGACTTGAAGAAAACCAGAAAGGCTCGGTCGAACATCAACGCAGACTGAACCTTGCGATGAAAGAGGTTGTAAAAAAGGAGATCATTAAATGGTTAGACGTCGACATCATATACCCAATCGCCGATAGCACGTGGGTTAGCCCCGTGCAATGCGTTCCCAAAAAGGGCAGAATGACAGTAGTCACGAATGCAAACAACGAGTTAATACCCATGAAGACCGCCACTAGCTGGCGAATTTGTATAGACTACCGAAAGCTCAATGCGGTGACGAAGAAGAACCATTTCCATTTGCCTTTTATTGATCAAATGCTAGATAGACTAGCAGAAAATGACTACTTCTGTTTTCTTGATGGGTATGCGAGCTACAACCAGATAATGATCGCACCAGAAGACCAAGAAAAGACCACATTCACATGCCCAAATGGTACGTTTACTTTTTGTTGCTTGTCGTTCAGATTATGAAATGCGCCGAGCATGTTTCAGAGGTGCATGATGGCAATCTTCTCCGAGTATCTCAAGGACTCAGCGGAAATCTTTATGGACGATTTCTCAATTTATAGGCAAACGTACAAAGTCTATCTGAAAATCTTAGAGAGGATACTAAAAAGATGTGACGAGACCAAGCTAGTGCTGAATTGAAAGGAATTCCATTTCATTGTTAACAAAGGAATTGTGCTCGGGCACAAGGTTTCGAAGGAGGGGCTAGAGGTGGATAAAGCAAAAATTGAGGCCATTGAAAAACTTCCACCTCCAGCAAATGTGAAGGCTGTAAGGAGTTTCATGGGACATGCAGGATTCTACCAACGATTTGTGAAGGACTTCTCTAAGATAGCTCAACCGTTGACTGCGTTGCTAGAGGCTGATAGAACTTTTGACTTTGATTCACAATGCCTCAACGCATTCGAAGTACTGAAGAACACATTAATTACAACGCCTATTTTGATCGCACCCGACTGGACAAAGCCATTCGAGCTAATGTGCGATGCCAACGGTTATTTGATGGGGGTAGTGTTAGCACAAAAGGAAAAGACAATGTTACACGCCATCGCATATGCGAGCAAAACATCGAACTCCACCCAGGCAAACTATACTACCACAGAGAAGGAGCTTCTTGCGGTAATCTTTGTGCTTGAAAAATTTAGACCGTACTTATTGGGATCCAAAGTTATAGTTCACACCGACCTGTCAGCAATAAAATATTTAATGACCAAAAAAGATGCAAAGCCGAGGCTAATCCGATGGGTTATCCTCCTCCAAGAATTTAACATAGAGATAATTGACCGCAAGGGTATGGAGAACCAGGTCGCTGACCACCTATCGAGATTAGAGAATCCAGAAGTAGACCGCATTTAGTCAGAGGTGAACGCATCCTTTCTAGATGAGCAGCTGTTCAGACTTGAAGAATTACCATGGTACACAGATGTTGTCGATTTCCTGTCTGTGAGCAATTTTCGAAAAATTACATAGCCCACAAAAAGAAGTGGCTCATGCATGAATGTAAATCCTACTACTGTGACGAGTCGAATCTTTACAGAAAGGGACCAGACCAGGTCTTGTAACTCTGTGTGCCAGAGACTGCTTTTCAGTGCATACTTTTTCACATGACATGACTTACCCTATGGCGGACATTTCGGGGGACAACGCACAACAACAAAAGTGTTACAAAGCGAGTATTATTGGCCAACTCTATTCAAGGATGTGCGAGACTATTCTATGAAATGCAAAAAGTGCCAACGCACGGGAAATATTTCAGGGAAGAATGCGATGCCGATGAACATTATATTGGAATTGAAACTCTTCGATGTGTGGGTTATAGACTTTATGGGACCATTTCCACCATCAAATGGTCACAAGTACATTCTGTTGGCCATCGATTATGTATCCAAGTGGATTAAAGCAGTATCATGCGTCGCAAACGATGCGGCGACATTCTCCAGATTCTTACAGAGAAACATCTTCACTCGTTTTGGCATCCCACGTGCCATAATAAGTGATGAAGGCTCCAACTTCTTCAATGGCATCATTAACAAACTGCTGCTGAAGTACAATGTCCGTCATAAGATCGCCAGCGCATATCACCCCCAAACAAATGGCAAATTCGAGATGTTTAATAGAGAATTCAAGCTGATTTTAGAAAATGTGGTGAATCCTTCACGAAAGGATTGGGCCATGAAGCTTGACGATGCCTTGTGGGCATACAGGACTGCCTATAAAACACCTATAGGCATGTCCTCGTATACGTTGATGTTTGGGAAGGCATGTCATCTACCACTGGAATTAGAGCATAAGGCGTTGTGGGCAGTGAAAAAGCTTAACTTTGATTTGAGAACTGCAGGGGAGGAGAGAAAACTTTAGTTACTCGAGCTAGACGAATGGAAACTTCAAGCGTATGAAAATGCCAAGATCTACAAACAACATACAAAGCGTTGGCATGGCAAATGACTGTGTGAGAAGAATCTCCAAGTTGGTCAGAAGGTCTTGCTATTCAATTCTAGGCTACGACTCTTTCCGGGAAAATTGAAATCACGCTGGTCCGGACCATTCATAGTTAAAGAAGTATTCCCGCACGATGTGGTCGAGTTAACAAATGAAGAAGGGACTAGCGCATTTAAGGTCAATAGACAAAGAATTAAGATATATCATGGAGGAGACTTTCATCGCGAGAAAACCTCCGTGGACCTGAGGAATCCAAAATGAAGAAGAAACGAGTAGTCCCTACGTTGATTTACGACACAAACTCATTAGGGACGAATCTTTTTTAGTATCCTTTTGATATTTTTCTTTCATGAACTTATCTTACTTTTTGCATAACCACTACCCTTTAGAATTACCAACTCTATCTTTCATACTTTGTATCCTCTTGATATGTAGCAATGATCGTAGTGAACGATTGCGGTGGAGCTAAACCTCAAATACGCAACCAGTTCGATCAGCTCATCGCAATCAAGGAATCAACCCATTGCAAGAAAGGATGCGATCAAAGATGATACGGACAATGGAGCAAATTTGGGGGTTGTGTATTTCCTTGACTCATTTTATTTCAATTTGACATTTCTCGCATTTCAAGTTAATATTGCTAAATTCTACATCTTCTCTAGTTGACTCAATCTTGAAATTTTGCTTACATTATTTAATCACCGCATTCGCCCCATACCAATTATGATTTCAATGATGAAATTCATGCCTTTATTTCTTACCGCATGTACTAGAGTCAACTTAATTTCAGGTCAATCAATTCATGAAACATTTCTAAAATTAGCGATCTACCAGTTTTCCTTCAAACTATTTTTATGAAATTTCCTAAGTCCATCGCATGAGTTATCTCGTCTATCAGCAATGAGGACATTGCTGTGTGTAAATTTGGGGGTGCTAGTATTTTTATTTTAAACCTTGCTACTTTTAGAAATTTCAATCTAAAAAAAATAAATTATAACATTGAGATTGGATCCTACTCGTAATTGGATGTCTGCTTGACACCCGTGGAGGCAAGCCAAAACGAAGATGGGAATCGTGATCAATGCATAAACCAAGTGATCGCAACTCCTCTGCCAAATAAAGAAATGGGCATGAGTTTTGACTGAGAAAGAGCGCCTTGCTCATAGTTGGATGCTTACATGACACCCATGGAGGCAAGCAAAAACGAAAGCTAGGCAGTTGGATCAGCGCAAAACACGAAAAGAATATCTAAATTGCGCAAGGGTAAAAATCACTTGGAACACCCCGGTTGGAGAAAGTTTTGAAATAAATCATGCGATGTCCTGGAAACGAGTAATATTTTTTTTAAGGTTAAACTTGAGGTCCCTAAAGATTAGAAATATTTTAAGAAGAGATTAGGATAGAAATTAAGAAGGCATTGGTTCATGAAATTTGAATAAAGCACTTTGAGAAATCTAGGTAGGGTAAAAGCGGTTGACATTTTAAAGAAAATCTTTAGTTTATGCTTGAGGACAAGCATTGTTTTAAATTTGGAGGAATGATAACTGGTAGAAATACAAGTTATTACAGCTCAAATAAGTAAAACAATGAGAGAATGTGATGGTAAAATAAGCAATATCATGTCCAAAAGTGCTAAACTGAAAGGAATCTCAATCGCAAGCGCCCATCGTATAAAAGTAGTTAATTTACTTATTTTGTTCAGGAAAAATGCGATGGCGCAAGTAAAATTGCGATCCAAAGGGGCAAGACGTCAGCGCACTTGAAGATTGCGATCGTATGCAATCATTAGAAGTTTCTTAAAAAGGTGGCCGTATAAAGACGTCACATCAAGGTGACAACATAATAAATCATGATGGGACGGAAAGCTGATAACAGTCGAATCCGAATTTAGTTGACAAGCCATTAAAAGCCACATTATAGCAAGTACACTCAACTTTCGGTGATCATTAATCGGTGCATCAGAGCAGGGGAATTAATGTCGCCTATCATTGTAATCATTAGAAAGAAAGGCTACTTCACCTTGAGCTCTATAAATACCGAAGGCCACCATTGTAAAAGGGTCAACAAGAGAGAGGGAAGCAGTTAGCCTGTTCACATACATACTCATACATCTACTGAGAGGACGGAGATGAACAAGGAGACGAGGAAGTCGGGAGATCATTCCTAGACTGATCGAGAGACTGTCGGAAAGCGTTACAAAGGAGAGAAGGCCAACACTTGCAAGAGCAAGAATACATATCTAGAACAGAGTTTGAGTGAAAAAGAACAGTATAAAAGGCCACGGGAAGCAACACATTGCTTACCGGGCTTCTTATCTCTCAATTTTATTTGTTATTTTGTATTCAGTACTTTATTTACAGAAAATGGAAATCTCATTTCGATCTATGTTCGATCTCTCCATACTTCGCATGAGTAGCTAAATTTCTGAATGGGTTGAGAAGTACTTAGCTAGCATGACTTAAGATTTACATTTTATGCGATCATCTTGTCTTATGTATGCATCATTCACCCTTTAGATATACTTGAGAGAGTAGTCTAAAAATAGAGTCTAGACTTGAGAGAGTCAGATTAGAATCTAGGCTTGAGAGAGTCAGATTAGAATCGCATAAGCAAGAAATAGAAACTTATACATAAATTCTATTGCTATTTACACATCGCATGCACCCTAGAAATAGGAATGATTATATGCAATCACCTTGTTTTATGTGTGCATCATTCATCATCAAATAGACAAGAATACAGGCTTAGACATAAGTCCTATCGACTTTTTCGTATACACGTCGCATGCGTCCTAGAAATAGAAATTATGGCATTTTGCATTGAGAAATGACGTGCTGTTATGTGTGTGTAGCATGATTGCATAACTTGTGCACAATCTTAGGAAATGTTAGCTAAACCCCTTCTAAACCCCTTCTCAACCCCTTCATCGCATACTCATTGTAACTCTATGCTTTTATCAACTCTGTGTTCAACTCTGTCACATAGGAAAAATTCTTACTCAAACACTATCCACTTCATTTGTTTTTACAACCATAAAAGAATCAAAGTGTCTGTCGCATATTTACTTAGTAGTCCCTGTGTTCGACCCTGTACTTACCAGGAAACCTAAGAAGACTTATACTTGGGTCTTATTAGGGAAACTTGCATGTTCACCCCATTAACCTACTTAACAATTTCTTGTAAGTGTGACCCTCTATTTTAGATCCTAAAGTCCTGCCTCAATTAACCGACCAAAGTGAAAAAAAATTGGGGCAAAAACTAAAGCGATCCTATACATTTCTAGAGTTCGCCCTGATATTAATGCACAAACAATCTGAAAGAGAATGCTCCTAAGGCAGTTTAAGGTTGTGCAAAAAGATCTCCAATGAAGGATACCGTAGGATATGTTGACACACATCTTTCTCTCACTTACTATAAATACTTTCTCCATTCACATTGATATTGACCCATGCAAATGTTGGATTTGGTGTCTTAAATCTCATATATCTTGTAAGTTGTAAAAACAAATCCCATATTTAATAAAATAAGAGATATTTTGTTAAAATTTAAACTGCATTAATTCAATCCAATAAACTAAGATCCAAGGTTATTTTCTATAACTTAAAACATATATGTAGTTGACATATAGGTGGATCATATTTAAGTAATAACCTAATAGACTGTGGTAGATAGATAAGGTTCGGTACCTTATGTTGGTGAGACTACAAATACGTATCGTTTAGTAGTTGTTACAATTGTTGTAAGGTGCTACAAACGATCTGATTCTGATAGTTCATGTGGAGACACGTAAGTGGTGGTATTCTATACAAAGAGTTTGTATAAGACCGGACCACGAAATGCATAGACTCTCTATATAACACCATTACTAGAAGAGACTTACATTTCACTAGGATGACCATATGTGACTTGACCTTAATCTTGAGTGAGTTGTGAACTCCTATTTATGAGGGCAGTCCTTTGATCTGTATGGATGAGAATGGCTATGTTAGCTTACTCAATAAGTCTACCATTTTTTAATTTGTCCGAATAGGGAGTTAGGAACACAACTACACAAGATGGAATTCACTTCTTCTCAACCTTAAGAAAAGTAGATAAATTGCTTCCTTAATAGCTAATTCTGGGTCTTGAATATTGAGGCCTCAACCTCTCACTGACCCGAGAGGTGTCAGTTTCTAGTTGGACTGTAGATAGTTTGTTCATTAGAGGAATCAGTGGTATTGAAAGAGTTAGATGTAACTACAGGGGTAAAACGATAATTTGACCTAGCTGTAGTTATGAGCGATTTATGCAGGGTCAACTCATTGTTGATTGGTTATATCCATAGACACAAAAATATATCTTCAGTGCAAAGAGTGCAACTATCTATTGGGTTGTTGTCCTAAAACTTGCAATTTGTAAGATTAAACATATTCTATTTGCAATAAAGATGTTATTGAGATTTTGTTTAATAAAACTGTTATTGAATATATAAATTGCTCTAAATTGAATAAACTAATATCCATGTTTATTACATGAGTACTTAGAATTTATATGGAGACATAAAAATGGATCAAGTTTGAGTAGATAGCCAAAACGGTCTATAGTATATGGATAAGGTTGGGTACCTTATTATTGAAACATTATCAGATGCAGTCCACTTTGTAATTAGTATAAATGAGGTCATCATGAATCGTTCATGTGGAGAAATGCGAGTGGGGGCATCCTATGCAAAGAGTTTGTATAAGAATCGACCAAGAAATAGTCACTCTTACTTTATAATGTTGTTTACTATTTAAGACTGACTATTTCAAAGCGATGATCTAGGTAACTTGACCTTAATCTTGAGCTAACTATGAAATCCTGTTTATTCGAATTATCATTATATTTGCATGGGTGAGGGTTGGCTCAACAACGTCGACTCAATAAGTCTCCCATTTCAGGGGTAAGACTGGGTAGATAACTGAGAACATGGGTGCAAGACGGAATTCACTCTTACTCGTTTTTATGGATAGTAGAGAGGTTGTTCCTGTTAGGATGTACTAGCATAACGGAAGCAAACAGAATCAATAAGCACTCTAATTATATGTAATTTATGTTCTAAAAGCATGCTTAAACAAAAACTTCAGAAGAGGGTTTCTAAACTACATACCTTTGATGAATTCTCCCAAATCCAAGCCGCTCTTCACGTGATTCTAGCTCCAATTCAACAGTTAACCACCAAGAGATCTTCTCTACTATTCTTAACCTTGAATTTGAGTGGTGGAACTCAAATTGGAGTGAATTTGTGAAGGGAATTGGATGAGTTTTCAGGTGAAGATGATAGTTGCAGCAAAAACCAATTTCCAGCACCTTAACCATTCTTCAGTAAAAATGGAGAGCTTTTTATAAACTTCCTATAAGCAAGCATTAATGGAGCATCTGAATGACAACACTAAAGTTGATTGTTCAAGTGGATAGGTGGTGTGATTAGGAGAAAACAGCTTCTCCAAAGTGATTTTGTGGGAAAATCCCACTAAACCATAAATTTCTAATTTTGTTTTTCAAAAACAAATTTTAATAAATTCAAAATTTAACTAAAATTTAATGTAATTAATTAAATTTAGAATATCAAAATTCAATTTCTCAAATTGAATTGAAATTGAAAATTAATTTGATTTTTTAATTAATTAAACATATTTAATTAATTAAATAACAATTTAATATTAAATATTAAATTAATTACACACCTAATTTTAAACAAAAATCCTATTCATGTAATTAATATTTAAATCAGTATTTAAATATTATAAACTCTCCAATTTCATTGAATTTCAATAAATTAAACATTAATTAATTATTCAAATATAATTATACAAACCCTAATTTGAATTTGAACTTATTCGAATTCAAACCCTAATTTCAATTTGAACATTTCAATTTGAAATTCAATTTAAACACTTCAAATTGATATCATTCCAAATTCACTTAATTTATTAATTCAAGGTGTTCATGTTTTACGAGCTAGTAGATGAAGGAAATCTAAATAGAGATCTCCATGAGCGGCGGAAGTGATTCGTTCTAAGTCCCATTCAGAATGAACACAAAAATTATAGCATGCTACAAGAAGATATAAGGGATAGAGTACCTTTGAAGAACTCTTTTTCAAGTATCCCTCGATCGGTTTCCAATGTGTCCAAAGCAGCACTCGAATGCAACGAACAGAACACAACTTCCACAAACATCTGAATGAGCCTTGATCCCAATCAAGTCCAACTCTATCCACGAACTAAACAGGAACACCACCACAATGGTTACCTTGGTTACCTTGGTATTCTCGGTGTGAGAAGCAAAGAGTTGTGGGCTATGTATGATCTTGGATTGGGGAAGATATGAGGTATATGATAACGGGCAGAAATGTACATTATTACAATACTAAGTTAGTAAACAACGAAGGTTTGCGTTGATAAAATATATAAAATTGCATCCAAAAAGCATTAAGTCCATAATATTACGGTCACATGCGTTTATTGCATGAAAACAGTTAACTATTGTATTTTTGTGCAGAATATGTATTGACGCAAAACGTAAAATGCGATCACAAGAAAGCAACGGCCAAACGCAGCGTTACCGCAAGGTTTTGCGGTGATTTGTGCTCGCAAATATTTGCTCAGAAGGATTGTCGCATAGAGCCATCGTAACTTGGTGGATACATCCGGGTGAAGGCATAATAAATCACGATGGGACAAAAAGCTGATGACGGTTGAGTCTGAATTAAGTTGACAAGCCGCTAACGAACTATTGTAGTGAGTACACTCAGCTTTTCGGTGACAAATATTCGTTGCATCAGACAGAGAACTAATGTCATTCCATTAGTGCAATCATAAGAGAGAAGACGCCTTTGACTCCGAAGCTCTATAAATACCGAAGGAAACTTTTAGTAAAGGAGTTTGGACAGTTAGAGAATTTTTCCCTCAGAAAGAAACAACCTTGTTCATAATTTTTCTTTTTATTTTGAAGGCGGAGCGAGAGAAGGGAAGAGACGTCGGAAGATCGCTCTTGTCAGCTCGAGAGAGAATCCAGAGGCGTGAAAAGCAGAGAGAGGGACGACTCTCACGAGAGTGAGACTATCTTTTGAATAGAGTAGAAAAGATAGTGTAAAAGCCTTGGGAAGCAAGAGATTGCTACCAGGCTCTTTATTCTCATCTTGCATTGTTATTTTGTATTTCAACTCTATATCTATAAAATGGAACTTGCTTATCTGCATTTGTTCACTCTCTTAAAAGCACGCATGAGTAGCTAACTTTATCGAATGGGTTGAGAAGAACTAAGCTAACATGACCTAGGATCTTCAGTGCATGCGATTATCTCGTCTTATGCTGTGCCCAACATCCTTTTAGAGCTACTTGAGAGAGAGTCTAAAGAAAGAACCTAAGACTTGAGAGAGTTAGGTTAGAATCTAGACTCAAGAGAGTGAGATTAGATCTGCATAAGCGAGAGATAGGGACTTAGAGATAAGCTTTGTTTACTATCATGCATCGCATGCATCCTAGAGATAGGTTATGATATTAAATGGTCACCTTATTTGTGTGTGTGTCATTTGTCATCGCACAAGTAAGAATAGAGGCTTATGTGTAGGCCCTATAGACTTATCGCATATATCGCATGCGTTCTAGTACTAGAAGCTGTAGCATTTGCGTTGAGAGATGATTTTCTATTGTATATGTGTTGCATGATCGCATAACATGAACGCATCCTAGGAAGTGTTAGCTAAACCCCTTCTTAACCCGTTCCCTGCATATTCATCGCATCTTCCGTATTATCAACTTTTTTCGTTAGTCCTCCGCATACATTTATTTCATACCGCAAACAACAACCAAAAATAACTATTTGATTTATTGGTTACCGCAAAATATTCTTGAAAATTATCACCGCATATCGTTTTCCTTAGTCTCTGAGTTCGACCCTGGACTTGCCAGAAATCTCAGTAGGGTTTACATTGGATTTTGCTGAGAAAACTTATTGCTCAACACATTTCCTTCACCATATTTCATTCCATTATTTCATCACATAAAACAACGCATCAGTATACGATCGAGTACATATGAGATGAAGACTATCTATCATACAGACGATGTACTCGATCGTTTAGAAAATGGAAGCTTATCGTATAGACTTTACTACTCGATCGTGTAGCAACGATCAGCGAGTAACTATCGTATAGTCAATTCCTATCTCGATCGTGTATACTCTCGATGCTATCGCTTAGTAAAAACACTTTTTACTTGATAGACTTTTTCGTGAGATTTTTCAAGTGAATCAATAACTAATTTTGGAAAATAATTTTTCTTTTATCTCGCGGTTACCATAAACTTCCAATAACCTCCCACTCAATTCGGTTATTAGAGAAAAAAAATAATTAATTATCATATAATTAATATGTAATAAATATTATATTTATATTTATAATAACCAACTTATCATATTATATTTATAACTTATAGTTTTAATATTTCATCATATGAAACATATAAACCATAATTTTTTTTTCTATTTTATGATATTTAATATAAATCATATTTATATTAATTCCTCTAATTAATGTATCTAATACATCATATCAATTATATCACATATAATTGAATTTCCTCTTGTTAATTTGAACACTTTAAATCAACCTAAAATCTGATTCTCAACTTGAATCCATTGAGCTACCAAGGGGACCTCATGGACCTGTAGCTTGAAGCTCCAACGGTAGATGAATAACTGACTAAACTATTTAGTCACGAGATCCACCATGTGTTAACTAGGTCACTCTACTAAAGACAGACAACTGCAATCTTCTCACTGTAGATATATTTTTGTGTCCATATAACCAATCAACAGTGTGATGACTCTTCACAAATCGCTCGTAAGTACAGTTGGGCCAATTTACCGTTTTGCACCTGTAGTTACATCTAACTCTTTAAGTACCACTGGTGCCTCTAATGAACAATAAGTCATAGTCCTACTATGACCGAGTCCTATTTTCCAAAGAGACGGTGTGACCACTATGTTCAAGACCCGGAATCAGCCCTTAAAGGAGTAATTTATCTACTTGTCACTACTTTGGAAAATGATTGAATTCTGTCTTGTATAGCTGAGTTCCCAGCTCCCCAATCAGATGAATTCCCAATAAGGTAGGCTTGTTAAGTTCGCAATCTAGCCACTCTCACACATACTAATCAAAGGACTTCCTTCATAGACAGGAATTCCCAACTCACTCAAGATTAAGGTCATGTCACCTATGGTCATTTTAGTGAAATGTAAGTCTCAATTATGAACGGCATTGTATAAAGAGACTAATCATCTCGTGGTCCGGTCTTATATAAACTCTTTGTATAGGATACCCCCACTCACATGTCTCTACATGAATGGCAAGGATCAGACCATTTGTAGCACTTTACAACACTTATAACATCTACAAAGTGGGTCGTATCCGTAGTGTCACCAAGATAGAGTATCCCTTCTTTATCCTTATACTACAGACCATTTAAGTTATTACTTAAGGCATGATCACTTGTATGTCTCACATACATGCTTAAGTTACATAAAATAACCACGGATCTTAGTTTATTGGATTGAGTAAATGCTTATAAAATAACACTTATTTTATTAATAACAATGTGTACAAAAAGTTTAAAAATCCTTATCTTTATACACAAGCATATAGTCTCTCGTTCTTCGAAGATACTTGAGAATTGTTTTGACCGCCATCCAGTGATCTAGTCTTGGATTGGATTGATATCGACTGACAATCCCTACTGCATAACAAATGTCAGGTCTAGTACATAACATTGCATACATGAGGCTTCCAACAGCAGAAGCATAGAGAATCCGTCTCATTTCCTCAACCTCTTGAGGTGTCTTAGGACACTGTTCCTTAGACAAAATAATTCCATGCCTGAAGGGTAATAAACCACTCTTAGAATTCTTCATCGAGTACTTGATCAACATCTTTTCAATATACGATGCCTGAGACAAGGCCAAACTTTTGTTCTTACGATCCTGAATGATCTGGATCCTTAGAACAGACTGCGTCTCTCCCAAATATTTCATTTGGTAGGAGGCAAGCCATTTCTTAATGTGAGTCAAAAAACCTACGTCATTCCCAATGAGTAGGATATCATCCACATACAGCACTAGGAAAGCTACTGAGCTATTGATGATTTTCTTGTAAACACAAGGCTCATCAACATTCTAATCAAAGCAAAATGATTTGATGGCACTATCAAATCTAATGTTCCACGATCTAGATGCTTGTTTTAGCCCATAAATGGACCTATTAAGCTTGCAAACTCTTTACTCTTGATTTGGAACAACTCTGGTTGAGCCATGTAAATGGTTTCCTCAAGATTACCATTCAGAATGGCAGTCTTGATGTCCATTTTCCATATCTTAAAAAGATAGTCTTCAATCAAACCCATGTAGTGTTTTGGTGGATTTGAAACCCTCCTACTACGTTGAGGTAGTATCAACTCTTGAGATGGTTGATTAGATGAACCGATGTCATTAACTCTTGTTGACTATCAGTCTGTTCAACAACTCTTGTTGAACTTTCAGTAGTCTCACAAGAAATCTCATTTAAAATAAGCTTACTTCGTGACTTATGATCTTTGATGTGGTCTTCTTCCAAGAAGATAGAATTTGTCGACACAAACACCTTATTCTCACTCGAATCATAGAAATATATGCAGGATAAATGAGCATGCAGTGGAAGTTGATTCGATCAATTTTCACTCTAAGATGCTCAATTTAGAGGATTAAACATGCAATTAAAAAAGGAAAAACAAAGTTTTAAGAACACTTACCCTTGAAGCTCCAAATTCGCCTTCAATTCTTGATGAATTTCAGCACAACTTGGTTGTAGACCACCACAAGAGTCTTCTCTACTATTCTCTAGACTTAGATTGGATGGTGGGATCCAAATTTGTGGTGAATTTGAGAAGGAATAAAGGTTGGGAAGAAGATGAATAATGGATTGAATTTTGCAAAATTAACCTTTTATTTCACAAAATTCTTAACCATTTTATGCCAAAATCATCTCTATTTATTAAAGAATAACATGCAATCCAATTGCATCAAAATTTGACAACACAAAATGGTTATTTTGTTGGTTAATTGTGAAAAAGACAACCAAGCTCCTAGCTTAGTTAGTGGGAAAATTAGTGGGAAAATCCAATCTTCAAAAATCAATTTTTCAATGAATTTCCAAAAATTGAATTAAAATTGATTTTTAATTTAAAAAATAATTAATTAAATAATTAAATAAATACAAATAATTTAATATTTAATTAATTTAATTAAATATAATATTTTTTTAATATAAAATAATATTATTTTTTCCCACTTGTCTCGATTTTTCTAAAAAAAGATATGAATCCCTATTCATATAATTAATATTTAAATCATATTTAAATATTATAATTAACTCTATTTGTCTGTTAAATTCGTAATTAAACGTCGATATATCATACATATCTTACTTTCATTCCTTAAGCCAAGATTTGAAAGATTCAAACTCATTCACCACACTATCTAAGATTTTAGTCCATTTATGAGCTAGTAGAGAGACCTAACGGACCTACAGATTATGAGCTCCAACGATCCGAGATTATCGGCCAAACTCTTTAACCTAGTTAACCAACATTCGTTAACTAACGGGATACTCAACTAAAGCCCGTAGCTGCATTCTCCTCACTATAGATATATTTGTATCCATTTGATATAACCGTCATCGATAAGTCAATCCTTCACAGGTTTTTCATAACTTCAGCTAGGTCAATTATCGATTTACCTCTGAGTTACATCTTTTCTCCTTAAGTACCACTGTCCCTCTAATGAACAATTGATTTAGGATCCAATCACTAAATCCATTCCCTCTTAGGCCAGTGAGAGGATAGGGCCCCTTGTTCAAGACCCGGGAACAACACTTAAGAGAACAACCTTTCTACTATCCCTAAGTTAGGTAGGAGTGAATTCCGTCTTACAAATTCTATGTCCCCAGCTATCTACCTGGTCTTATCCCTGAAATGGGAGAAATATTGAGCAGTACTATTGAGCTTACTCTCACCTATGTAGATCAAGGGATAATTCTGAATAAATAGGAGTTCATAGATAGCTCAAGATTCAGATTAAGTTATCTAGGTCATCGTTAAGTGAAATTAATCAGTGTTAATTGTAAACGGTGTTAATACGTAATAGTGATTATTTATGAACAAATCGTTAAGGGACAATCTTATTATGGAGAATACCCCAACTCACATGTATCTACATGAACAAATCAGGATCACTTCATTTATGACACCTTACAACATTTGTAACAATTATGAAGCGGGCTGTATTTAATAGTGTCTCCAGGAAGAGGTACCCAACCTGATCCATGTACTATAGACTATTTAGGCTACTTAATCACGAGTTTTAGGACATACAACCTAACAATATCCACCCCTCGTTTCTTTGGGGTAGCCTATAAAGAGGCAAACTTTCGAACGCGGTTCCAACTTTTTAAGGTTAGCCACAAGCACGTGGATGGGACATTCTTAAATCCTAAAGTGGCATAAACTACCTTTACGGCCTCTCCACAACTGAAAAGGTGTTTCAGAAACACTCTTTGAGGGAACGTTGTTCAAAATATAACATGCAGCCTCCTCTGCAAATCCCCAAAATGACTCTGGAAGATGAGCATAACTCATCATAGACCGAACTATGTCCAACAAGGTTCTGTTTCTCCTCTCTAATACACTATTCTGTTGAGGTGTACCTGGGGCCGAGAGTTGGGACGTGATTCCATGTTCTATCATATAATTCTTGAATTTTAAGTCCATATACGCTCCACCACGATCAGATCGTAGTGTTTTTATCTTCTTACCTTGTAACTTCAGCCTCATACTCCTTGAACTTGTCAAGGGCGTCAAACTTATGTTGATTTGGTATAGATACTCGTATCTTAAATAATCATCTATGAAAGAGATGAAATATTCATACCCACGTTTAGCTCTAAAACTCATCGGACCATAGAGGTTTGAATGTATAAGCTCCAAGGTTTCCTTGGCTTTATAATCTTTTCTAGTAAAAGGTTGTTTGGTCATCTTACCTTCAAGGCATGATTCACATACCTGCAAGGAGTTTTCTTCTAAATCTTTTAGAAGTCCACATTTCACCAACTTCTCAATCCTATTGAGGTTGATATGACCTAAGCTTAGATGCCAAAGATGGGCATTTTCCTTAGGAGAAACTTTTGGTCTTTTTGTAGTTGTTGCTATTTTGAACATTTTAGTATTAAGAAAAATTTTTATGACTAACGGCCTTAGTACATACAAGTTATTTTCCATTGAACCAAAACCAATCTCCATACCATTCTTGAAAATAAATACTTTATTCTCAGAAAAAGAGACGATATAACCTTGGTCAATCAAACAAGAAACTAAGATTATGTTCATCTTGATATGAGGAACTACAAAATATTATCCATTAATAGATAATGTTTCTTGTCCAAAAATAGCTTCAGCTTGCCTATAGTGACAGCCGAAACAAGCTCACTAGTACCAACTCGAAGAGTTCTCTTTTTCTTCCAATATTTTCTAGGAACTAAATTCTTGGTAGGAAGAACTTACATGATAAGTAGTACCTGAATCAAGTATCCAGGTAAAATCATCATTCTCTACCAAACACGTCTCCTAGATAAATAAATCACATTTACTGTCTTTAGACTTCTTCCTCTTCTGGAGAGTAGTGGGATCAATGTCAGAAACTATATAAGCTCTAAGTTCCATTTCAGAGAACAATTCTCGTCGATGAACTTCATCTGAGTCAACAATAATTGCTTTCTTTTTTAGTCCTTTGACATTCAAGAAAGACTGGAGACTATTTTTGAAACTGACACTACTGGTTTCTTTGTCATCCATCTCTTTTTGCTAAAAAAATGAGAACTAATATTCGAATAATTCTCAATGAGTCTATGATCTGACGTGCAATGACCATGTTTTCAACCCTTTTGGCTAATGCATCTGATATGCTAGCCAAAATATGAAGTCAAACCATTGAATTAGCCTTCATCCACACCTCAAATGCATTACAAACATTTCGTGGTGTATCAAAGGTCGGGACTTGAGGACACTCCTTAACCATGAAAAACTCGAGGTCTTTTACCACGAAATATGTTTTAAGAGACTCTTTCCAATGTATGTAATCGGTCAAATTAAAAAAGACCACTAATGGTAAATTATACATGTTACTAAAAAAACAAACACATTGATCTACATTAGATTTTAGCAAATACTCTTTAAAAAAAAATCCAATCTGGTTTAGCAAAATCTAAATGAATCCCGTGTGACATCTAGTTTTGCAATGATGGTTCAGTGGTTTAGGACAAAAGCCACCGAAGGGTACTCAATTTATTCCTCCTCTGAATTGAGACACTCTCAACCAGTAATTAACACCAGAACAACTCTTGTTCCTATAATGACTAGCCATCATTGATTTGTTCAATAAATCATTAACTTGCTTAACAGTTTCCGTAAGTGTGACCCTTCATTTTAGATCCTAGAGTTCCACCCCAAACAGCCAATTCGAAAGGAAAAAATCCGATTGGGGCACAAACTAATTTATGGAGTTCACCTTGATATTGACCAACCATACAAACCATCTGAAGGGGGACGCTCCCAGGGTGCCACGAGGCTTTGCAAGAAGATCTCATAGTGCAAACCAATGAAGGAGACTGCAGGACATGATGACACATATCCTTCACCCACTTAGGGGTGAATCAATTTAGTTCGGTTCGGTTCGGTTTGATGGCCAAACCGAATCGATTCTATTCGGTTCGGTTTTCATGAATCGATTTTAGTTTTTTTTTTTTGCCTTTTTTTTTTGCCTTTTTTTTGTTTTTTCTTCCTTTTATTTTCCTTCTTCCTTCCAAGTTCCACTCTCTTTTATTTTCCTTCTTCATTTTTTTGAAATTTGTATATTCTCTTTTTTTATTTTACCAATTTTTCACATAATTTAAATTACCTTTTATTTTCCTTGTTCCTTTTTTTGAAATTTATATATTCTCTTTTTTTTATACTCTAAACATAATTTAAATATCAATCCAGTAATCCATAATAAAAATATGTCCAAAGTACACAATACACAAATTTCTTAAATATCAATCCACAATAATTCATAAAACATATCAATCCAAATGACTACAATAAAAGTTTAAAACTAAAAGTTCTCCAAAGTACACATAGTACAAATTTCTTAAATATCAATCCACATTCACAATAACTCATAAAAATATATCAATCCACGATAACTCATAAAAACATATCAATCCACAATAACTCATAAAAACATATCAATCCAAATGACTACAATAAAAAGTTAAAAACTAAAAAGTTCTCCAAAGTAGAAGTACACAATACAGAGGTCACATAAAAGCAAATAACAAGCTAAAACACTAGTGCTGAATTCCAAAAATCCAATCAATACAAACAAATTTGTTCGCTTGTCAATCTTGATTCTCCTTCTCCTTGTTTTTTGCATTTGTCGCTCCGTTCAATCCTATTATGAAAACTAAGAAACAAATCATAAACTTGTTAGTAGTTACTATAATAAATATATGAATAAATATGTTTATATATATATATATATATATATATATATATATATATAAATATGTTTAGAATACACGAACCTTCCTCTTCATCTTCAATTTCCTCCAAGTATTGTTGTAAACCAGTGCTAATTTGTTCAGAACGTAACCAATTTTGTGCACATACAATTTTATGACATGCATACACCATACCACAATAGTTATATTTAGCATGCGGATCATCATCACTATACTTTTGAAATTTTAAACTAGTCGTTAGATACAAACAAAATATAATATTAAATTCATTTTCTTTTGAAATTCATTTTCTTTTTCAAATTAATCTAAAAAATAAAAAAACATACCATGTGTCAAAAACTAGCCGTTAGACATAAACATAAAAATAATATTAAATTCATTTTTCTTTTAATTCATTTTCTTTTTAAATTCATTCTTTTTAAAGTCAATCCAAAAATAGAAAACATACCATGTGTAAAAAACTAGCCATTAGACACAGACATAAAATAATATTAAACTTATTTTCCTTTTAATTCATTTTCTTTTTAAATTCATTCTTTTTAAAGTCAATCTAAAAATAAAAAGTCCATCATATGTTAATCTCTTAATGATCCACCATTCAACCAATATGTTGCCACATGTCTACATGCAAATGGTCTGGTTATGCCACATCATCCATCACGGAATTTTCTCTATAGACTTGTTTCAGTCATATCATCTTCGTTTTAGCTCCGATTTGAGTGATACAAGAGGTGTTTGAATCATTGTTCCGAGCTCTACGCTATGGACATATTAAAACACTACGATTTTCAGTAATTAAAAATTGAGTTTGTTATCATCAAAACATTGATTAATTAATTATAATTAATTAATTTAGGATTAAGGGCCAAAAAGCCAACAATCTCCCCCTTTTTTATGATGACAAACCATTCAAGAAAAATAGCTTTAAATATATGTAAACCATATGTAGCACATAATAAAATTCAACATATCACCATAAAGATCATTCTTGAAAAACTCAAAAAAAAAAAAAAAAAAAAAAATTCTCCCCCTAATTAATACAATAAAAAACATAACAAATCTATAACATATTTTTCTTAAACTTCTCCCCCTTTGGAATCATCAAAAAGAATAATTAAGAAAAATTTAGAACTACATAAATGTTCCCTTAAAAACATGAACATAAATTTAGCACAACTCCCCCTAAGAATATTAACACATGTTTTCCATATCTCCCTAAATGTCTTCTAAAAGATTTAACAAGTACAATTATAAAATCAAGAGGCATCACAACGAATAATACCGAGCTCAAGCCTAATTTTGTCAAATTAATAGCACTAGTATTATCACAAAATATAGGCATATTATCAAACTTTAATCCAAAATCACAAAGAGTTTGTTTCATCCAAAGAATTTGAGCACAACAACTAGCAATTGTAATATATTCTGCTTCAGTAGTGGATAAGGCAACCGAATTTTGCTTTTTACTAAACCAAGAAACTAAGGAACTACCAAGAAATTGACAAGTCCCACTAGTACTCTTACGGTCAAGTAAACTACCCGCAAAATCTACATCGGAATATTCTACCAAATTAAATTCAACATTTCTAGGATATCATAAGCCTAAATCAATAGTACCAAGCAAATATTTAAAAAATCTTTTAACGGCATGTAAATGTGATTCCTTAGGACAAGATTGAAATCTAGTACAAAGACATATACTAAACATAATATCGGGTTTACTAGCAGTTAAATAAAGTAAAGATCCAATCATACCTCTATAAGTTTTTATATCCACACACTTACCTTTTTCATCCTTGTCAAGCTTAGTGGATGTGCTCATAGGAGTTTTTGCAATTTTACCTTTATTGAATTTGAACCTTTTGAGCAAATCCCTTGTGTATTTTTCTTGACTTATGAAAATACCATCATTGAGTTGTTTGATTTGGAGTCAAGGAAGAAGCTAAGTTCTCCCATCATAATCATCTCAAATTCATTATGCATACACTTAGAAAATTCTTCACACAAAGATGGATTAGTAGAACAAAATAATATCATCAACATATATTTGTACTAAAAGCATATCATTCTCTTTAGTCTTAATAAAAAGAGTAGTATCAATTTTACCCATTTTAAATCCATTCTCAAGCAAGAAATTACTAAGTCTATCATACCAAACTCTTGGAGCTTGTTTTAAGCCATAAAGAGCATTTTTCAACTTATAGACATGATTAGAAAAATCAAAACTTTTAAACTCTGGAGGTTGTTCTACATAAACTTCCTCCATGATATAACCATTTAAAAATGCACTTTTCACATCCATTTGATACAAAATGAAATTCTTATAAGAAGCAAAAGCAAGCAACATTCTAATAGCTTTTAATCTAGCAACAGGTGCAAAAGTTTATTCATAATCTATTCCTTCCTCTTGACAATAACCTTGAGCTACAAGTCTAGCTTTATTTCTAATGATATTTCCATTTTCATCCATTTTATTTCTAAAGACCCATTTAGTTCCAATTATAGAAGCATGAGAGGGCTTAGGGACTAACTCCCAAACTTTATTCTTTTCAAATTGATTTAATTCTTCTTGCATAGCTAAAATCCAAAATTCATCATTTTCCACATCTTTAAAACTTTTTTGTTCAATTTGAGAAACAAAAGCAAGATTATTAAACATATTAAGAGAGGAACGAGTTTTCACATCTTGTTTGGGATCATCAAGAATTAATTCTTTGGGATGGGAAGGAACATACCTCCACTCTTTAGACATGGATGAAGAACCAACTTCGTTCTTTTCGATTAAGCTCACCTCTTGCTTACTTGAAAAAATTTCCTTGCTTTTGTCACTAGCAAGTAAATCTCCAAAATTTCCTTCTAAAACATCACTATAAATAGGCTCATTAGAAATAACATTGCAAGATTCATCAAATACTACATGCATAGATTCCTCAATTACTAAAGTTCTTTTAATGAAAACTCTATAAGCTTTACTAGTAGAGGAATAGCCAAGGAAAATACCAACATCCATCTTAGAATCAAAATTTTCAAGTTTTTCTTTGTTTTTCAAAATAAAACATTTGCAACCAAAAACTTTGAAATACCCAATATTTGGAATTTTGTTATGCCAAAGTTCATAAGGAGTTTTATCCAAAGAAGGTCTAATTAAAACTCTATTTAAAACATAACAAGTGGTGTTAACGGCTTCCGCCAAAAGTATGTAGGTAAATCATACTCATGCAACATTGATCTAGCAAATTCTTGCAAAGTAGATTTTTCCTTTCAACTACACCATTTTGTTGAGGAGTTCTTGGAGTGGAGAAATTATGAGAAAAACTATTTTCTTCACAAAAAGTTTCAAAAGCATTGCTTCAAATTCTCCTCCTTGGTCACTCCTAATTTTAGAAATTAAAAAACTAATAACTCTTTTTGCAAAACTAGATAAGCTTTTCAAAGCATCATCCTTATTTTTAGCATCAAAACCCAAGTAAATCTTGAAAAATCATCAATTATCACAAATGCATAATAGTTCCCTCCAAAACTAGCAATTCTAGAAGGGCCAAATAAGTCCATGTGTAATAGTTGAAGGGGTCTAGTTATAGAGATTACATTTTTAGATTTGAAAGAGGACTTAGTTTGCTTAACCATTTGACAAGCATCACAAACTTTGTCTTTTTCAAATTTAAATTTGGGACCTCTAACCAAAGAATTCTTGGAAATATTTGAAATAAAGTTCATGCTAGCATGTCCTAGTCTTCTATGCCATAACCAGGAATCATTATGCAAAGCCGATAAACATTTATCATTAATAGGACAATCATTCAAATCAATAGTATAAATATTTTCATCTCTATTTCCAACAAATATAACTTTTCTATCACTAGCATTTTCAATGATACAATTCTTTTTATCAAACACAACTCTAAAGCCTTTATCACAATTGACTAATACTAAGTAAATCATGCTTCAAACCATCAACCAAAAGTACATTTTCAATTAAAATAGAAGATTCATTACCTATACTACCTTTACCAATTATTTTACCTTTCTTGTTGTCACCAAAGGTTACAAGACCTCCATCCTTTTTGGAGAGAGAGACAAACTTGGATGGGTCTCCCATCATGTGCTTCAAGCAATCACTATCCAAGTACCACTTGTTTTTCTTTAGAGGCTTTCAAACAAACTACAAACACAAATGTTCAAGTTTGATTCTTTGGTACCCACACTTGTTTGGGTCCTAGATGGTTAGCATTGACAAACTTGGGAATCCATTTCATTTTTGCATAGACATTTAAGGCATTGGATTTAGACAAGTAACAAGAATAAGTTGTATGTCCAAACTTGCACATGAGAAACAAACAACATTATGCAAAGATTTATCTCTTACAACAAATTTATGCACTCTACTTTTCTTGGAGAAATTATTCCTTGGAGCATTGTGAAACTTTGCCCTTTGAGAAAAATTTCTTCTTGAAGAAGTATTATGAGCATATTTCAATTTAAAACACTTAGGTCTAATATGGCCTTCAACACTACAATAATGACATATAGGCACAAAGTTAGATTTAACATGCTTAGACACAACCTTAGGCATATTAAGCTTGGGCATATTATGAGATGCTTTAACAAAGATAGTTTTAGAACTTGAAGGAGTAGAACATTCATCAATATAGCCTAAACCTCTTTTATCACCAAAAGGCTTGCCTACTTCAATTATCTTGTCTAATCTTTGAGCACCTATTGTCAACTTTTTAATAGATTCTTTAGCCTTATCAAGTTCTTGCAAAGCACTAAATTCCTTTTCTTTGAGTAATTTAATCAAATTATCTTTTTCACAACTATCATGCTCAAGAAATTTAACTTTGTCAAGCAAGGCATTTTTCTCATCACAATCAAAAGCATGCTTGTCACAAGAGATATTCATTTCATCAATATGCATAGCATCATGCTCATTCTCTTTTAAGCAAGCAATTTCTTCAAGTAAAGACTTATTTTTACTAGATAAAACATTGTATTTCTTTTTAAGCACAACATACTTAGAACTAAGTTTTTCTAAATCATTTTGCATATTTTCAAAAGCTTCGAACAATTCATTATAAGAAAGAGGTTCTAGAGTTACCTCATCATTTTGTTCATCCTCTTTGTCACTATGAGCCATGAAGCAAAAATTGGCCACTTCTTCATTATCACTCCCACTTTCGCTTTCATCGCTATCATCCCAAGTAGCTTTCATTTCTTTTTTCTTGGATTTCTTGGATGATTTGAGAAAAGGACAATCGATTCTAATATGACCCGGCTTCTTGCATTCATAGCATATTACCTCATCCTTTTTGCTCTTTTCACCTTTTGACTCTTTTTGGTTGGAGAGATGCTTCTTGAACTGCTTCTTTCTCTTGATGAAGTTCTTATACTTACGTGAAAGATAGGCAACATCATCTTCATCAAGGGCATCTTCATCTTGGGAGTCAACTTCTAAAGAGATGGTCTTTAAAGCTATACTCTTTTCTTTCTTTTTCTTCTCATCCTTCATGTTTTTCTTGATCTTTATCTCATACGTCAACAAGGAGCCCATGAGTTCATCAATGGAGAGAGATTTGAGATCCTTTGCCTCTTGAATGGCGGTGACTTTAGGCTCCCATTGTTTAGGCAAAGACCACAATAGCTTCTTTATCTTCTCAAGATTTGAGTACTTTTTCCCAAGTCCTTCTAAAGCATTGACAATGTTAGTAAATCTAATAAACATATCGGAAATAGCTTCATTTTCATCAATTTTAAACATTTCATATTGATGAACTAACATGTCAATCTTTGTTTCTTTTACTTGACTATTTCCTTCATGAGTAATTTCTAATTTATCCCATATCTCTTTAGCGGTTTTGCAAATAGACACTCTATTATATTCAACTTCATTCAAAGCACAAAATAAGCAATTAATAGCTTTGGCATTTAAAGAGCATGCTTTCTTTTCTTTTATTGACCATTCTTCCTTAGGTTTTATAGTGCTAACACCATCAACATCTTTTGTTGGAATTTTAAAACCTTCCTCAACAATATCCCATAAATCATAATCAATAGAAAGCAAGAAAAATCTCATTCTATTTTTCCAATAACTATAATTAGTACCATTAAAGAAAGGAGGCTTTGTAATAGATTGACTATCGGTAAAAGGGATAAAACCTAAAGTTGTCATAGCTAAAAAACAATTAAGTTTATCAAAAAATAAATATTTCAAGAAGAGCAACCCACTCTGATACCAACTGTTGGATCGATATGGCAACCCTAGAGGGGGGTGAATAGGGTCTAATTAAACATTTTTTTTAATTAACCCAATTAAATTAATTAATACACTTTTTATAAATAATAAAAAAAAATTCAATTTATGCAACAAATAAGATGACAAAAAATGTGATAATTTAATTCTATCAAATTTTAGCAAATAAATAAGAACAAACTAAAACATAAAATAAATTGCTTAAATTAATTGCAAAAATAAAAAGGAAAGAGTTAGAGAAGAAGATACCGTAATTTTTATAGTGGTTCGGTCAAACTCGACCTACTCCACTCCCTAAGCGCCTCTTGGGAATTTGAATAAAATATTTCCAACTCTTTCCACGGATTAGAGCCCAACCGTTACACCATCCTTCCTTTTACGGGTTCAAGAGAAAACTCGATCCTTTCCAAGGTTTAGGATCAAACTGTTACAAATGTTGGAATTTTTGAAGAACACAATACAATTCTCACTATAGTGAATTTATAAGTTTAAGCACTCAACAAATTTATCCTCACAATACAATAACACTCTCTCAAGAATAAGATGAAAAAAATTGGGAACTTAGAGAGAGTAACAATGAAACTTTTGAGTTTTGGAGGATTATGAAATGTAAAATTTTGTGTGTTTAAAATTTGGAGAGGAAGATGGTTTATATAGAGATAGAAAAATTTTTAGAAACCACAATTAATTTGGACTATTGAATTTTAGAAAAGAAAAATCAATGGTGGAGATTTTAAACTAAACTAATTGTTAGATACAAACAAAATATAATATTAAATTCTTTTCTTTTGAAATTCATTTTCTTTTTAAAATTAATCCAAAAAATAAAAAACATACCATGTGTCAAAAACTAGCCGTTAGACGCAAATATAAAATAATATTAAATTTATTTTCCTTTTAATTCATTTTATTTTTAAATTCATTCTTTTTAAAGTCAATCCAAAAATAAAAGAACATACCATGTGTAAAAAAACTAGTCGTTAGACATAAACATAAAATAATATTAAATTTATATTTCTTTTAAATTTCTTTTAAATTTCAATTTTTTTTTTTAATTTTAAATCAATCCAAAAATCAAAAGTCCATTATATGTTAATCTCTTAATGATCCACCATTCAACCAATATGCTGCCACATGTCTACATGCAGATAGTCTAGATATGTCACATCATCCACCACGGTATTTTCTCTATAGAATTGTTTCAGTCATATCGTCTTCGTTTTAGCTCCGATTTGAGTGATTCAAGAGGTGTTGGAATCGTTGTTCCGAGCTCTACACTATGGACATATTAAAACACTAAGATTTTCAGTAATTAAAAATTGAGTTTGTTATCATCAAAATATTGATTAATTAATTAATTTGAGATTAAGGGCCAAAAAGCCAACAGTTGACATACAAGTGGATCATGTTTAAGTAATAACCTAAAGGGTTTGTAGTAGATGGATAAGGTCGAGTACCTTATCTTGGTGATACTACGAATATAATCCACTTTGTAATTTTTATAATTGTTGTAAAGTGCTACACATGATCTGATACTGATTGTTCATGTGGAGACATGTGAGCGGGTATTCTATACAAAGAGTTTGAATAAGTGGACCACGAAATGAATAGTCTCTCGATATAACACCGTTACTAGAAGATACTTACATTTCACTAGGATGACCATAGGTGACTTGACCTTAATCCTGAGGGAGTTGTGAACTCCTATTTATGATGGTAATCCTTTGACCTGTGTGGGCGAGAGTGGTTGTGTTAGCCGACTCAACAAGCCTACCATTTTGGGGATTTGTCCAAGTAGGGAGCTGGAAACATAACTACACAAGATGAAATTCACCCTTTCCCAACCTTAGGGAAAGTAGATAAATTACTCCCTTAGTAGCTGATTTCAGGTCTTGAACAATGAGACCTTAACCTCTCATTGGCCTAATAAGTGTCAGTTTATAGTTGGACTATAAACTATTTATTCATTTAAGGAATTGGTGGTACATAAGGAGTTAGATGTAACTATAGAGATAAAACGGTAATTTGACCCAACTGTAATTATGAACGATTTGTGAAAGGTCAACTCACTGTTGATTGGTTATGTCCATAGACATAGAAATATATATGTAGTGTGAATAGTGCAGTTATCGGTCTTTAGTGAAGTGACAGGTAGTTAATGAATATTGATTAATTTAATTAAAGAGTTTAATTAATTAATCTCATATCATTGAAGTTCTAATTTGTAAGTCCATAAGATTGTTAGCTCGCTAAGGATAGTAATGGGGAATGATTTGAATTGTTTAAATTGCTTGAAAGAAATTTTATATTAATATAATTAATGCATAATGTGATATGAAACATTATAAAATATGGTTAATTATAGATATAACCTATTATCTAAATTATATAAGAGAGATATGTTTGAATGAGATTCGAATATTAAATTCATGTAAACTAGATTCAAATAGAATTATAATGTTTGAGAGATGTATGCATATAAATATGTGATGTTTATATGTCAATTAATTAACTCAATATTAAATTGGATTTAATATATCGTTATTTAATTTGTATGTCAATTAACTAAATAATGGTTATTTAATTAATTTGCTAAAAAGGAGGAAAGGGAAATATTGGGAGAAGGGGTTAACCCCTATCTCTATAAATATATCATAATAGCCCTTTTTAGGGCAAGGGTTTTCATTTGTGAAGAAACCTAGCTTCCACACCAAAAATCCTTTTTACGCCCTTAACAAAATCCTACAGAATAACAAGGTTACTCTGATGATGGTGGTTACTCTGACGATGGTGTTCTTGTTTGTTGAAGAGGCGTTCATGAGAAAAGCGAGAGGAAAATGTGAAGAAAGGGAATCAACAAAGGTGAGATCATTTTCCCCCTTTCTTTCTCTTTTAGTAGCATGCTTAAATTTGATATTTATCCCTTTTTTTGTGTGAATAGTTCACTGTTTTGTTTGCTATAAAATCGACTTTGAAATTGCACTATGATCACACGCTTCCATGAGATTCGATTCCCTTCAGCAAACACCATCCGGAAGGGGATGCTCCTAAGATGCCTCGAGGCCGAGCATGAGCCTCACGGTGTAAAATTTTAAGGAGAGCATGAGTGAAAAAAATAACATATCATATAAATCTTTTTCCTTCGGCTAAGTATTTTAAAGCCTAGGGTTTATTACTTAGATAAATTCAATTAACAATTTATCAAGTCTTTTGTTAATTTGCCCAATATAACAATTATATTGGATAATTTAACAATGTATGATTATTACTTATTAAACGCTTTAAAAATTATGATCATCTATTGCATGCTTATAAATTATTTGACTAATTCACCTTCCAGATTGGTTCCCAGGTAGGGGTATTCCGTTCCCAACAGCTTAAATACCCCAATTCTAGACAAAACCTTCCTTAGACAAAGTGAAAGGATTGAATCCTAATACGAAAACGATTTATCGTTCTATCTATGAATTAGGATTGGCAAAATAAAATATGATTGTTACAGAAACATAAATTATTTTAAGCATAGAGATTTTTCAATATAGAAAAATCAGAGATTAAGAAAAATTACCTTTGTAGAACCAAAAGCAATTATTCCAAGGTCACGAACGAACTTACTGTGAAATCCCAAGAAATCTTCCAGCAATAAGAACACCATCAATTGGAGTCCTTGTTATTCTCATGATACAAGGAATTGAAATGTGGGCTTCAAACAGATTTTTTGGAGGGGGATTTTTCTTCTATGGAATTTTAAAGCAAGAATGTGAGAAAGTGAGAGAGAGAACCAATTGCAGATAGATGTTCTTTTCTGTCATACATTCTGTACTTAACGTAGAGGAGGAATAAAAGGGGAGGAGGAGGGAGTTACATTAACTCCCCCTCTCCCCCACGTTTTGTTGAAACAACTCCCCTAATGGGAAGTTACTTATTCCTATCTTTACTGAGCTAAAAAAGGGACATATTGGACCTACAGATAAGAAGCTCTAATGATTTGAAATTAACCAACTAAACTCTTTAATTAGATTAATCAACATTTCTTAACTATTAATCATTCCATTAAAGACTGACAATTGTACTCTTCGCATTGTAGATATATTTTTGTGTCCATTAGATATTTAATTGTGATTCAAATATATTTTCTATGAATGAGATTCATAGTTGTTAAATTTAATATAAATATGATTTATATTAAATGCCATAAAATAGAGAAAATGAACTATAGTTTATAGTGTATATGATGCAATATTAAAATTATAGGTTATAAACACAATATGATAAGTTGGTTATCATATTTATTTATATTATTTAATTAATTGATAATTAATCCCTTTCTCTCTAACCATCTTAATGGGTGGTTAAATAGTTTTGTGGCAAATTGGGATAAATAAAATGAGATTTTATTTTTTCCATATAGAATACACACGACAAACGCATTAGAATCTATACGATAGATAAAGAGCCTATACGATAGACTTTGAAATCTATAAAATTGAGTGATCTTGCTATACGATAGTTTCTCCTTCCTGAATCATCTTCCTCCTCCAAACTCCTAAACTCCCTCCTAACCAAAATAGCCAGAGCCCACCACTCCTGGGTTCTCACCCTTAGAATATTAAGGAAACCAAGTGGTAGTGTCTTCCTTTCCTTTTGGTTCATGTTCTATTGTTGTTTGGAGAGTTCGTTGTTGTTCGAGGAGTTCGTGTTTGTTCGAGGGATTAACATCAAGAAGTGTTCTTTAGAGGTATAATCATTTGAACCCTTGTTTTCTATTAAAAAGCATGCTGTAATTTTTAGTTAATCGATGATGGGATATGAACGATTCACTTCCGCTCAAAGGTTCTCTGTAAAATGAGTTTCTTCAACTATCACATAGGTTGGACACCCCCAAATCCTGATACGTCATAAACTAATTTTACGAACTCTCCATAGCTCATAAGGTGTTCTAGAAATACTCTTTAATGAACCTGGTTCTATAGATCAATTGCAATCTCCACTGCATCACCCCAAAACGAGTTAGGTAGAGAAGCATAACACATCATTGATTGAACCATGTCCAAAAGGGTTCTTTTTCTCCTTTTAGATACACCATTTTGTTGAGGTGTACTTGGTGCTGAGAGTTATAATGTGATTCCATGTTCTATCAAATAATTTTAGAATCCCATATCCATATACTTCCCACCTCGATTAGATCGAAGTGTTTTGATTTTTTTTTACCTAATAAATTATCAACTTCACCTTGTACTCCTTGAACTTTTCAAGTATGTGTTACATTAGGTAAACATACCCATATCTTGAATTACCATCTATAAAAGTGATTAAATATTCAAACCCTCCTTTTGCCTTAACATTCATCGAACCACAGAGGTCCAAATGTACAAGTTCCAAGGGTTCTTTGACTCTGTGACCTTTTACAGTAAAATGTCGTTTTGTCATTTTACCTTCTAAACAAGATTCACGTACAGGCAAAGAATTTTCTTCTAACTCTTTTAGAAGTCCATTCTTGACCAATCTCTCAATCCTATTGAGATTTATGTGACCTAGTCTTAGATGTCAAAGATGAGACTTTTTTTTTAGAGAAACTTTAAGTCTTTTGTTTTGTGTGGTTGCAGTGTTGAATATTTCAACATTATAAAGCATTTTAGATGCTAACGATTTTAACACATATAAGTTGTTTTCGTTTATTGTTGAAGAAATATTTCTACCATTCTTTGAGACAAACGCGTTATCGGAAATTAATGATATATTATAATTATGTCCCAATAAATAAGACAAAGATACCAAACTCCTCCTAAAATGAGGAACAAAATAAACATTGTCTAACAATATAAATTTGGAATAAAAAAAACAACTTCAAGCTCCCAACTGCAATTGTTGAGACTGAAGGAAATCTAAACAAAGAGATCTAGTGTGCGAAAGCGGATCATTTCAAATTCCATTGAGAAAGAACACAAACACATTACAATCTATAAGAACAGATTATGCATAATTAAGTAAATTACAACATGCTTCTTTAAATGATGTACAAGGGATAGAGTATGCAAATCTTTGAAGAACTCTTTCTTCAAATATCCCTCGATCAAGCTCCAATGCGTCCAAAGAAGTACTCGAATGTAACGATCAGAATAGCCAACAGCACGAACTGAAGAAACCTTGATCACTATCGAGTCCAACTCGACCCTCGACTCTTGAACGAAATTAGATCACCACCAAAAGAGTTACCTTGATATTCTCGGTATGAGAATCTATGAGTTATGGGTTCTGTGTGACTTTCGATAGAGGAAAGGAGGAGTAGACGATCGAGTAAGTGGAAGATGGATGAAGTCTATCGCATTCACTAGATACTCGATCGTTTAATAAGAAGAAGCTTATCGTATAGACTTTGCTACTCAATCGTGTAGCAACAAGTAATCGAGTAACTATCGTATAGTAAACTTGATCCTCGATTGTGTATGCTCTCTATGCTATCGTTTAGTAAAACTATTTACTCGATAGCTTGATAACTTGTAGAAATACAAGTTATTGTGACTCAAAAGTTGGAACAATTATGGTCTTTAATGATAAAATCTCATCATTTTTAGAGAAAAACGCATGGAATTACTTGAACACTATCAAACTCATGCAAAAGAATGTTTATTGCTAAAATACTGCGGCACTAACACAAGATATTGCAGGATTTCAACAAATATTCTAAGTGTCGCCGGCAATGTCAAACGCATGGGCATGCGTCAGAGGGATTTAATGCAAGGAAGATTCATTGATTCAGGCTATTTGTGTCAAATCACCACTTGAAAGCTAAGCTCGAGAGAGAACTTTCTTCCATTTCTTCTATAAATGGTTGTACATGAATTAGAATTGAGCTAGAGAGGACAAGAGATTGTACTCTACGGCTTGACTCCTTTCATTTCATCTTACTTATTGTTTTCTTCATCTCATTTGATTGAGTATTAGTTTTGTAAAGACAATCAGTTTCTTTATAAATTCACATATTTGATCTATCTCACTTTGCCACTGCTTATTTCTTGTTTTATGTTAGATGCATCTATAACTTCATACAAAATCCAATTCTAAACGCTTAAGCCAACTAAATCACTTGGTAAAAATAGCTTTAGCTTAAACTATTCGAGAGAATAAGCAAGCCAACATTAAGTTAGAAACGCTTAGTACATCTAGAGATAGATGCATTGGTGTTTTATTGCATCCTGTGACTGACGCATACATCCTAGAGATAGGGTGTTGTATGACATTCGCATTGAGAAGTGCCGAATAGAAGTCTAACGCATAAATAGAGATAAGCAAGTCATATCATCCGCATCATATTCTTGTTCGTGTACATCTAAATTAGATCGAGCATATCCCATGTATCAAACTCCATTTTCACATGACCTCTTATTTTCTACTTGACCCTTTTGTATCTTCTTACACGCACACAACATCTTAGTGTAAATAAATCATTTCTACATTCATTTAGGATACTTCTACAATATCTACAACGCAAGGTCTGCGTTAGCTTTAATCTGAATCCCTGAGTTCGACCCTAGACTTACCAGGAACTTGAGTTGGATTTATACTTGGATCTGATTCAGGAAAACTTAAACGCTTATAGAGGAGTGTTATACGTCCTTCTGCACATCACAAACGCATCACAAACGCATCAATGCATCATTCACATTTGCACTTATTTTCCAATTATTTTATATAATACATATTCCAGGGACTTAAATCTATATGTCATACATTATGGCATACATTATGGCATATAAACAAACATACATCTCATGTATATTAAAAATAATGATGGATCAGGATAATATACCTCAAAATCCAAAATAAAACTAACTATTACATTGAACCATCGAATCGACCGGTTTAAACAAGCGAACCAGGTCTTAAACCACCCAGATGAATCCTCATTCTACTGATCGTGTAGCTTTTCCTTGTGTCGTCGAGTAACATTGAGCGAGTAACCACGATCGTGTAGCAACGATCGTGTAGCAACGATCGAGTACCTTTGACTATGTGATGAAGCATGAAGGCTACTCGATCGTGTAGCGCACCGAGTTTAAATGCATGCCTAAACAATCGAGTAGACCACAACTATGCGATGAAGCATGATCATCTAGACGATCGAGGAGCAAAAAACGAGTATCATATACCAAGTGATTGAGTAGCCAGGGACTATGTGATGAAGCATGCTTGCCTACTTGATCGTTTAATGCATGCGCCTACCATGCGTCGAGTATCATATACTCAATGATCGTTTACCCCCATTGTTTACACGATCAAGTAGCCATCACAAATCGATCGTGTAAACACTTTACTCATTTGTTTAGCATCAGCCATGTGATTTTTTAGTAAACCCTAGACGATCAAGTTAGAACTGTTCTACTCGATCTTTTAGCCAAATCTAAACGATCATTTAGCTTGGGATACACGATACGACCAACGCTTGGTCTTCTTCCTTCTCGTTGAGAGCAATATCTCCATGCTTCTTTGAAACTTCATCACGAACGACTCAAGACTCTTTAAACACTTTGAATATAGACTCGATAGAAAGTTAATTATGCCCAAAAACACAGTGGCCTTTACAAATTAAATTTGAAATGTAAAAGAAAGCATTAAAACAGAGGCCATCATCCTGAAACATCAATCAAACCATCTACAAACACACTTAACACTTAAATGCATTGTATAACAAACTTAAAACCCACAAGGACTATAAAATAAAGTTCAATACAGCTATGGAATTTGGAATATCAGAATAACCTGGCTCTTATACCAATTGAAGAAAATCTAAACATGGAGACCCAGTGAGCGGAAGCGGATCGTTCCAAATTTCATTGAGAAAGATCACAAACACATTACAGTCTACAAGAACAGATTATGCATAATTAAGTAAATTACAACATGCTTCTTTAAATGATGAACAAGGGATAGAGTATTCAAACCTTTGAAGAACTATTTCTTCAAGTATCCCTCGATCAAACTCCAACGCATCCAAAGAAGTACTCGAACGCAATGATTAGAATAGCCAACATCACGAACTAAAGAAACCTCGATCAGTATAGAATCCAACTCGATCCTCGACCCTCGAATGGAATTAGAACACCACCACAAGAATTTCCTTGGTATTTTCGGTGTGAGAATCCAGGAGTTGTGGGCTCTGTGTGACTTTGGATAGATGAAATGAGGAGGTAGACGATCAAGTAAGTGGGAGATGGATGAAGTCTATTGTATAGACTAGATACTCGACCGTTTACTAAGAAGAAGCCTATTGTATAGACTTTGCTACTCGATCATATAGCAACGAGAAATCGAGTAACTATCGTATAGTAAACTCGATCCTCGATGGTGTATGTTCTCTATGCTATCGTTTAGTAAAACTATTTTACTCGATAGCCTCTGTGAGATCTAATCCGAAGTAAATCAACTCTTTGAATTTTGGGAAACGATTTTCTTTTTTTCTCACAGTTGCCATAAAACATCCAATAACATCCCACCCAATTGATTATTAAAATAAAAGTAATTAATTATCATATAATTAATATATTATAAATAAATATGATAACCAACTTATCATATTATATTTATAACCTATAGTTTTAATATTTCATCATATGAAACAAATAAACCATAGTTCTTTTTTTATCTTATGATATTTAATATAAATCATATTTATATTAATTCCTCCAATTAATGTATCTAATACATCATACCAATTATATCACATATAATTGAATTAATTTAATTATATCACATATAATTAATTTTTCTCTTATTAATTTGAACACTTCAAATTAACCCAAAATCTGATTCTCAACTTGAAACCATTGAGCTATCAAGGGGACATTATGGACTTGTAGCTTGAAGCACCAACGGTACGTGAATAACTGACTAAACTTTTTAATCACGAGATCCACCATCCGTTAACCGTTCGTCACTCCATTAAAGACCAACAGTTGCACTTTTCGCAATACAGATATATTTCTGTGTCCATTAGATATAACCAATTAACAATGTGATGACCTTTCACAAATCACTCGTAAGTACAGCTCTGCCAATTTACCATTTTGCCCCTGTCTACATCTAACTCTTTAAGTACCACTGATTTCTCTAATAAACAATTAGTCATAGTCCTACTATGATTGAGTCCTCTCTTCCCAAGAGAGGGTGTAGCCACTATGTTCAAGACCCTGAATCTGCCCTTAACGGAGAAATTTATCTACTTCCCCTACTTCAGGGAAGGAGTGAATTCTGTCTTGTGTAGCGGTGTTCCCAACTCCCCAATCAGACGAATCCCCAAAATTGTAGGCTTGTTGAGTAGGCAATCTGGCCACTTTCACCCATACAAATCAAAGGACCGCTCTTATGAGCAGGAGTTCCCAACTCACTCAGGATTAAGATCATGTCACTTATGGTCATTCTAGTGAAATGTAAGTCTCAATTATCAACAGCGTTATATAAAGAGACTAATCACTTCATGGTATGGTCTTATACAAACTATTTGTATAGGATACCACCGCTCGCATGTCTCCACCTGATTGGTCAGAATCAAACTATTTGTAGCACTTTACAACACTTGTAACATCTATAATGCGGGCCATATCCATAGTGTCATAGGATAAGGTATCCCTCATTTATCCTTATACTACAGACCATTTAGGTTATTACTTAAGGCATGATCCACTTGTATGTCTCCACATACATGCTTATGTTACATAAAATAACCACGGATCTTAATTTATTGGATTGAGTAAATGCTTATAAAATAATACTTATTTTATTAATAACCATATGTTCACAAAGTGTTTACAAATTATGAGACTACTAGAAGAATTAGGACACCAATCCCAACAGAGACGACCAGCCTCGTTCTAACCCGTAGAGTTATGTCTCAAGCCTCTAACTACTGCAAAGAATTAGTTTCCTATAATGAAGTACAAATATGGTTAATGACTCTAAATCAAGTATCTGATGGGAAGTACACATGTATAGCAGAAGAAATAAAGGATCTTAAATACTCTAATTAGGTTAATTTCATAAGAATAAGCATGGATTTTAACATAGATTAAAAAAGGGTTAGAACATAGAACCTTCGTAGCCCATATTTCTTCTTAGTTTTTATCAATTCTTCTCACGAATGGTTCATAGACCACCAGAGAGTCTTTCTGACTATTCTCTGACCTTACAACGAGATGGTGAGATCCGGTGAGTGACCAAATTGGAGAGAAATTGTATAAGGGTTTGAGAGAGAATTAGGATTAGAGTTCTTAAAACAAGCTCAAGAATTTTCACTTTGCAAATAAGAATTAAACTTCATAGAACCATTCTATTTATAGGAAAAAAAACATGAAAATCATGCAAATTTGAGTTCATGAAAACTTACACTCAAAATTCGATTAACTCTAAGTGTGATTAGTGTCTTATAGTGGGATGAACACCTAGCAACAATATTTTAATCAAAACTATAAAAATAGGATTTTTCCCACTAAGTCAATCTTGGATTTTTCCACTAAGTTGGTAAAATGGTCAAACTTTGACTTTAAAAGTCCATAATCAACTTTTTGACTTTTTGACTCTTAAAGTCTATAGTCAACATTTTGACTTTATCTCAATTTTGATGTAGTTAACAGTTTTGACTTTCAATCCAATTTTGATTTTATCAACAATTTTCACTTTCAATCCAATTTTGTCCTCTTTAATTTAAAATTAATTTAAACAACTTAATTAATTAAAACCACACTAATCCCAATCAATCTTGATTGACCGATTTTGAATCCCTATTTAGAAAATTTCAATATTCAAATATTATTTAAATATCTTTTTCTCTCTCTATATGTTTAATTCATAATTAACTATTAGGTTAAATATATTGGATATATTTAATACATTACTCCAAAAATTGAATTTGAAAACTTCGAACTCGTTCGTCACACTGTTATAAGATTTACTCTGATATGCATTAGCATGGGGACCTCATAGTCCTACAGATCATGGGCTTTAACAATCCAAGATTAACCAGCTAAACTCTTTAACCCAATTAACCAACATTCCTTAACTACTGTGTCACATCACTAAAATTCAGTAGTTGCACTCCCCTCAATGTAGATATATTTTTGTCCACTTGATATAACTATAAACAGTAACTCAACCCTTGGCAGGTTTGTTCATAATAACGATTGGTTAAAAGTTGTTTTACCCACGAGATTATATTTTGCTCCTTATGTCTAACTTATCCTCTAATAAACAGTTGGATTGTGATCTAATGACCAAATCGAGTCCCTCTCGAGCCAATGAGGGAGTGAGGCCCCTTATTCAAGACCCAGAGTCAACACTTAAAGGAACAACCTCTCTACCAACCCTAAAAGCGAGTATGAGTGAATTTTGTCTTGCACCTTATGTCCCCAGCTATCTACCTAGTCTTACCCCTGAAATGGCGAGCTTATTGAGCTGACGTTGATAAGCCAACCCTCACCCATACAAATCTAAGGATAATCTCAAATAACTAGGAGTTTCATAGTTAGCTTAGGATTAAGGTCAAGTTACCTAGGCCATCGGTTTGAAATAGTCACTCTTAAATAGTAAACAACGTTATAAAGTAAGAGTGACTTATTTCTTGGTCTGGTCTTATACAAACCCTTTGCACATGACGTCCCCACTCTCACATTGTTTGAAGCACTTTACAACAACTGTAATAATTACAAAGTAGGTCGCATCCTATAGTGTCCCTAGGATAAGGTACCCAGCCTTATCCATATACTATAGTTGTTTTGGCTATCTACTCGAACTTAATCCACTCTTATATCTCCACATAAAATCGGGAATAGTTCTGTAATAGCAATAGATCTTAGTTTATTGGATTTAGGTTCTTTCTAAACCGAAATGAGCAATTTATACATTCAGTAACAACTTTATTGAATAAGCCTTAATAACATCTTTATTGATAATAGAATAAGTTTATTTTTACAAACAACGAGTTTTAGGACATAAAACTCAACAAACTCCCACGTGGACTAAAACTCTAGAAGTAACACATATATACGCATAATGTTGAGTTATTGAGTTTTAGAGAGAAAATCAATAAACTAGGGCATCAAATGCCCATGGTTTGTCGTCACTAGGCATCATATATTCATGGGTTTTTCTCTCACTTGCCCTAGATTATACAAGTCGTAGTCCTTGACATAGTGGGTGACCCTAAAAAACTTTAGCTATGAGGACCTTTGTAAACTAATTAGATAGCAGACTTCTAACATTCAACATGTAGGGAATGCATCTTATATCCTCAACTTCTTAAGGTGTGTTCGGACTTTATTCCTTTGATCATTCATTGCCTAATTGTAGGTCAATGGATTCTCGATGCCATCGTCAATTATTGAAGACATGAGTTTCTGCTAAACCTATGTTATGGTTAGGTTGTCACATAACCTTCATACTACGTTGAGGCATTTCATCTCTTGAGAAAGATGCATCTGACTAATCCTAACAACTCTTGTTGTAGGACCAACTTAATCAATGACTCTTGTTGATTTTTTGTAACTTCTATGGAAATCGATGCAATACTAGTTTATCATAAGATTGATGATCTTTCACGTGGTCTTCTTCGAGACAAGTAGCATTTGTTGATACAAATACTTTATTTTCTTTTGGGTTGAATAAGTATTCAGCCTTTGGGTAGCCTACAAATAGACATACTTTTGAATGGCGTTCCAATTCTTTGGGGTTTTGCACCAACACATGTGCCAGTTGTCCCCAAATTCTGAAATAAGATGAATAACCTTTACATGTCATAAAAAAATTTTATGATCTCTCCATAATGCATATGGAGTTTCAGAAATCCTCTTAATGGAAAATATGCTAAAAAAGTATATCGCAGTCTCTCTGTCTATCCCCAAAATCAATTAGACAACTGAGCATAGCTTATTTATCAATGGAGCCATGTCTAACAGACTTCTATTTCTTCTTCCCGATACACTATTCTGCTAAGGCGCCAAGTGGAAAGAGTTGTGACTGAATTCCACGCTCTAGCAAATAGTTCTGAAATCTCAGTTCCATGTACTCTTCACCTCGATTTGATCGAAGTTTCTTAAACATTTTACCTAACAAGTTCTCAACTTTAGCCTTATATACCCTGAACTTTTCAAGTGCTTCAAACTTATGATGAATTAGGTAAACATAATCGTGTTGGGTTGTATGTCTTAAAACTCACAGTTTGTAAATTTAAACATATTCTATTTGATAAAGATGTTATTGGAGTTCATTCAATAAATATGTTATTAAATATATAAATTGCTCTTGTAAAAGCCCGAATTCAATAAACTAAGATCCATGGCTATTACATGAGTACTTGGACTTTATAATCAGTACAAACGAACAAGATCAGTATAAAATGTAATCGGTATAAAATGGATCAAGTTCAAGTAAATAGTCAAAATTAGTCTATAGTTTACGAACAAGATTGGGTACCTTATTCTGGTAAAACTATCGGATAGGGCCCACTTTGTAATTAGTACAAATGATGTGATCCTGAATCGTTTATATGGAGACATGCAAGTGGAAGTGTCTTATGCATTGAGTTTGTATAAAATCGGACTATGAAATAAGTCACTCTTACTTTATTATATTGTTTACTATTTAAGATCGAATGTTTCAAAACGATGACCTAGGTAACTCGACCTTAATTCTGAGCTAATCAGAAACTCTTGTATAGGTGAGGATTGACTCAACAATACCGACTCAATAAGCCTCCCATTTCAGGGGTAAGATTGGGTAGAGAGCTGGGAACATAGGGTGCAAGATGAATTTCACTCCTACCCGTTTTTGGGGTTAGTAGAGAGGTTGTTCTCTTAAGTATTGATTCCAAGCCTTGAACAACGGGCTCCATCCTCTCATTGGCCTGAGAGAAACTAGGTTTGGTGTTTGGATAAAAAAATCAATTGTTCACTAGAGGATCAATAGAACTTAAGGAGCAAGATGTAATCTCGGGTAAAACATCATTTGACCCAGTCGTAATTATGAACAACCTGTGAATGATCGACTTACTAATTATGGTTAAATAAAATAGACAGAGATATATCTGTAGTGAGGGGAGTTCAACTACTGGGTTTTAGTGGAGTGACCTAGTAGTTAACGAATGTTGATTAATTCAGATTAAAGAGTTTAACCAATTAATCTCGGATGGTTTGAGCTCATGATCTATAGGTCCATTACGTCCCCTAACTTGCTCACAAATGGATTAAACTTTAGAATAGCGTGATGAGTAAATTTGAAGTGTTCAAATTCGAATTAAGGGAATTATATACGATATAATTACATGTTTATATCGTATTAAACGAAATTGAAGAAGTGGATAATAATTAAATTCGATTTGAATATTAAATACATAAATAAAGATATATGTTTTTGGAATTGGTGTTTAATAATTTAATATTTGATATTAAATTAATTTTGATTAATCAAATAGTTAAAAATTAATTTTATTTAAAATTAATAAAATTATATATTATATTAATTATTGAATTAATATATATATATAAATATATATATAATATATATATATATATATATATTTGAAATTAAAATTTCAAAATTTATAAATTGGATTTTGAATTTAATTTAAAATTGTGAGATAATGCACTCAGTGGATTTATCCCACATTAAACACTTAATTCCACTCAAAATTCCACTTGCTTTTATGCATTTGAGGTGTCAACTTGAAGTGTAATATGATTGCATGTTGATTTTGAACAAAACCAATTCAATTGACCTGAGAAAAGTGAGAGAGAACATTGTTTTCTGAGTGGTTGGGCATTGAAGAAGTGTTATTCATTTTGCATGTACACAAAATCACTTCCTCTCAAAATTCCCTGGGATTTCCTACTCTTTTTGGGTTCCACCACTCAATCTAAAATTCAAAAGAATAGTAGAGAAGATCAAGTGGTAGTCTACAAGTTGTTGCTGAGAAGAATCAAGCTAATTTTGTAGATTGAATAAGTTTTTCAAAGGTAACTTCTGAAACCCTCTTTTTATCTTATGAGCATGTTGACTTATTTGCTAAAATTGTTGAATTAGAATGCTTAATGATCCTAATTTATTTCGCTAATTCCATGCTAACTCCATCAAACCATACCTCGAATAATCATCTAAAAGCCTAATGGAATATTCATACCCTCCTCGTGCTTTAATATTCATTGGTCCACAAAGATCCGAATGCACGAGTTATAAGGGTTCTTTGGCTCTAGGATCTTCTTCAGAAAAAGATCTTTTATTCATTTTATCCTCAAGACAAGATTCAGATGAAGGTAAAAAGTTGTCTTCTAACTGGTTTAGATGACCACTTTTAACCAATCTCTCAACCCTATCGAGATTAATGTGGCCAAGTCTTAAGTGTCAAAGATATGTATTTGAAGAAACTTGTTGCCTTTTGTTTTCCATTTCAACCGTTTTAAATATCTCGATATATAAAATAGCCTTCACTTTTGTTGGTTTTAACATATAAGTTGTTTTTTAGTAGAACAAATAAGAATACTTTTTTTACTAATGAACACTTCATTTATGTGAAAAAGATACTTGTACAATTGTTCTAGCAAGAAATATATATAATATTTATTTTCATTTCAGAAATAAAAGTACATTATCTAATATAATGGATCTATCTCCGGATAACAACTTTAGAAACTCCCACAGATTTTGCTAAGATAACCTCTCATGTTCACAACCAAGAGAGTTATATCACCTTCAGCAAGTATTCTTCATAAATTAGTTTCCTTGTTTTGCTTTTTCAACGTTCTTTTCTCCAAGGTACTTTGTGCAGTTTCTTTTCCAGTGCCCATCCTCGTTGTTGTAGAAACATTTTCTTTTATTTGCAATTTCAACCTTGTCTTTGCAGCCAGTAGGAGTCTTCTCTTTCCCTTTACCCTTTTTTCTTGGAATGCTCTTATTCTTAAAAGGAGAAGGGTCAAACCTTGTCCTAGACGGCGATCATTTACCTTCGCTTCTCATCCCTTAGATTTCAAGAGGCACTGAAAAGTCTAAAGTTCATTGAGAAGAGTAGTCAAATTATATTTTATCTTGTTCATTATCGCATTTATGCGAAATTGTAAGAAACTCTTAGGAAAAGACTCTAGAATTAATTTGACTTGATTCTTCTCATCCATGACAATTTCGTTTACTTCTGTCACATTTAAATGGACTATCATGTCCAGGATATGTTCTATAACAGAGTTCCCTTCTTTCAAACAGCAGTTATAAACGTACTTAACGACATCATGTCTAAGGGAGAAGGATTGTTGTCCAAACATCCCTTGCAAAGATTCCATAATCTCTTTAGCGGTATGCATACCATCATGTTTTTTAGCCAAGATATCAGATATGCTGTCAAGAATGTAGACTCTGGCTTTTCCATTCACCCTTGTCCACTTGTCATATGTATCTCGAACAGTTTGATTTGTGTTTGAGCTGAGGTTTGGAGGACACTCCTTAGTTTAAAAAAAAACCTAAGATCATCGATTACCAGTATTGTATTTAAGTTTGATTTCCACGTAGCATAATTGTCCTCATTAAGTTTCATTGGAAGCAAGTAATTATACTAATGAGCTAGTCATGCTGAAAATATAAACAAATTCTATTAGTGAATTGTTATAAACCTTTTTAAGATTATCCAATCAGGTTTAGCAAAAATAATAATGTACCCATCATTATTCTTATATCAAAGATACTTCAGAGGTTTAGAGAAACATCCTCCTCCTTTGAATTGAGACAATTTCAGCTAATCACTACTACCAGAGTAACTCATACTCCAATAGATCTTCTAGCTATTTTTTCTTTGGTCTACAATATACTAACACTTAGTAATTCTCGTAACTGTGACCTGCCATTTTTCAAACCCTAAAGGTCGGCCCCAATAACGCTACCAAATTGGAGAGTCAAAGTTAGGAATCAACCTAGGAGTCCCTGTCCAATTCTGGAGTTTGAGTTGTTCCAAATTCTATGTTACAACCCTCCAAAGGGATAGTCGATAAAAAGACGACTAGCTAAAGCCGCTTAAAAATGACAATAGGCATAACATGGGAATCTCACGATTTAACCTAATGGAGGAGACCGTAGGATGTGTTGACACACTTCCGTGTCTCACTTACTATGAGCAACTTCCCCTATTCACTTTGTTATTGACTCATGCAAACATTTTCCAAATGGAGGTCACTCCAAGGTTGACTCGAAGCCAAGCATGGATCTCACGGTGTGAACTTTTAAATACGTGAGAGCTAAAAATAATATATCATATATATTATTAATCTCTCATTGAAGTGTTCTAGACGGTTAGGTATACTTTTATAGGCATATATTTCGGCTACTAAAACATACCCTAAGTCTAGATGATTTTTCCGAGTATGACATTTATACTGGATTTAAACCTACAATGCCTAGGTGATAAACCTTTTAAAACCTCACATCACTCACTCATGCTCATAAAATCGGGTTAACCTAAATCATATGTCGACTCGATCCCTAGGTAGCAGGTATTTCGAAAATCATCAAATTAAATACCTCCAACCTTAGACAGGAACTCACTGGGTAAGTTATCCTTGTAACCATTAGTTTTACAAGATATCGACCTATTTTAACTATTAAAGCAGAATTGCTAGGATTTTGTTAACCCTAACTGAGCATGCCTTTATCTTTGTTATAGATTTTAAAGTTTATCACCTTTTACAACATTTATAACATAGACAATAAACCTATAACATGCATCTAACATGCTTTATATAAAAATTATATAAACATTCATTCTATGCATTAATATAACAACTTTTATCATAAAATCATGGAATCCTAAGCATGCATACTATACATTATAACACTTATAATATACTTTCAATGCGTGCAACATGCTTATCCTATGGTGAGATTCTAAATTTACATGGCATACAATATGCACACAACAGATAAATTATTTAATCCATAAATTCACAATGCATAGTTAAATAAACCACAATAAAATGGACCGATGTTGGCATTCTAAGCTAGCTAAAACCTAAAAAATCAACAAATAAATAGTACACTGCCTCGAATCGCCTCCGAACATTTCGAACCAGCCTAAACCACTACAAAACCACCCAAACCACCCTTCAAAACGACAAAACTGGGTTCAACTGGCTGGAAATTGCCTGAACGCACTCCAGCTAACCTCTGAACCGGGCGAGTAAGATGCTAATCATGGAGTCAGGTGTAGGCGCGAGTTAATTGGAGCTCCAAATTCAGACGCGGGTTGGCTGGAGCTGTTGATGCAGGTGTGGGCGCCGGTGGAGCTGCTAATGTGCTCCGGGTGTAGGTAGAGCTATTGACGCAAGCCGAGCGCAAATGGAGCTGCTGACATGAAGCCGAGCGCGGATGGAGCTGCTAACACAGAGTAGGATCAAGTTGTGGATTGGGTTTGGAAGCATTTTTTTCACCAAAAACCAGCTGTCTTCTTTCCAGGTAATTACTATTACAACCCGGAAGAGAATTCGGATACCAAAGCCAAAATTATCCATTTTAGTACACATTCATTCATCACATGAATAATTATCCACCAAAACCAAAATTAATAATAATTGAGTACCAAAAGCATGCTCTAATACCAATTATGGAACGTACACATGCATAGTGGAAGCAATAAAGGATCATAAGTACTCTAATTAGATTAATTTCATAAGAATAAGCATGGATTTTAACAATTGTACAAATCTTTGTAGTCTACATTTCTTCTTGATTTTGATCAAATCTTCTCATGAACAGTTCGTAGACTACCATGAGAGTCTTCCTGACTATTCTATGTCCTTAGAATGGGATGGTGGAACCCGGTGAGTAACCAAATTGGAAAGAAATTGTATATGATGGAACGAATACATGCGTAGAGGAAGAAAAACAGATCTAAAAATACTCTAATTAGGTTAATTACAAAGATAAGCATGCAATAGAAAAAAATAAAAGTGGAAAAGAATACAACCTTTGTAGACTTTGAATCTTCTCCAAATTAGCTAAAATCTCCTCACGAACGGTTCGTAGACTACCACAAGCGTCTTCCCAACTATTCTCCAGCTTTAGAACGGGATGGTGGGATCCGGTGAGTGACTAATTTAGAGAGGAAAAAACTAAAACTTTGAGAGAGAAAAGGGATGAGATTATCACATAATCTCATCAATTTCCACTAAGGCCAAGATTTTTCGAAATTCAATAAACACTCCCTTTAAAAACCATTACATTCAAAACATGTAACTTTGAGTTTGATGAGAATTTGACACTAAAAAATTCACTGACTCAAAGTAGGATTTAGTGGGACATGTGTCTTCAAATGAAGATAACACTTAGCCATGCAAAAGTTGGTATTTCCCACTCACAAATGTTGAATCTTTTCACTAACTTGGTCAAAATTTGACTATCAAAGTCCAAAGTCAACAAATTTGACTTTTTAACTTTCAAAACTCAAAAGTCAAAAGTCAACAATTTGACTTCCATTGCATTTATGACCTAGTCAACAATTTGACTTTTAATGCAATTTTGACCAATTCCATTTATTTTCAAAAATTAATTCTAATAATCAATTTTAAAATAAATTAATATTAAATAATTAATTAAATAATTTAATTAAATAATTTAGTTAATTTAATTTAATATTAAATCCAACACTAATCCCAATTTATATGAATCCCTATTCATAATCTTGATATTTAAATCTTTTTTAAATATCTCCTATTTTTTATTTCTTTATGTTTAATTCACAATTAAACATTATGTTAAATATATCGCATATATTTAATGCTTTGCTCCAAAAACTAAATTTGAACACTTCAAAATCGTTGGTCACATTGTTCTAAGGTTTAGTCTGATATGAGCTAGTAGGGGGACCTCATAGATCTACAGATCATGGGCTCCAACGATCCGTGATTGACTAGCTAAAACTTTTTAACCTAATTAACCACCATTCATTAACTACCAGGTCACTCCATTCAAGCCCAATAATTGCACTCCCCTCACTATAGATATATTATGTCCACTCGATATAACCAATATAGTAAGTCAACCCTTCACAGGTTATTCGTAATAACGGCTGGGTCAAAAGCTGTTTTACCCTCGAGTTATATCTTGCTCCTTAAATCTCACTGATCCTCTAACGAACAATTGGTTTGTGATCTAATCACTAAACCAAGTCCCTCTCGGGCCAATGAGAGAGTGGGTCTCATTGTTCAAGACCCAAAGTCAGCACTTAAGGGAACAATCTCTCTATTATCCCTAAAAGCAGGTAGGAGTGAATTCCCTCTTGCACCCTATGTCCTTAGCTATCTACTTGGTCTTATCTCTGAAATGGAAGGCTTATTGAGTCACTGATATTGAGTCAACCCTCACCCATGCAAATATAAGGATAATCCCGAATAAATAGAAGTTCATTGTTATCTTAGGATTAAGGTCAAGTTACCTAGGTCATCGCTTTGAAATAGTCAGTCTTCAACAGTAAACAATGTTATAAAGTAAGAGTGACTTAATTTTTTGTCCAATCTTATGGAAGCTCATTGCATAGGACACTTTCGCTCCTCATATCAACACATGAATGAATCAGAATCACTTCGTTTGTAGCACTTTACAACAAATTGTAACAACTACAAAATGGGCCGCAACCAATGGTGTTACCAGAATAAGGTTCCCAACCCTATTCATATACTATAGACCGGTTTGGCTATTTATTGAACTTGATCCATTCTTATGTCTTCACATCAAGTTCATATACTCAAATAATAGTCATGAGTTTTTAGTTTATTGGATTAGATTTTACAAGTGCAATTCACATATTCAATAACAGTTTTATTGAATAAACGTCCATAACATCTTTATTGATAATAGAATGTGTTTAATATTAAAAACTACGAGTTTTAGTACCAACAGTATAAAGGTTTGAGAGAAAATTAAGGTTTGAGTTCTTAAAAAAAAAAACTCAAGAATTTCCACTTTCCCAAGAAGAATTAAATTTCACAGAACCATTCTATTTATAGGAAAAAAAAAACATGCAAATCATGCAGATTTGAATTAATGAAAATTTGACATTCAAAATTCCATTAACTCTATGTGCGATTAATGTCTTCAAGTGGGATAAACACCTAGCAATAACATTTTAATCAAAACTACAAAAATAGGATTTTCCCACTAAGTCAATCTTGGATTTTTCCACTAAGTTGGTCAAATGGTCAAACTTTGACTCTCAAAGTCCATAGTCAATATTTAGTTTTTTGACTCTCAAAGTCTATAGTCAACATTTTGACTTTATCTTAGTTTTGACCTAGTCAGCAATTTTTACTTTTATTCCAATTTTGACTTTCAATACAATTTTGAATTTTATTCCAATTTTGACTTTCAATCCAATTTTGGCTTAGTCAACAATTTTGACTTTCAATCAATCCTATTTAAATATCTTTTTCTCTCTCTATATGTTTGGTTTATAATTAAATATTAGGTAAATATATCGGATATATTTTACACTTTACTCCAAAAATCGGATTTGAAGACTTTGAACTCGTTTGTCACACTGTTCTAAGTTTTAGCCTGATATGAGCTAGCAGAAGAACCTCATAGGCCTACAGATCATGGGCTCTAACAATCTGAGATTAACTGGTCAAACTCTTTATCCTAATTAACCAACATTCGTTAACTACCAAGTCATCCCACTAAAATCCCGTAGTTGCACTCCCCTCACTGTAGATATATTTTTGTCCACTTGATATAACCATAATCAGTAACTCAACCCTTGACAGGTATATTCATAATAACGAGTGGGTCAAAAGTTGTTTTAAACCCAAGATTATATCTTTCTCCTTAAGTCCCACTGATCATCTAATGAACAATTGGTTTGTGATCCAATAACCAAACTGAGTCCCTCTCTGGTCAATGAGAGGGTGGGGCCCCTTATTCAAGACCCGAAGTCAGCACTTAAGAGAACAACCTCTCTACTATCTCTAAAATCGGGTAAGAGTGAATTTTGTCTTGTACCCTAGGTCACTAGCTATCTACATAGTCTTACCCCTGAAATGGGGGGCTTATTGAGTCGGCGTTAATAAGACAACCCTCACCCATGCAAATCTAAGGATAATCCCAAGTAAAAAAGAGTTCATAGTTAGTTTAGGATTAAGGTCAAGTTAGCTAGGTCATCGCTTTGAAATAATCACTCTTAAACAGTAAACAACGTTATAAATTAAGAGTGGCTTATTTCTTGATTTGGTCTTCTACAAATTCTTTCCATAGGATGGCCCCACTCACATGTCTCCCTATGAACGATTCAGGATCACATCGTTTATAACACTTTACAAAAATTATAACAACTACAAAGTGGGACGCATCCTATAATGTCCCCAGGATAAGGTAACTAATCTTATCCGTATACTATAGACTTCTTTGGCTATCTAGTTGAACTTGATCCACTCTTATGTTTCCATATATAGTCACAGTACTCATGTAATAGCCATGGATTTTAGTTTATTGGATTTAGGTCCTTTCTAAAACGAAATGAGTAATTCATACATTCAATAACAACTTCATTAAATAAGCCTCAATAACATCTTTATTGATAGCAGCATAAGTTTTTTTTACAAACCACAACGTAACTATTCAGAAAAGTTTTTCAGAATAAAGCTTACCTGACTAGACTCGTCTATGACAACCCCTTTCATCTTGGCCACATTGAAGTGGACCATCGTATTAAGGACATGCTCCCTAATAGACGATCCCTCGTTCATTCATTTAAAGATGTACTTAGAGTATCATGCTTGAGATATGTGGTCGGCTAGCTGAACTTCTCACCGAATAATTTCATGATCTCGCATGTAGTGATCATGGACTCATACTTTTTAGCCAAGACTTCAGTTAAGCTTGCCAAAATATAGACTTTGGCCTTATTGTTGGCCTTTGTCCATTCGTCATAGGTTTCACAAATGCTTCTGAAGTGGTGGATCCAGGAACTGGAGGACATTCCTCCATGAGGACGGATTTAAGGTTGTCGATGACCAAGACGGTGTTAATCGTATTTTTCCAGGTTGCATAGTTTTTCCTAGTTAATTTATCGATGCCAAGCAAATAAATAACAACGCTAGTCATGATTTATAAGATGTTGATTCAAAACAAATTATCTATATTAAATATGCAAGAAAAAACTCATTTAATCCAATCAATTTAGCAAAATTCTAAATGAACCCTAAAACCATGTAATTTTATAATGATACATCAGTGATTTAGATTAAATGCCACCTCGGGGTGTACAATTATTCCTTCACTAAATTGAGACATCTCAATTAAATATTACACTAGGATAGCTTTTATTCCTATAACATTTAATTACAATTCATTTGGTTAAGGAATTATTAACTCCTTAATGTTTTCTTGTAAGTGTAAACCTTCTTTTTCAACCCCATGGCCTCGCCCCAATTAGTCTACCTCGGGGAAGAACATAACTAGTGCAATTGACTGTAGCAATCTTATCCATTTCTAGAGTTTGCTCTGTCCCTTTCTATGCAAACACCTTCCTAAGGGGGACGCTCCCAGAGCGCCACGAGGTTGAGCATGAAAAAGTATTGCAAATTAATGGAGGAGACCGGAGGATGTGTTGACACGCGTCATTCTCCCACTTACTATAAACACTCTCTCCCTTCACCTTGATATTAATCCATGCAAATACCTTCTTAAGAAAGGGTGCGTTTAAGGCACCACGAGGCCGAGCATGGATCTCATGGTATGGACTTTTAGGGAGAACGTGGATGAAAATTGACAGATTACATATATCTCTTTTTCCTCTCATTAAGTGTTTTAGAACCTAGGGTTTATCAACTTAGATAAATTCGGCTAATTAATTTAATTAAGTCTTATTTAATTTGCTCAATATAATGATTATATTGAATATTGGGACAATATATAATTGGAGTTATTAAACGTTTTAATAAATCGAATTATTTATTGCACGCTTATAAAATATTTGTCTAATTCACCTTTCAAATCGGTTCATAGGTAAGGTTATTCTGTTTTCGTCAACTTAAAAACCTCAGCCTAGACAAAATCGTCCTTAAACAAAGGTCCCTTATAGACAATTATTTTATAAAGTTAATCTTTTATTAGACAAATTAATCTTATTACAAGAAAAAAAAAATAAATAATTAACCTATTTCTAATCTCATTAGAAAAATCTAACATAGTTCTATGTAAAATTAATTTTAAAACGTTTAAAATTAATTTAACCTATGTTGGCATGTAACTCTGGATTATAGATTTTAAGTTCTAATTTATTTATGACTCTTATAAATTAATGAATTTTAAAACCTATAACATGCATACTAATGACATTAAAAGAATATAACAATTATATTATCTAAGTTCTGTCATGCTTGCATTTCCTTTTTCATTAACAATTATAATAAAATATTTATATTAGACTATTAATGAACTATATAGTAAGCATGCTTTTAATCATATATTAAAAGAAATAATATAACATTTATATCATATAAACATGCATACTATATGATATACATCATGTATATGCATACTTTATAAATATCCTAAACTTTGAATATAATATTTATATTTAAATATGATGCATGAATATGCTTAACCTATGGTGGGATTTTAAATCTATATGGCATACAATATGCAAATATAATTTGAACATACATCACATGCACATTAAACTGTATAAAAGGCATTAATAGACCGATATTTGGCACCCTAATTAAATAACTAAATTTTAATAGAATCAATTATATGAATTTAATTTTAAATAAAAAATGCAACAAAATCAAGAGGAAGAAACAACTGCTTGGACTCGAACCGACGATCTTCACACGTGCGGGTTTGATCTCAAACGGACGTAGCATTGCAAAGCTACGAAAATTTTGTGCCTTCCGCCTCGCGTCATAGCGTCGCGACGATGCAGTCCAGAAACTCGATTCTGCAGTAATTAATCCTCTGAATTTTGGAATTCTTCATAACAACAACAACCACGAACGACATGAACTTGAATTACAGACTTGATTGCTTGAAATTAAATGCCCAAAAACATACGAGCCCTTACAACTGATGGATCAATAAGCAAACGAATCTAAATGCCAACTATTGCAAACATCCATTAAGCCAAAATACATACAAATTACAACATTCATTACATGAATTTAATACGTAAAATACCCACCAAAACTCAAAATTAAACCAAAACAAAGATAATGCCATTGGATCTGATACCAATTGAAAGGATTGAATCCCAATATGGAAGCGATTGATCGTTTTGTCTTTGAATTGGGATTGAAAAAATCAAACATGATTTTTATAGAAACATAATTTAGGCTAAGCATAGTGATTTTTCAATCTAAATAAATCAGAGATTAAGTAAAAATACTTTTGTAGAACCAAAATCTTTAAGCAATTCCTCCAAGGTCACGAATAAAATTACTATGAAATCCCAAGAAATATTCCACCAATAAGAACACCACCAATTGGAGTCCTTGTTATTCTAAGGATACAAGGAATTCAAGTCTGGGCTTCAAATAGATTTTTGGAGAGGAAATTTTTCTTCTATGGAATTTTAGAGTAAGAATGTGAAAGAGTGACAGAGAGAACCAATTCCAAAGAGATGTTACTTTCTATCTTGCATACTGTATTTTACGCAAAGGGGGAATAAGAGGGGGGTGGAGGGATTTACGTTAACTCTCCTTCTCCCCCACGTTTTGCTAAAATAACTCTCCTAATGAGAAGTTATTTATTTATATCTTAATATTATATTAATATAAAAAAAATATTATATAATATTAATTTAATTTTTATAATATGGTTAACTAACCATTAATAACCATTTCATATGCATTTATAAGCATATTATAATGCAACCTCCTCTTTTAGCCTATAGTATTAATATCAATCAAATTCATATTAAATATTAATCTATAGTATAAAACCTATTTAAAATATTTGAATCTTATTCAAATATTTCTCTCACATATTATATAGTTTTAATTATAAATCATATTTATAATTAACTATGTATCAACATACATTATACATTATATTAATCATATTAATATAATTAATTATAAAAATGGTAGGCATCTTGAGCTGGCGAAATAGGCCATTCTCACCTATAGAGATCAAAAGTTTGCCCTCATAGATAAGAGTTCATAACTCACTCAGGATTAAGGTCAAGGTATCTATGGTCATCCTAATGAAAAGTTAGTTTCTTCAAGCAACAGTGTTATACTAAGAAACTAATCATTTTGTGATCCGGTCTTATATAAACTCTTTATATGGATCATATTGTCGGTAACACTTACAATTCATGTAATAATTACAAAGTGAGTCGTATTCGAACTGTCACTAGGATAAAGCACCAAACATTAACCATATACTGCAGACATTTTAGGTCAATACTTGAACACGATCCACTCATATGTCTACTACATACTATTCAAGTTTCATTAAATGACCTTGGTTCTTAGGTTTATTGAATTAAGTTAATGCTATATAAAGGTCGAATAAAATACTACTTATTTTATTAAATAAATAATTTATATTTACAAAATTACAAACTATAAGATGAATGAGATTTTTAGGACACTAATTCCAACATAAAAGTCCCTTATAGGAAAATATTTTACAAATTTAATATTTTATTGTATTCATTTTAATCTTATTAAAACAAAATAAAAGCTTAACCTATTTTCAATCATATTAGAAATATTTTAACATAAGTTTAGGTGAATTAACTTTAACCATTTAAAATTAGTTAAGACCTTATATTTGCATGCAACTCTCTAGTATAGATTTTAATCTATTTCATTAAACATATAACACTTATACTTTTTAAAATTATGAAAACTATAATATGCATTCTCATGACATTAGTCAAATATAACAATTATACTTACTAAGTAATATCATGCTCAATGCATCTCCATTTTCATCATATAGTATAAGAATTATATTAATCACTAATGAAAATCATACTTATTCATCATAGTATAACACTTATATTAAAATATGATGCATGGATATGCTAATTAATACATGCAACTATATAATATGATATTTATATTAAATATGATGCATGTGCATGCTTATTATATCATGCAATCATATAATATAACATTTATATTAAATATGATGCATTATGTTTATCTTAATGTGGAATTTAAACTATATGGCATACTATATACAACATATTATTAATATAATTAAACATACGTCTCATGCATACTATAACTATATTATAACAATAATAGATCAATATTGGCACCCTAATAAAAATATTATATTAAATTAATGTAATTTAGTTTAAAAACTACCTTCAACTATCGAAAGAAAACAACCACTTTTGTGCTTGAAGAACACTGTCATGTTCACGTTGGAGGAATATTGTCACGATCCTTTCTTGATGCACAAACAATGACAGATGAAAGTTCCTTTTCACCTGGATAGTTCTGTATACTTCTTTTCATACTTGGAAACTGTCATGTTACCTTGAATAAGTTTCAGACACTCGTTGCTTTTCACCTCACGATATGAAGTAGGATAGTATTTGTCTTCAAAGATTATCTTAAACTCATCCCAAGTCATCACCTCTGACCTATTTCTTCTGAAGTCTATCACTCTCTGATAGCTTTCTAAAAGAGCAATTAATCATAGCTTAATTCGGGCTTGTTAAAGAATTTTATGTGTTTATTGTGTTATTTTGTAGGTACTGAGCAATCAAGAGGTAGAATTGGCCATTTGATGAGAATCGGGATTAATTTGAAGCAAATTGGAGTTAATTTGAGCATTTGGGCTTCAAGGAGACCAAAATACCTCTGCCTCAGCGTTGCAATGCTATCTAAGTCCAACGCTCGCTTGATGCTTGAAGAAAGAATGTTGATATGCACGGCAGTGTTGCAATGCTACCCCTAGCGCTCCGACGCTACGAATTTTGCCTAACGCCACTGCTCTAACGCTCACCTGATGCTTATGGCTTGATTTTCCTAGCATTGCAATGCTGCGGTTGTTTCCTATAAATATACCCCTTTGACTTTAGGTTATTTTATGCTGAAAATTCATGGCAGTTGAGCGGTTGTGAACTTGGAGGCTATGGAGGCCAAGGAGAGGTTTTACTATCTTCTATCCCTTTGATGTTTT